>NC_064860.1:42776561-43076561 GCF_024139225.1 Suncus etruscus | reverse complement strand
ACACCCACACACACACATTTGACAACCTGCATTGAGCAGAAGTTTAAAAAAAAGTTTCTGGGGCCAGAGAGATAGCATGGAGGTAAGGCGTTTGACTTTTATGCAGAAGGACGGTGGTTCCATTCCGGCATCCCATATGGTCCACTGTGCCTGCCAGTGGTGATTTCTGAGCATAGAGTTAGGAGCAACCCCTGAGCTGCCAGGTGTGACCCAAAAACCAAAAAAAAAAAAAAAAGGTTTCTAGGTCTGGGGTCTAAGTGCTGGTACATCAGGGCAGGCATTTCTAGGATGAATCCGCAGCATCCGATATGGTTCGCCAAGAACCTTCAGGAATGGGGTTGGCTCGATAGTGCAGCAGTAGGGCTTTTGCCTTGCAAGCAGCCGACATAGGACCAACGGTGGTTCAAATCCCTGTATCCCATATGGTCCCCTTGCCTGCCAGGAGCAATTTCTGAGCAGAGAGCCAGAAATTGAAATTGAGCACCACTAGATGTGGCCCAAAAACCAAAAACCAAAAAAAAAAAAAAAAAAAAAAGCCTCCAAGAGTAATTCCTGAGTGCAGAACCAGGAGTAAACCCAGAGCATCACTGGTTGTGGCCCAAAAACCAGGTAGAAATAGTTGCCCCAAGTTTTGATCTATACCCAGTAAATATTGAAGTCCAGCATGGGGTGTTCAGGAGAGAACATGCCTTGTATGTACTTGTATGTGAAGTTTTGGTTCCATGTAAACTGATTCCCAGCACCACACACGAACACACATGCACACACACCTTAAAGCAAGACCTGAGAGTTATTACAACAGTTAATGTGGATTTCTGGATACATCTGACCCAGGTTGGTCTTTGAACCATTGGGTCCTACCCAAACCTTGTTGGATACAGCCTTGGGGGACCCTGACTCTGCTTGGGTGGACTAGGGACCCCCTGACAAGGTGGGACCCCAAGCAGCATCCAATCCTCAGACCCTTGCACTAAACCAACAGCCCCATGGCCAAGAGTCACACCCCTGGAGGCCCACAGATGTCCCAAGCACCACCTGAGAAGCCTTCCCCAATTAATAACATAAAGGGGAAAAAACAGGGAAGCTTGTCTTGTCATTTCTAGACTTGGCCACATGGTCCAGCACCAACCTAATGTGTTCATAGTGTGATCAAGGGCCAGGGATCTGGCTCTGCGGGCAGAGCATTTGCCTCGGGTGCCTGATGTCTCGGGTTCTATCATCCTGCCCATCCTCCACCAGGAGTAGCCTCAAGATAAGAGTAATGAAAACAAAAATCAAACTCTTAGGTACATAACTAACTGATTCAGCTAACACTTTCAACACAACTGATGAGTAAATGTACAGGGAAGAGTTTGAGGTCCCCTGACCCAGGCTGCCCAGCAGGTCTGGGTGCTTCTCCCCATTTCTGGAACACTCTTCAGATACTGTAAGTGATGATGAGTCAGGGCTCAGGAATGTGGTCTGGGAAAGTGTTTCCGGGTGCAATCCCACAAGTTAATGAATAGCGGCCCCAGAGATGATGGAGAAGCATGGAGCAGAATGGTGTGCACCCTTCTATGGGTTGTGAGGTCTTTTTTTTGTTTGTTTTGTTTTTCTTTTTTTGTTTGTTTGTTTGTTTTTGAGTCACACCGGCAGTGCTCAGAGGTTATTCCCGGCTCTATGCTCAGAAATTATCCCCTGGCAGGCACGGGGGACCCTATGGGATGCCGGGATTCAAACCACCGTCCTTCTGCATGAAAGGCAAATGCCTTACCTTCATGCTATCTCTCCGGCCCCTGATTGTAAAGTCTTATCTTGTAGCACTTGGATGTCATCAAAGCCCTAAGTCTCCCACTGGGATTGTCTCTTAATTCTCTGTTGTAATAAATCTCCAGCAACCCAAATGTTCCCTTGTGGTCTGGCAGTGGGGGTGGGCGGGAGATGTGAGGGTCATGGTGGAAGGGCTGAAGGAAGAAGTGGGTGTCTCTGGCTGAGATCCTAGTGTTGGTCTGGTGTCATCTGGTCTCTTGGATTCAGATTGTCCCCTTGAACTCTGTCCAGGTCCTTCAGAGACTTGCAGTGACTTGACTTTGCTCCAGATTCCAGATCAATCCCGCATGAATTCCCTGGGTGTGGAGCTAGCCAGAGGACACAGACATTTGGTGGCAATCGGGTTTTTGTTTTTTCCTTTTTTCTTTTTTGATTTCGGGCACCTTCAGTGCTCAGGGGTTACTCCTGACTGCACTCATGAATCACTCCTGGCAGGCTTGGGGGGACTGTATGAGATGGTAGGGATGGAACCCAGGTTGCAAGGTGAGCACCCTCCTCACTGTACTGTCTCGGTTCCTTTGCCCACTGACTGTCAGTGGAGGAATCCCTGGGATGCTTGTGGAAAGTGCAGGTTTCTGTGCAGAACCCGGGAATCTGCATTTAACCCAGACCTTGGTGATGGTGAGGCTGAGCAGAGGGTGAGGGAGGACCCTCAAAAAACCATAGTACAAGGCTGGGGGAGGTGACCCCAGGGCTGAGCACAGGCTTTGCGTGCAAAGGAGGCTGGGCACCCTTCCCAGCAACCTCATGGTCCCACAGGGAGTGACCCACAAGCAGTTTGTAGCGTAACACTGAAAGCCACCTGGTGTTCCCCCTCCCTCCTCTGCCCCTGAAAAATAAACAGCAATTCTGAAGAATTCTGGGATGGAGCTCCATCTGGTGGGGAGGGGTGTGTGTGTGTGTGTGTGTGTGTGTGTGTGTGTGTGTGTGTGTGTGTGTGTGTGTGTGTGTGTAAATGTGGATGTAGGAGTGCATATGTGAGTGACTGAAGAGGTGATTGTGAGTGTGGATAAATGGGTTTGGGTGTCTATGAATGTGTTTGTGGTATTAATATGTATGCATGTTTGCATGCATGAACGTGTGCGAATGGGTGTGTCGATATGAATGGGTATGAGTGTCTTAATGTGTATGTCTGAATGTGTCTGTTCCTTCACTAACTTCCGGTGCTAAGTCTGAGCCCAGCTCCTGTCACATGGCCATTTTCACCTGTACTACAGTGCGTGGGGTATGCTCTTCATTAGGGTGCCATTCCATGGCCTCCCTCTGAGGTCTGTTCCCGAGAGTGTGTTGGGGGTTGCTCCCTGACCCCCCAGCTCTCACACTCACTGAAGCTGGAGCGTCCAAGTCCTGCCAGAATAGGGTGCCCAGGTTAGCCCCTGGAACCCACATGGCGGGGACAGCCCTACACCCATGTCTATGGTGCCAGGCCCAGGGAAGGGGTCTTGTGGGGGGGGGGCAAACAGATGTTGCCCTGCACTTTGCGGGGCTTCCTGTGGCCTGTGGCGTGAAATCCACGAAGTACTTGATCTGTGTGCACTAACCCTCTGTCTCCTCGTCCCCCTTCTTCTTCTTCTCCTCGTTACTTCTCAAGACTCTCCAGCCCAGCTGCCAGCACCCCAGAACCTGAAGATTCTCCTGTACAACACAGAGCAGGTTCTGAGCTGGGACCCCGTCTCGCCTCTCAATGATGCCAAGCCGGTGACCTACCAGGTGCAATTCAAATAGTAAGCAAGTGAACCCTAAACTCTTTTCTGCTGTCAACAAACAGTCCTCAGGAAGAATAGTGGAAAGGTTCTGGGCTCTGGGCACTGTGAAATTCTCCATCAGACCTTGATTGCTCCACCAACCTCTCTCACCCCCACTCATGCCCCCCTCAAACACAAGGCCTCTGAATTTGGCTCAAGTTTGTCCTTGGCCGGTTTCAGGAAGCTCTTTCTATCCCTCTAAGGCCTGGGGTGACTTTTCACTTTCTGCTTCTCTGTTTTGAGACACTGTCTTTGGGGGTGGCCAATGAAATAGTACAGAGAAAAGACGCCTGCCTTGCACTTGGCCTGACCCCAGTTTGATCCTTGGCTACCTATAGGCGACTCCCAGAGCCCCACTAGGACTGATCCTTGAGCATTATCAGGTGGGATCCCAAAGCAGGACAGAACAAGAGCAATGAAGCGTGTTTATGTATTGGTCAATGTCAGAGGGTGGCGGTGCAGCTTGGAATGCAGGAACCCCAGGTTTAATCCACAGTGCCATGGGGTTCCCCGAGCAATATCAAGTATGCATTCCCCTCCAGAAAAATAGGGGGTGGTAATGAGACAGGATTATTTACTCTTAGGAGCTAAATTGGACCTAATTGAAAACTTTCAATGGCTCGTGAACACCTCTGTTTCTAAGGGAATTTTCCATTGTTGTGTTGCTCTAATTGTTGGCTCCCCAAACCCTCATGTTCCCCCATCCCCCTTTTTTAAGCTTCTCCCTTGCCACCCCTTGATATTTCGAACAAAGGAAGAGGGAATTGAAAATTCAAGCCGCCTCTCTCCAGATGTTGCTTGCTGTTGGTTTAGTCTTTTAAACCAGTGTTTTGAATAGTGAGTGAGTGATTGGCCTCATGATTTCATGTCATACTATAAACAGTCTGTGAAGGGCCAGAGTGATAGCAGGGATAGCACAGTGGGTAGGGCATTTACCTTGCATGCAGCCAATGTGGGTTTGATCCTTGGCATCCCTCAAGCCTGCCAAGAGTGATTTCTGAGTTCGGAGTCAGGTGAAATTCCCGAGTGCTGCCAGATATGGCCCCCAAACAAAAAATAAATTAAATTAAAGAAGTAGCCTATGAGGAGAAGGCCCTGCTCAGGGCATCCCTGTCAGATGGGAACTGGGCAGGCCCTCTTGGGTCATGGAAATAAATGTCCCCATTTCCTGGACTCTGCCTTGCCTACCCCCATCTTTCTCAAGTCCAGGAAATTGGATGGGTTGGTGAAGATGAACCCAGAAATGTGTCTTCACCTGCAGGAAAATGGCTCATTGCCTGCGATTTGTTTGTGGGGCACCTTCAAGCAGCTTCCAGGAAAGGTGATCATAGGGAATGTCAGTTGGGAGGTGTGACCCTACCCTGTGCACAACAGGGTCAGCGAGGAGATTCAGAGTGGGGTTAGAGGGACAGGCTAGACTGTCTCTCTTACCTTCCTGCACTCGTGGGAACAAGGTTTGCTTAATAGAAAGAGCCTCAAACCGGGGTGGGTTTGGATTTGGGGGATCCATGGGCCATTTCCTCCCCCTCCCCTTCTCTCCATCACTGTGGTTGATGTCGCAGTGACTGAGGGTGTTGGAGTTGGGGTGCAGGGGTTTACACCTAGTCTTTCATGCTATGAGGTGGGGTGCTCGCCTGCATGGTGGCCGGGCAGCATATGTGGTTGTGGCTGGTGGGTCACTCACTTGGCTGCTGTGTAGCCCCAGTGAGGGGGATCACAGGGTGGCAGAGATGCTAGGAGAATGGCCCAGCTTAGGGGGGCACCAGGACTCCTCATGGGCTCATGACCAGATTCTTCCAGGACACACTCTAGGTCCTCAATGGCGAACCTATGGCATGCATGCCAGCTGTGGCACGCGAAGGCCTTGCAGCTGGCACACGGGAAGGGCTGCAATTAAGATATGCAGCACGGCGGGAGGTGTGTGTGCCAGTGTCTGCTTTGCAGCTCACCTGGCAACAGGGCTGGACTGGCCATTGGGAGGACCGGGCACTGTGCGGCAGTTTGTGCACTTGGGCTCAAAAAGGTTAGCTATCACTGCTAGGCCCTCCCCTTGACTCTTCACTCACCACACCCCCAAGGCCTTGAACCAAGAGGTTCAAGAATTTGCTCTGAATCACATTCAAACTGCCTAACAAACCTTAGCTGCAAAACAGATGTGGATTTCAGGGAAAGGGAAAAGGGGGCAGTTTCCAGGCAGTCCCTGCTAGAGAGAGTAGGACACACTGGGTCTGTCTGTCCCATAGATGCACAGGGCACCATGAAACCAGAGACATGTTTCTAGTATGCTAAGTAAGCCCTGGCTGCCCTAGTGACAGGTTCCCTGAGCTGTGAAGAGGCCAAATGCTAAGTGCCTTTGGGTATTAGGAAGAGATGTATATGGGCTTATTGATTGGCTTGTGGATTTTTTGTTTTGTTTACCTTTTTATTTTTGGTTTTTGGTCACACCGGCATCTCTCAGGTTACACCTGGTTCTGCGCTCAGAAATCGCCTCTGGCAGGCTCGGAATATGGAATGCCAGGAGTCAACCAGGGTTCATCCTGGTTGGCCACTTGTTTTTTTGTTTTTTTTGTTTTTTTAGTTTTTGGGTCACACCCAGCGGTGCTCAGGGGTTACTCCTGGCTGTCTGCTTAGAAATAGCTCCTGGCAGGCACTGGGGACCACATGGGACACTGGGATTCAAACCAACCACCTTTGGTCCTGGATCGGCTGCTTGCAAGGCAAACGCCTCTGTGCTATCTCCCCAGGCCCCTGGTTGGCCACTTGTAAGGCAAACACCCTACCGCTGTGCTCTGGCCCTCTTTTCTTTTTTCTTTTTTTTTTTTTTTTAAATACTTTTTTCATGGGGGTGGTAACCAGGGATCTTGGCACCATAGCGTGCCCTGGGCTGGCTGAGAACTGGCCAGGGTGGCTTCCCTACATGTTTCAATTTTGGACCATACCGAGCAAGTGCTCAGAGTTACTCCCTGCTCTCCACTCAGGTGTCATTCCTAGAGAGGCTTACACGCATTATCCGTGTACAGGGCAAGAACCTTTCCTGCTGTACTCTCACTCCAGCCCCATAATTTTTATGCTTGAGGGACCCCATGAGCACTGTTCAGGGCCTTGGGGAGGAGGGGTGCTCCTACTTACACTTAAGCCAACCCAGGCCTAATGGTCCTGACCGTCCAGTGCTTGGGCCCAGCTATGGTGATTGGGGGAGGGTCAGAGGCTTCACATGATGGGGGGACAGTACTTGGGTTCCTGCACTTGCAAGGGTTCTCACTGAGCCCCAAGGGACATGTTGAAGAGCCATGGGCAGTTCCCATCAAAATCCATTGGCTTCCCTTGTCCTGTTTTTGTTTTTTTGTTGTTTTTTTTTTTTTTTTTTTTTTTTTTGGTTTTTGGGACACACCTGGCGGTGCTCAGGGGCCACTCCTGGCTGTCTGCTCAGAAATAGCTCCTGGCAGGCACAGGGGACGATATGGGACACCAGGATTCGAACCAACCACCTTTGATCCTGAATCGGCTGCTTGCAAGGCAAACGCTGCTGTGCTATCTCTCCGGGCCCCCTTGTCCTGTTTTTGAATAGCACTTTGCAGGACTTGTCTCTCTCCTTCCTTTGTTTTGTTGGTTGGTTGTTTTGTAATTTTGTTTTTGTTTTTGGGTCACACCCTGCAGCACTCAGGGGTTACTCCTGACTCTACGCTTAGAAATTGATCCTGGCAGGACCATATGGGATGCCAGGATTCAAATCACCGTCCTGCATGCAAGGCAAATGCACTACCTCCATGCTATCTCTCCGGCCCCTGTTTTGTAATTCTTTTTCTTTTTTTTTTTTTTTTTGGACTTTGGGTCACACCTGGCAGTGCTCAGGGGTTGCTCCTGGCTCTACATTCAGAAATCGCTCCTGGCAGGCTAAGGGGAGCATATGGAATGCTGGGGATCTAACCTGAGTCTGTCCAGGTCTGTCGAGTGCAAAGCAAATGCCCTACCGCTATGCAATCTCTCCAGTCCCTGGCCTGCCTCTATGGTAGACATTTGCCTCTCCCTCTCTCTCTCCCAAACTCTTTTCCTCTCTCCCCTTCCCTTTTCCTCCCTCTCTATCCCTTATCTTGCTCTTACCTCTCTCTTTCCTCCTCTCTTCCTCTCTCCCTCCCTCTCTCCCTCCTCTACTTCCCTCCCTCTCCTTCCCTTCCCACCACCCCAGAGCAGCTTGATTGCACCAGTGGGGAGGGAGCCTGTCTAAGAGTTGGGGCAGGGGTGGGGGTGGGGTCACTGTAAACAGAAGTTTAGGCTTATTTGTGGTCACCCCAGAAACTGTCCCAGATTCCTGTGGGTCTAAGGAATGAAGAGGGTCTTGGCATCTTGCTTGGCATTTCTGGCACAAAGTGTTGATGTGGCTTTCATTCTGGTTTGACTTGGTGGCACTCTGGGCTTCCTCTCATGACATGACCCAAGCAAAAGACCAGGTTGGGACTGTTTAAAGGGGTATCAGGGGCTACTGTTGGTATCCCAGGCTGACTTTAGCCCTTAGCTGTTACTTTTGTTTTGTTTTGTTTTGTTTTTGGGCCACACCCGCTGATGCTCAGGGGTTACTCCTGGCTATGCACTCAAAAATCACTCCTGACTTGGGGGACCATATGGAACGCCGGGGGGGGAGGGGGGGGTGTGTGTCAAACCTAGGTCTGTCCTAGATTAGCGTGTGCAAGGCAAATGCGCTGTGCTATCGCTATGGCTCCTTTTGCTTATTTTTTTTTATCTTCTTCCCCAGTTCATGTCAGCATTAAAGCCATCCAGCAGGGGCTGGAGAGATAGCATGGAAGAAGAGCGTTTGCCTTGCATGCAGAAGGACAGTGGTTCGAATCCTGGCATCCCATATGGTCCCCTGAGCCTGCCAGAAGCATTTTCTTTTTTTTTTTTCTTTTTTTTTTTTTTGGTTTTTGAGTTATACCTGGCAGCGCTCAGGGGTTACTCCTGGCTCTACGCTCAGAAATCGCTCCTGGCAGGCTCAGGGGACCATATGGGACGCTGGGATTCGAACCGATGACCTTCTGCATGAAAGGCAAATGCCTTACCTCCATGCTATCTCTCCGGCCCTGCCAGAAGCATTTTCTGAGCATAGAGCCAGGAGTAACCCTTGAGTACCATGTGACCCAAAAACAAAAATGAAAACAAAAACAAGCAGTATGGGACCCAGGGAGAGAGAGCACTTGAAGCTGTGGGTTCAACCTCCCCCCACCCAGCACTAAAACTAAACCCAAATCAAAGCAAAAACACTTAAGAATTAGAAAATCATACTTTAAAATATATCTATGTCTTGGAGCCGAAGCCATAGTGCAGTGGTAGGGCATTTGCCTTGCCCACGGCTGACCCAGGATGGACCTGGTTTGATCCCTAGCGTCCCATATGGTCCACTGAGCCAGGAGCGATTTCTGAGCGCACTGACAGGCGCCACTGGGTGTGGCCCAAAAACCAATATATATATGGGACGCCGGGGGATCAAACCCAGGTCTGTCCTAGGTTAGCATGTGCAAGGCAAACGCACTATGCTATTGCTATGGCTCCTTTTGCTTATTTTTTATCTTCTTCCCCAGTTCATGTCAGCATATATATATATATATAAGGCCAAAGCAATGGCACAGGGTTAGGATGGTAGGGTGTTTGCCTTGCACACACCTGACCCAGGTTCAATCCCTGGCATTCCATATGGTACCCCCAGGAATGATTTGTGAGCACAGAGCTGGGAGTAATCCCTGAGTGTCACTGGGTGTAAAAAAAAAAATCTAATTTCTGAGTTTCAGGGCAAATGGGGGCTCCAACCACACACCTTAAAGGTGTGAGATCTTGAGTTCCATCTCAGATGTGGCCCCCACATGGGAAACATGGTCTTTGCAGCTCTGCTGCTGGGGTCCCCACTGCTGTGATGGACTGTACAGCCACACAGGGGTGTCTCCTGCAGCTGTGTGTGTGTGTGTGTGTGTGTGTGTGAGTGTGTGTGTGTGTAGTGTGTTTACCACTGCAAACCCAGGGTGGTCCCTATACCCAGAGGGGGATGTGAACACTGCATTAATGAGTACCACATACACATCATTGTCACAGAAGGAGCAACCAAGGGAAGGAAAGAGAAGGGGGCAATAAAGAAAAGAGAAACCCAATCTTGGGTCAGCCTGTGCCTTTGTGAAACTCACCTCACAGCCCAACTCAGACACTATTTGCTGCTTTCTGTTTGTTTGTGCCACATCCTGCCATGTTGGAGGGGTCAGGGGTACAACCAGCCCTGCTGGTGAGACAGGACCTCGGTGTGGAAGGGGGAGTCTTTGCTAGCCTTTAGAGCAGGAATGGGAAACAGTGAGGGGAAATATTGAAGAATGAGACATATGTCTCCTGTCAGGTTCTCTCTCTCACTCTCTTTCTTTCTCTCGCTCTCATTTCCAGCTACAAACTCCTCATTGAAACTGGGTTGTTCTATTCATAAAAATGAAACAACACAGGTTATTTCAAGCCCCATTCCCTTTTTCTTTTTTTGTCTCACATAGAGCAGTAGGTGAGTGTTTTTATTGGTTTGTTCATTTGACCACCTCTGATTCTGCTCAGGGCTGATTCCTGGCAGGCTCAAGAGACCATATGGGGTGCCAGGGATGGATCTCAGCACCCTCCACACTTGTCTGTCACTCTGGCCCCCTAGCTCAGTGTTCTTTCCCACTTGATTCTTTCGTGTAAATATTTAGACTCAATGCTGACCATAGGCCGGTTCCCGTCTCCCACCCAGGTGTGGCCAGCAATGTTGACCTCATCCGGAAACCAACTCTGGTTGGCGCTTCTCTGAAATTTCTTGAGACTGAACTTTGGAGTTCAGAGGAACAGATTCTTTTTTTTTTTTTTTTTTTGTGGTTTTTGAGTCACACCCGGCAGTGCTCAGGGGTTCCTCCTGGCTCCAGGCTCAGAAATTGCTCCTGGCAGGCACGGGGGACCATATGGGACGCCAGGATTCGAATCAATGACCTTCTGCATGAAAGGCAAATGCCTTACCTCCATGCTATTTCTCCAGCCCCCAGAGGGACAGATTCTAATACTTGATTTGGTTTAGGAGGACTTTAGGGCCACACCTGGTGGTACTTCTGGCTTACTTCTGGCTCTGCACTCAGGGTTCACTCCTGGCAGGGCTTGGGAGACATTTTGGGGTTCTGGGGATCAAACCAGGTCAGCTGCCTGCAAGACAAAAACCCTCCCACTGTTTTTCCTCTCTGGCCCTAGACATAGCACTTTTGGCCTTGACCTCACAGGAGCAGGAGCTAGTGTAGAGGGCTGGATGCATGGAGTGATGTCTGGTATAGCCTGGTGGCTCTGAGGAGGCCTCCATTTAGAAAACCCACAAACATCCTATATTTATCTTTTTTCCTCTGTGTGACACCAAATCCCTGCAAACAACATTTTGATATTTCTCCCAGTAATTGCATCATCTATATGAATAAAGAGCCTCAACTTTTTTTTTTCTTTTTTTTGGTTTTTGGGCCACACCCAGCGGTGCTCAGGGGTTACTCCTGGCTGTCTGCTCAGAAATAGCTCCTGGCAGGCACAGGAGACCATATGGGACACCGGGATTCGAACCAATCACCTTTGGTCCTGGATCGGCTGCTTGCAAGGCAAACACCGCTGTGCTATCTCTCCGGGCCCGAGCCTCAACTTTTTATTCATTTATCTACTTTAGGAATCACTCATCTATGTTATGTAGAAGATAAAAGAAAAATTATGGAAAATATCAACGAAGGATTATCCCCAGAGATAGGACTACAGACCTGAGTTCTAAGTTAGGGGTAAAAAGCTGTCAATGAGGGTCATGATGGATTTTGCCCCTTTTTTTTTGAGGGGACATGCCTAGAGGTACTCAGAAATCACTCCTGGCTCTCCAGGCAGACCATACAGAATGCCAGAGATTGAACCTGGGTCCTCCAAGTATGAGGCAAGTGTCCAACCCACTGTTCTATCTCTGTGGCCCCAAATGATTTATTTTGTATAGAAGTAGCATGGGGAAATATGGGGAAGGTCAGGAGCACATTGGATGTTCTAAGGGAAGTAACAGGGTGTACTGAGACCATAAATGTCAATTAATGGGGCCCAAGAAGGAGGGAATGAATATTGGGTTGGCTTGGACACTGGAATGGGGCGATAGCTTTGTGCATCAATACCAGAAACTCAGGACACTTAACACTGCTACATAAACTATGAGTTAAAAAAAATGTTAAAAATTTCAGAAACAAACAAAAAAGTGGTCTAGAAGAAGTGAAAACTCTAGAGGCCCAGTTTGTTGGACAAAGGTTTACGCACTTTTGTGGAACCCCTGATCCATATTGCACGGTCAGTATAGGTGGCTGATACTGACTTTTTTTTTTCTCATTTGACAGACAAGACTGAGGGATGAATAAGTGGGGCACAGGGGTGGCATTTGAACCTGGGGACACTGCTCTAAAGCCATGAGCTGGGCCACTGCATCTTACTCCCTCATGCATGAAGAGAGACCAAAGACATGAGACAGTGGGCAGGGCACTTCCTTGCACATGGCTCAGATTTCGTCCCCAGAAACCCTTATGGTCCCCCAATCCCTGTCAGAAGTGATCCCTGAGCACAGAGTCAGGAGTAACCTGTGAGTGCAGAGCCAGCAGTATGCCCTGTGCACTACTGGGTGTGTTTGACCCCCAACACACACATCCCCAGAATTTGATTTGATTAGGGTTAATGAAGGCCTGTGTGTTGCCTTGTGTGTGTGACCCCCAACACACATACACACACACACACACACACACACAGAATTTGATTTGATTAGGGTTCTGGAGGCCTGTGTTTGCTTTGTGTGAAGACCTGGGTTCTGTTCTGGTACAGTCTGGTGTGGTTGCAGGTGGCGCAGGCCTGAGCCTTGAACCCTGAGGCCAAGTAGCACTAATAGTGACCCCCTGTACCTGCTTGGGAAATATGTCATTCCCCCATACCTCTGTGAAAAAATAATCAATTTTTAGGCAGAAGCAAATTGCAGGGGTCAGCCACAGACTTTCTGTGGTGGGTCATGCTCTTGGATGCTCATTTTATTCATTATTATTAAATGATATTTATTATTACTTATAAACAACAAATCATATTTATTATTTACAAATAATGAATAATATGTATTATTATTTATAGGCACCCCTACTCTTCCATCCCCTCCACCCACAGGCACCTTATATTCAACCTCTGTACCCAGCTGGCAGGCAGCATTCTGAAACTGTTTCCTTCCTCACTTTTACTTCCCCAAACTGTTGTGCCTGTCCCATCCCCCTTCTCCATTTCAACTCTGAGGGGTTGATTGTTCCACCTTCCAGGCCTTATTTTTAGAGAAGCATTGGGGGGAAAAATTGGTTGTTCTGAGAAAAGGGAAGCTCAGAGGAGACAGGGGAAGAGATTGAAGAAGCATGATCAGTACCCAACTGCAACCCAGGAATAGGGGGCCTTCACCACTATCACCCAAATTCTGTAGCTGGGATCAGCTAGAGGAGGGTCAATATATCATATCCTTAAGTATCAGGCAATTTTGTAAAAAAGGTGCATCCTTCTTTGGAAAGGCCACCCAGGTCAGGTTCAAGCCCCCTTAGTGTCCGGAGGTTGGTAGGTGTAAGATCACACTGAGCTATTAATTCAAAAAAAAGGCATTCTTTCCCCCATCTTCCTCTCCCATAAAGCTCTTCCTTTAATACCCACCTGGATCATACTCTACCCTGCCCCCTAGTGGGATGGGTATTGGTTTAATAAAGAAAGAGGCAGTTCTGGCTTTGGGTTCAGGCAGAGACCAATAGGCGAAAAAAAAAAACCCACTGATTCCATGATTCTTCCCTGGCTGGCTTGGTCTATTAATTCTTCACCACTGCCCTGCTTTTTCAGACCTGCCTGCTTGAGGGTTAGAAATACGTTGCCTGAAAAACAAACAAACAAACAAACAAACAAACAAATACAAATTAAAAAAAAAAAGAAATACTGTACCTGGTGTGATCCCAGAACTCTGAGATTTTATTTTATAAGTGGGTGGTGTCACTTTGTACCAAATCTTCAGAAGTGGCTTCCTCCCCACCCACCCTCACACCTGAACAGGAACTCCACAGAGTCAGGAGTGTGCCGTGGTTAGGACTGCAAAACAGCCACCTCTCTGCTGTCTCCCCACCTGCCTTGCCAGACCTGAGCTGAATGATAATCTGGGGTTCAGCCTGTCCCAGTCTAGCCCTCAGCCTCCCACCGCAGCTTCTGTCAGCTTTGGGCCTGTCTCCAGAGACAAGGACAGAGACCAGAACTGGGGATCAGGGGCTAGATAGGTAACACTGCAGGGAGGGTGTTTGCCTTGCACACGGCCGACACAGGTTCAATACCCAGCATCCCTTAGCCTGCCAGGAGTGATTTCTGAAAGGAAAAGGTACAAGCTCCTGATTGGATGGAAGCTGCACACACAGTTCTTATTCCACTCCAGAGTGCGTGTGTGCGCGTGTGCAGTGTTCATGCGTGTGCATATGTGTTTCTGGAACTCAGGGCCTCACCTAAGTGAAGCTCATGTCCAACCACTAAGTCAAATCCTCTGCCCTTGTAACTGGCTTTTTCTTGTTCTTGGGCCTCCTCAGTGGTGCTCAGGTTGCTGACAGGGCCACTATGGGGCAGGGGCTGTTTATGCAAGGCAGAGGCACTGAGTGCTCCATGCAGTGCTCAGCCATGTGGAGAAGACCTGTGGTGTTGAGCTGCCTGTCTTGAGTTCTGAGCCCCTCTCAGGGATCTGGATGCTTTCTGAGGCTTGCACCCTTAAACAGCTCTCACTCTCACAGCTGCTCAGTTCTGAGATCCAAAACCCTGATAGGAAGGTGGGGGGGGTGGGCGCAAGCAGCCTGTGATTGATGCTCAGTGTCTTTAGTAGCCTGGGAGACCCCTGGAAATGCAGGATCTGAGCCATGGGGACATGTCACTGCCTTGGAACCCCCCAACAAGGACACATTGGCAAGGATGGTGAGAAGTGGCAGAGTACTGGGCAGGGGCCAAAGGTGACGCACTTTGGAGTTACCCCACACCCCAGCAGTTCATTCATAGTCAGGACCCAGGGAGCCACGGACATTGTCCTCGCAAACCTTGTGAGCATGTGATGGACTCCAAGGCTTTGCTACTCTGGAGGGGGCTTCGGGCCACCCCAGGCAGTACCAGAAGGAGATAGGGAACCATGAGGGACCAGGAATAGGATTCAGGGGCCCGCAAGCGTACAGAGTATGGATAGATGAGCAACCCCACCTTTTTGGGATTCACACCCTGCAGTGCTCAGGAATTACTCCTGAGATATGAGCTCAGAAATCACTCCTGGTAGGCTTGGGGGATCATATGGGATGTCGGGAATCGAACCACCTTCTGTCCTGGGTTGGCCACGTGCATGGCAAATGCTCTACCGCTGTGCTATCTCTACCACTGTGCTATTCTCCAGCTCCAAACTCCACCTTTTTTGTCACCTTTAAACATTTCTGACTCCTGTTTATTTTTTATTTGTTTTCTGGCTGCTTGTTTTGTTTGGGGGCTACATCCAGTGGGGCTCAGGGGTTACTTCTGGCTCTGCACTCAAGAATCACTCCTGATAATGCTTGGGGGACCATCAGGGATGCCAGGGATCAAGCCCAAGTCAGCTACATGCAAGGCAAGCACCCTTCCCACTAGACTATCACCTCATCCCTATATTTTTTGGTTTTGTTCTTGTTTGGGGGCTATCCCCGGCAGCACTCAGGAGTTATCCTGGCAGGCTTGGGGACCATATGGGATGCCAAAATTGAACCTGGGTTGTCTGTATGCAAGGCACATAAACACCTTATCTGCTATGTTATTGATCCAGCCCCAAACCAGCCCTATTTATTATGGAGAACCATAGCTGCGGTGCTCAGGACTTACTACAGTCTTTGTGCCTCAGGGACCCTCTGGGAGCACCCAGAATCAAACCAGAGTTGATCCACATGTGCAAGGTGAATTTCCACTCACTTGCTGTTCCCGTTTATGTGGCACAGGCTGTTTGGGCAGCCTTTGGTTTGGGGGGTATTGTGTGCATGGCGAGGACTCCTGTTGTCTCTAGGGGAGACTGCTGTGAGAGAGTCTAGACAAGGGACCCTAGTGACTTGGTGGGGGGAATCTTTGCTTCTTGCCTTAGCACCAGCAGCCAGTGGAGTGATGTGAAACGTGGCCATCCGCCCAATGTCGACTGCTCATTTATCATGGCTACCGTCTGCAACTTCACAGCTGGCAAAGGCTTCCCGTATTATTTCAACATCTCACTGAGGGTCCGCGCCCGGCAAGACTCTCATACCTCGGCCTGGACCTCAGTGCCCTGGTTCCAGCACTACCGAAATGGTAAGGAGCATGGAGCTGATGGGACAGTGGCACCCCGAGTCAGTCCTCCCACCCCAATGGTTTTGAGGCATAGACCCAGGTCATTTAATGGTGTTGCTGTGCCAGGTTCATCTGTTAGACAAAACTTATAATAAATGCAGGTGCCTTCAGCATCCTGGAAGAGGGTTTCTTTTTCCGCCACTTTTAAAACCAAAAAAATAAAAATTTTACTCCAGGGATTGGAGCAATAATAGCACAGCAGGGAGATTGTTTGCCTGTATGCAGCCAGCCCGGGTTTGATTCCTGGTATCTCATATGGTCCTCTGAGCCCACCAGGAGTGATTCCTGAGCACAGAGCCAGGAGTAACTCATGAGCACTACTGGGTGGGGACCCAAAACAAAAATGATTTCAGGCTGAGATGGGCTAAACTAGTACTAGGAAAGAGATATTCACTGTAGGCCTGGGGCTGATTTTATTAAAATTTGTAGGGCCAGAGTGATAGTACAGTGAATAGGGAGCTTGCTTATACATGGCCAGCCTGGGTTTAATCCTTGGCATCTCCGATAGTTCTCTAAGCACAGCCAGGAATAATTCCTGAGTGCGAAGCCAGGAGCCGCCTCTGAGCACTGCTGGGTGTGCCCTTCCCTACCACCCAAAATGTTTGCAAACCCTGGTATAGTTCCTCCAAGGCAAGTGCCTTAACCCCTGTGCTCTCTCCAGCCCCATGTTGTCTCTTCTTAAAGGGAGGGTCCCTATATTTTACAGAAACACTGAAATATTTAACAGCAGTAGGAGTCCTATCGTTGCCATCTGCCTCTTTTCAAAACAAGACAGGATTGGAGTGACAAGGCCTAGTGGGTGTACCCAGGGGCTCCCAGCAGACTTGGCATTGCTGTGGACATTGGACATAGTGTTGCCCCTATTCCCAGACAATCCATGTGGCAGCTGAGAGTGGTCAGGAAAAGCGTGAGAAGGAGACACAGGAGCAGTGCCCCACCCCTTGGGGCACAGGACATCTGTCCCTATATACCAACCTTCACTACCCAACCGAGAACTGGGATTGGGACAGAAGGCTAGAAAACAATGGTGGTGTGTGAGCACCTGTGCAGGGCTGAGTTAGGGAGCCATTCTCTGGCCCTTGCTGAGCTCACCTGCACCAGGAATAAGCCCCTGAACATAGCCAGATGTGGCCTGCAAACAAAGAAAAGAAAACATTATTTTTCAATAAACCTAGAAACAGATGAGTGCATTTTTGTGAATATACATGCACCTGCATATACTCAAATGAACGTGTGCAATAGCTTCATTTGCATATGCAAATATGCATTTGTAAATGTCCATCTACTCTTGTGCACGTGTGGTGGGCAAATGTGTGTGCATTTATAAGCGCATCATGTTTGTACGTGATTGTACATCAATTTGAGTGGCATAGACACTCAATGGGCTGGTACCTAAGATATCACATGACTCACGGGCCTGCACGTGCCCCTGTACCCTGCTTCGTCAATATCTTTCAGTTACCATCGGGCCTCCGAAAAACCTATCGGTGACATCCAGAAAAGGCGCCCTGTTCGTCACCTTCTCTGCACCCTTTAATAAAATTGACCACAACAGGGCTTCCTTCCAATATTTTGTGCAATATGGAGAAGAGGCAGGAACCCCAAAGGTAAGAGCATTTTCCTTCAGCCCCTTTTCTCTTTCACTCCCTCAGTATTTCTGATAGAGATGAGCGAGGAAACATGAAGGCTGAGAGAGCGGGACTGAGGGGCCTCCCAGAGCTGAATTACTCATTCCCACTTTATGAGCCTGAAGGCTGTTTTTTTGCATACTGCCCTCTGGCCCAGCATTAGGGGTTCTCAGCCACACTGGAGTTGGGGGCTGGTTCCGTGGGCTGTTTCTCCAATAAGGAGACCACTGTGACCTGCAAGATCCAGTCCCCTCCGTTCTGCCGGTCTGAGTGGTTTGCAAAGGGCCACATCCACAGGAAGTTTCTAAAAAAACAGGCCGGCAGCTCTGAGCTTGGCACAGCCGGGGGCACAGCAAACCAGAATGATGGCACAGCGAACCAGAATGATGATACAGCAGGAGGACACTGGTCTTGAATGGAGCCACATCTAATTCGATTCCCTGATACCCTATAGAGTTCCCCAAGCCTCTATAGGAGGGATCCCTGAGCACAGCCATGTGCAACCAAAACACCCCACAACTTGAGGGCTGTGTTTCTGCAGGACACACACATTCATTGCATTAAGATCTGGGCAGGCCAGGGCTGGAGAGATAGCATGGATGTAGTGCACTTGCCTTGCATGCAGAAGGACAGTGGTTTGAATCCCAGAATCACATATGGTCCCCTGAGCCTGCCAGGAGCAATTTCTTAGCGTAGAGCCAGGAGTAACTCCTGAGTGCTGCCGGGTGTGACCCAAAAACCAAAAGAAAGGAAGGAAGGAAGGAAGGAAGGAAGGAAGGAAGGAAGGAAGGAAGGAAGGAAGGAAGGAAGGAAGGAAGGAAGGAAGGAAGGAAGGAGGAAGGAAGGAAGGAAGGAAGGAAGGAAAGAAGGAAAGGAGAGAGAGAGGGAGGGGGAGGGAGGGAGGGAGGGAGAGAGAGGAGAGAGGGAGAGAAAGAGAGGAAGGGAGAGAAAGAAAGAAAGAGGAAGAGAGAGAGAGAGAGAGAGAGAGAGAGAGAGAGAAGAAAGAAAGAAAGAAAGAAAGAAAGAAGAAAGAAAGAAAGAAAGAAAGAAAGAAAGAGAGAGAAAGAAAGAGAAGAAAGAAAGAAAGAAGAAAAGAAAGAAGAAAGAAAGAAAGAAGAAGAAAGAAAGAAGAAAGAAAGAAAGAAAGAAAGAAAGAAAGAAAGAAAGAAAGAAAGAAGAAAGAAAGAAAGAAGAAGAGGGAGAGAGAGAGGAGGGAGGGAGGGGGGAGGGGGGAGGGAGGGAGAGAGAGAGAGAGAGAGAGAGAGAGAGAGAGAGAAAGAAGAAAGAAAGAGAAGAAAAAAGAAAGAAAGAAAGAAAAGAAAGAAGAAAGAAAGAAAAGAAAAGAAAGAAAGAGAGAAAAGAAAAAGAAAGAAAGAAGAAGAAGAAAGAAAAGAAAGAAAGAAAGAAGGAAGGAAGGAAGGAAGGAAGGAAGGAAGGAAGGAAGGAAGGAAGGAAGGAAGGAAGGAAGGAAGGAAGGAAGGAAGGAAGGAAGGAAGGAAGGAAGGAAGGAAGGAAGAAGAAAGAAAGAAAATAAAGATCTGAGCAATCTAGCCTTGGACACATAGATCTCCAGGCATCCCATAAGATCACCCAAGCACTCTCAGAAATGACCCCTGTGCTCAGAGCCAGAAGTAACCCCTGAGAACTGTCGGGTATAACCCCAAAACCAAAAAAATAAAATAAATAAAAATAAAAATCCCAAAGGGGCCTGAGAGTTAGCACAGCAGTAGGGTGTTTGCCTTGCACACAGCCGATTCAGGATGGAGGGTGGTTTGAATCCTGGCATTTCATATGGTCCCCCCCAAGCCTGCCAAAGCTATTTCTTTTATTTGTTTGTTTGTTTGTGAGCCAAATTTCACTCGGGTTATTCCTGGCAGGCTTGGGGGATCATATGGGATGCCAAGGAATCGAACCCAAGTTGGCCACATGCGAGGCAAATGCCCTACCCACTGTGCTATTGCTCCAGCCCCAAAATATTAACAGTATCCTCTTTTTTGTTTTGTTTTGTTTCGATTTTGGGCCAGACCCAGCAATGCACAAGGGTAACTCCTGGCTCTGTGCTCAGAAATCAATCCTTGCAGGCATGGGGGACCATATGGGATGCTAGGGATCGAACGCAGGTCTGTCCCAGGTCAGTACCATGCAAGGCAAGTGCCCTACCTGCTGAGCTATCACTCCACCCCTGCTGCCAGGAGCAATTTATGAGTACAGTGCCAGGAGTAACCCCTGAGTGCTGCCAGATGTGACCCAAAAACAAACAAAAATCCCAGAGAAGTACTAAAGTGATAGTCCTGGGGGGGGGGGGGCGGTGTCACCTTGCACGAACCTAGTTTCGATCCTTGGTGCCTCAGTTGGTCTCCTGAGCCCCACCTGAAGTGAGGCCTGAGCACATAGCCAGGTGTCAGCTATGAACACTGCCTGGTGTGGCCCAACATGAAAAAGAATTTTTTTTTTTTTTGGTTTTTTGGGTCACACCCGATGGTGCTCAGGGGTACTCCTGGCTGTCTGCTCAGAAATAGCTCCTGGCAGGCATGGGGGACCATATGGGACACCGGGATTTTAACCAACCACCTTTGGTCCTGGATCGGCTGCTTGCAAGGCAAACACAGCTGTGCTATCTCTCCGGGCCCAAAAAAGAAATTTCTAAAATGAGCTAAAAATATCCCTGAGAAAGTAAAATAATTAGACTGAGTACTGGAGGAAAGGGAAACCACCTTATCTCCCCAAAGTGAGGCTGGGTGCAGGTGTGGTTGGCTGGTGAGGAGAAGGCCTAGAAGAATCTAGAAAGAAGAGATGCCAACCTCCCTTTTCCATGGATAGTCTACTCTTGAAGTGGGCTTCTATGTGTTTTGAGGTTGTGTTTTTTTTGTTTTTGTTTTTTGGTGGGGGGCAAACCCAGCTATGCTCAAAGATCCCTGTCAAGGCTTAGAGGAAATTTATGGGTTCCTGGGAATCAAACCCAGATTGGCCACATGCAAAGCAAGTGTACTACATGCTGTTCTCTTTTACCAGCCCCTGTATTATTATTTTTTCCAAAAGAAAAACATCTTGGGGCCGGAGAGATAGCATGGAGGTAAAGCGTTTGCCTTTCATGCAGGAGGTCATCGGTTCGAATCCCGGCGTCCTATATGGTCCCCCGTGCCTGCCAGGAGCAATTTCTGAGCCTGGAGCCAGGAATAACCCCTGAGCACTGCCTGGTGTGACCCAAAAACCAAAAAAAAAAAAAAAAAAAAGAAAGAAAAAAAAAAAGGAAAAACATCTTATTGTGCCAGAGGATGAAGAGCATCCATTCTCCATCCCATGTGGGTGAAATACCACCGCCCCAGCACCTCCATGCAACATTGGTCACTCTGCTTCAGAAGAAGCAAATTAAAAATCAGCAGGGGTCTGGAGGATAGCATGCACTGCAGAGAGGGCACTTGTTTTGCACTTGGCCAACCTGAGTTCAGTCTCTGGCATTTCATAGGATTTCATATCCCCCTCCCCTCAATCCCTACCAGGCAAGCATAATCCCTGAGTGTAGAGCCAGGGGCATTACCAAGTGTGAGTGCAAAACAAATCAACAATGACAGGAGATAGGACACTGGCCTGGGTTTGATCCCTGGCACCACATAGGCTCCCCTGAACCCCACCAGAATGATCCCTGAGCAGTCAGGTGTGACCACCCCCCCCAAAAAAAAACAAATAATAGTGATGATGATGATGATGATGATGATGATGATGATGATGATGATGATGAGCAAGACGATTACAGTAGAACCGTCTCTTTGGCTGCCAGTACCCCTTCTGTGCTCAGAGGGGAACTTGTGAAGGACAGAGCTTGTGAAGGACAGAGCTTCCCAGGGTGGTTGGGCTGACCCCTGTCTGTTGCCCTATCTTGTCTAGGTCAAAGGCCCATTCAAGAGCAACTATATTAAGCTGACAGATGTGAGGCCTGAGCGTGTCTACTGTGTACGCGTCTGCGCCCAGCTGTACTCCGAACGATTGACACCGTCAGCCCAAGGCCTCTACAGCAACACCACCTGCACCCAGATCCTGCCAGATGGTAATGGGTGGGAGAGACCTCGGAACAGTTGGCCAGGTTGAGAACCACGAGCTGGAGCTGAGCTTTTAGAGCCACGGCTGCTGCCATTGTTGAGGGGATGGAAAGAAAGGACAGGGGCGCGCTTACCACAGGGTTAGTGTGGAGGCCAGGGAGGATCTCCCTGATTTGTGTGTCCTGCTCCAAAGGCCTCTGACCCATCTCCTCCTCCTCACAGACTCCTCACAGATGCAGCAAGTCATCTTTGTCATTGCTGTCACCTTCCTGGGGCTGATCTTTCTGTTGGGGATCTGTTTCTTCCTGATCCTGAGATACGGGGTCTACTTCAAGCGCTGGTTCCACACTCCGCCCAGCATCCCCCTGCAGATAGAAGAGGTATGTGTGTGCCCCAATGACCTCGCAGTGCCCAAGGTCACAGGCAGGAAAGGGGCAGAGTTGTCCGTGGGTCCAGGGGCACAGAAGTCAGAGGTTTGAGTGAAGCCAATGGTGCTAATTTGCAAGTCCCCACATGACAGAACGAAGGGAGCAGGGCTGAGAGATCAGGATTTGTCCTGGGCACAGTAGCTGGTCTCATCCCACCACCCCAATAAGTGCTACTGGATACAGCCCTGGTAGCCTCCAAGCATTCCCCCAAAAAGATGAAAACAACTCCTCAATGAATGAATTTTTTATAATTCATATTTTTGGTTTGGGGCCATACCCAGTGGCACTCAGGACTTACTCCTGGTTCTGCACTCAGAAATGACTCCTGGTGGGCTCAGGAGACAATATGGGGTGCTGGGGATTGAACCCAGGTTGGTGTGTGCAGGGCAAATGCCCTACCCACTATAGTTCTCTCTCCAGTTCCTTTGAATGGTAACATTCACCAATGAAGATTTACTCCCGTGTTTGGTTTTTTGTTTTTTGTTTTTGGGTTACACCCAGCAGCGGTCAGGGGTTACTCCTGGCTCTATGCTCAGAAATCGCTCCTGGCAGGCTCGGGACCATATGGGATGCCGGGATTCGAACCACCATCCTTTTGCATGCAAGGCAAATGACCTGCCTCCATGCTATCTCTGTGGGGCTGTGTTTGGTTTTTGGCTTTGGGCCATACTCAGTGATGCTCAGGACTTACTTCTAGCTCTACACTGTGGGCCCTGGTGGGCTGGGGAGAGATAAGAGAGAAAGAAAAGGAGGGGGGAGAGAGGGAGAGAGATAGTGAGAGAGAGAGGGAGGGAGGGTGGGAGAGAGGGAGGAGAGAAAGAGAAAGACTAAGTAGGTATCTTTTTATTCCCAGCCTGCAGTCTGAACTCTGCCTCTGCCCCAGGGTTTTCTGAGAAAGATAGATGTAATTCATAGACTAGAGCGGGCTGAGGGACTCCTGTACATCCAGGTTTGAGAGAGACTAGGATAGATTTGAGAGGATAGGGAGAGAGACAAGCAGGCAGCAAGCATCTCCTGATGCTTTATCTCCAGCCGCCTTTTGATTGGCAGGCTCTGCTCTGGACTCTAGGTGACCCCCAATCCAACAATCAAAGTTTTTCCTTAAATACCTACTATTACAGGAGGGGTGGCCAAAAAGTGTGTCCAGGTCAAATTCCAAGGGCTTGTCCAGTCCAACTGCCATTGGGGATGGTGTGCCCAATGGGCGAATCCCAGTTCAATTACCATTACATCAACACCAGGGATCAAACCTGGGTTGGCCACATGCAAGGCAAGGGCCTTCCCCACTGTGCTATCACTCTGCTTCTACTCAGCTCTAATAAGGAATGGAATTCTGACCTGGGCTACACCCTAGTAGGTGAACTGAATTGGTCACAAAAGAATCATTGCAGAATTGCAGCTGTGGAGGCATCAGGGAGAACCTGACCAAGCCGGGAAACAGGCGAGTTCCACAGGCTGAGACATGCTTTGCGGGGGGAGGGTCCTCCCCACCTTTCGATCACTGTCAGGGAGTGACCCCCCCCTCCCCCGCCCAGACATACACTTGCAATAACTACTGAGCACTGCTAGATGTGACCGCAAAATAAGCCAACAGGAAAATCAGCAGACAAGGTATTGATTGGCCTAGAATGCAGCTGAACTGGGTTTGAGCCCTGTCACCACATATGGTTCCCCACCCCCTCTGCCCCGTCAGTTGTGATCCCTGAATGCAGTGTCAGGAATAAGTCCTGACTGAGCACTGCCAGGTGAAGCAGAAAGTGATAATCATCAACATGAATGAAGCAGGGGCCAGAGAGATAGCACAGTGGTAGGGCATTTGCATGAGTCCAACCCAGGAGGGATCCATTGGCAATCCATATGGTCCCCCGAGCCTGCCAGGAGCGATTTCTGAGTGTAGAGCCAGCAGTAACCCCCTGAGCACCACTGGGTGTGCCCCCCCCCCAAATAAAATAAAATAAATGAAGCAGACACAAGAGCAGATGGACTTGTTAGGGGCAGGCAGTGCCTTATCTCAGAAGAACAGCTCTAGGGGCATTTTTCCTCACTCACTATCTCCACCTGTTCCCCAGGACCACTGTGGGTCCCCACGTGAGTGAATCTAACCTTTAGGTGTGACTGTAAACCTTAAGATCTTGTGGTTGTTTTTCCTGGGAAAGTGAAAAAAAAAAAAAAAAAAGTCATTTAAAGCCCTGAGACAGATGAGTCAAATTCAACCCGATTTCTGAGGTTTCAAGTAGTGCCTAGTTCCCCGAGTTCCTCTTTTGTGCTGGGCCCAAAACCCTGTGAGTGAGCACTGGCCAGTGGCATTTCCCAAAGCCCTTCATTGGCTTCTAGTGAATTCCCACTGGAGCAGGAGCAGAAGGCAAAGTGAGGTACCATCCAGCCGTCACTGCATCCTCTGGGACCTCTCACTTTTGCTATCACACACACATTCCCCCCAATATCCTCCAGGAAATTGTAGCTCTAGGAGAGGGCATTTGCCTTGTATGCAGCCCACTCAGGTTCAATCTCATTTGGTCCCTTAAGGCTACCAGAAGTTATTTCTGAGGGCAGAACCAGGAGTAGCCCCTGAGCATCATTGGGTGTGGCCCCAAAACAAAAAAGATAAAAAAAAAACTTCTATCCATTTCCTGCTCCTCATTGACACACACACCCCCATCACTGCCAGTAGGTTTTTTTTTTACTTTGAAAAAGCTAGACTTGAGGGCTCTCTCACAACCCCCTGAGTTCTGGGCCCA
Organism: Suncus etruscus; assembly: GCF_024139225.1. Taxonomy (NCBI): domain Eukaryota; kingdom Metazoa; phylum Chordata; class Mammalia; order Eulipotyphla; family Soricidae; genus Suncus; species Suncus etruscus. The sequence goes on along the minus strand of NC_064860.1, from coordinate 43,051,777 downwards.
TCTCCTTGAGCAGGAAGAGGGATTGGGTCAGCTCCTGGTGATTCATGAGACTTAGGGCACCGGAAGTCACTAGATGGAGAATTTGTTTTCTGGGTCTGCAGGACAAGCACTTGTCTCCCTTAGTCAAAAGAGAATGGCTCCTGGGATCACAGAGTGCATGGATGATGTCCTGGGTTTCATCCCCTGCTCCCCCAGATGGTTCCAACTAAAACTCTTTCATTTTTGTTTGGGGGTATTTAGGACCCACACCCAACTGTGCTCAGGGACCACAGCTGGCCCAGCTGCTGTGTGAGGTGGGAAATGAACCCTATGGGGTGGTGGGGGTACAGACCATGGTTGGCAGTGCACAAGGCAAGCGCCTGAATGCCTGTGTGTTATGTGCCAATCCGCCCAGCTCAGATTCATACCAACACACTAACCCCCTGTGGCTTCTCAACCCTCCAGTACCTCAAGGACCCTGCCCAGCCCTTCACTGAGACCTTGGACCAGGACAATTCCCAGAAGGAGGACTCCTGGGACCCCGTCTCCATCGTCTCCATGTCTCCATCGTCTCATGTCAACACAGACTGAAAAGCTCTTTTCCCAAAGCACTTTGCACAGAAGCCAGTTGGGGACTCACTGCTGACTTCCTGCCTGCCCACGCTCCTCCCTGACCCTGCTGCAGAAAGGCCCTGGGGGTAGGGCTGGAGTGACTACCGTACTCTCCTCTCCGGAAACTTTTCTCTTCTCTCTTCCTTTTTTTTTTTTTCAGGGTATTCTAAATCAGGCCCACTTCTTGTTTGCATCTGCAAGGACCTGGCCCCAAAGGCCTTTATCTTGCAAGTGGAAGTGGCTAAACCCACCTTGGATACCCAGCCCCAAGTTGGGTCCCCTGAGTATTGTCAGCTGTATCCTCCCCTACTCCTCCCACACCAAAATAAATAAAACAAGGTCTCTTAAACACTAAAAACTAAAGATCTGACACTGTATGTTGGATCAGCGCCAATTGGTTGTTGGCTGGGCCTACAGGCAGGAGACTGGACTTCTGGGTATGAGCTGGTACCCCCAGGGCACCCCCAGCTCCTCCCAGTTTGGAGTCTGATTCCTTTGGATTAGCAGGAACCTGATAGGCAGGTATTTTCTTAGTAATTTAAGTTTCTTTCTTTTTTTTGTTTTTTGTTTGTTTGTTTGTTTGTTTTTGGGCATACTCGGTGACACTTGGATTACTCCTTGCTAGGTGCTCAGAAATTGCTCCTGGCTTGGGGAACCGTATGGGACTCTGGGAAATCAAACCTTGGCCCGTCCTAGGCTAGATCAGGCAAGGCAAACGCCTTACCCCTTGTGCCACCGCTCCAGCCCATAAGTTTCTTTTTTTGATTCTTAAATAAAGGACGCTGTTATTCACTTTTCTGAAGTCTGGGTGCATCATTTTGCCTTATTTGCTTTGATTTTTACCCCCTGCCAAGTTTCACCTTTTAAATATTCCTGTACCTGGGGGCGGAGTGGTAGCACAGTGGGGAGGGTGTTAGTTTTGCATGAAGTCTATCCAGGTTCAATCCCCAGCATTCTATATGGTGCCTCAAGCCTGCCAGGAGTAAGCCCAGAGCACCACTGCCTTAAACCCCTGTTCTGTACTATCTCTCTGACCTTCAAGTTTTGTTTTTATAAAGAATTCCCAGGGCCCAGAGCAATCGCACAGCAGTAGGGCATTTGCCTTGCACACAACCTATCCAAGACAGACCCAGGTTCAATTCCCCGGCATATCTAAGCACAGAGCCAGGAGTAACCCCTGAGCACCACCGGTTGTGGCCCAAAAACCAAAAAAAGAAAAAAAGAAAAAAAAAAAAGAATCCCCAGTGGAACCCAAGGTACTCTGAGGGGCTCACCTTGGCCCTTTGCAAAGCTAGAAGAGGCTTCTTCAAGCTGAACACACCTTGCAGTGTGGGGGCGGCCTTGTGGGCTTAGAGACAAGAAAGATAAGGAGCTCTTGGACAACAGTGTCTGCTGTAAGGGGATGGTCCTCCAGCCAGGTCCTCCCTCCATGGGCTCTTTGGTTCAGAGAAAGTATTTCTCCACCCTCATCCCAAACACAAACACAAACACATCATTCAAAAAGATCTACACACACACAGTTCGAATCCCGGCGCCCCATATGGTCCCCCGTGCCTGCCAGGAGCAATTTCTGAGCCTGGAGCCAGGAATAACCCCTGAGCACTGCCGGGTGTGACCCAAAAACCACACACACAAAAAAAAAGACCTACATTCACAGCAGTGTTGAGTGCAGTTGCCAATGTGGAACCTGCTCAGAAATCCAAAGAGGATTTATCCAAACGGATAAAGAGACACAGATCTGAGTAGAGGGGGTGGGGGGCAGTCCGAGTAAGGAAAGAGGAAATGGCAGTTTGCTACTATGTGGATGGAGCTGGAAGGCATGTGTTCAGTGAAATGAATGGATGATCTCGTTTATAAATGGGACAGAGAAGCCAAAAATAAAATAATGGGGGCCAGAGAGATAGCATGGAGATAGGGCATTTGCCTTGCATGCAGAAGAATGGTGATTCAAATCCGGGCATCCCATATGGTTCCTCGAGCCTCCCAGAAACAATTTCTGAGTGTAAAGCCAGGAGTAACCCCTGTGCTTGCCATGTGTGACCCAAAAACCAAAACAAATAAACAAAATAAACAAAAACAAGTAAAATAATGGAACAAAGAAGGGCAAAACAAGGGACTAGAAAGGATTAAAAAAATGACAAGCAGTGAGGTGGCGCTTCTAGCGTCTTCTAGGTGTCTGTGTTGCAAGCACTAGCCAAGGAAAGGACAACGGTTTGATCCCCCAGCGTCCCATATGGTCCCCCCAAGCCAGGGGCAATTTCTGAGTGTGTATCCAGGAGTAACCCTTGAGCATCAAATGGGTGTGGCCCAAAAAACCGAAGAAAAAAAAAAATTACAAGCCTAGGGCCAAAGCAATAGCACAGTGGGAAGAGCTCTTGCTTTGCATGTGGCCAACCAGGTTTAATCCTTGGTATCCTATAGGGTCCGTCAAGCACCTGCAGAAGTGATCCCTGAGCTCAGAGCCAGGAGTAACCCCTGAACATTAGCGGTGTGGCCCTGGTCTTGGTTTACAACACTGTTTTAACAGTGTTACAGAGACAGGAGATCAGGGTTATTTCTTTTGGTGGGAGTGGGGGTGCAGTCACTGAATTAATTTCATAATCACTGCAGTATAATGCTTACTTCCTATTTTTTTTTTGTTTTTTGTTTTTTTGTTTTTGGGCCACACCCGGCGGTGCTCAGGGGTTACTCCTGGCTGTCTGCTCAGAAATAGCTCCTGGCAGGCACGGGGGACCATATGGGACACCGGGATTCGAACCAACCACCTTTGGTCCTGGATTGGCTGCTTGTAAGGCAAACGCCGCTATGCTATCTCTCCAGGCCCTTACTTTCTAATTTTATTTTTAAATATATATTAGGCCTGGGGAGTTGGTACAGCGGACAAGATGCCTGCTTTACATATGGTTAACTCAGGTTCAATCCCTGGCACCGTGTTATGGTCCCCCAAGCCCACCAGGTGTGACTCCTGAGCACTGAGCCTGGAGTAAAGCCTGTGTGCCTACCCGTCCCTCTCACAAAAGAGATGAGTTAAAAAAACCTATGTCCATGAGGGGACAGTAGGAGGGAGATAGAGGGCATTGGTGGTGGGAATGTTGCACTCATGAAGGGGGTGTTGCATTAAGCCCTTAGGATGGACTTGGATGGTGGATGGAGGCCTTTGTCCTTAGGCTCAGGACCACGTGGCTCCATCCTCCATTAACCGTCAGGTCATCATCTTCAGGTGGTCATGGCAGGAATCAGACTCACTCAGACAGGCATCAGGAAGTACTTTATTCATACCCTATCCATCACATGTGTGGCCTATACCAGTTGTAATGTTAAATAATTAAAGATGGTGCTGGATGGAGATGGATGGAGGGGCCTTTCTGTGCCATTCCAGGCCACGTGGCTCTGCAACCCCCTTCAGCCGGCGGGTCTGGAGGTTCATGAAAGTGGTGGGTAGAAATCTCACTCAGTCAGGCTTCAGGAAGTATCAGCTTTATTCATGCCCTATCCACCACATGTGTGGCCTATATCATAACCAATTAAGCATACAGCCATTCTTAGCTAGCCCTGTGTCTTTGTTTTGTTTTGTTTTGTTTTTGTTTTTGTTTTTTAGCCCTGTGTCTTAACTCCTTTCAGCCATCTTCCCTTTGACTTCCATGCTGGCAAAAGACCAAAAAGGCTAATCCCATGGGTCAAAGCCCTTATATAACCTTCCAAGACCACCCCCTGGAATGGGAGGGGTTTTGCAGGTAAGGTTACATGTAATATCCGGTTCCCAAGACCCCTCCCAGAAATGGGTGGGTGGGTCTCAGGTAGATACACCTAAATCCAGGGTGGAGTTACAGGGGGGTGTTTTATATTTATATATATATATGTATATATATATTATAACATATATTAAATATATATATATATTTTTTCTTTTTTTTGGTTTTTGGGTCACACCCGGCAGTGCTCAGGGGTTACTCCTGGCTGTCTGCTCAGAAATAGCTCCTGGCAGGCACAGGGGACCATATGGGACACCGGGATTCGAACCAACCACCTTAGGTTCTGGATCGGCTGCTTGCAAGGCAAGAACTGCTGTGCTATCTCTCCGGGCCCTTAAATATATATTTATGTATAAACTAAAACCCAACTATAAACATGCTTGTAATAGTGCTTAAATAAATATATTTATCTTAATATTTTTTTAATTTTAATTATTTATTATGAGAACAAAGATGCAAAGAAAGAAGACAAGGTCAAGCTACAGTGGGAAGACAATCACCCATAAACAGAATTCTCAGAAGAAATCCCCTTGCTGACACGTTAATTTTGAACTTTCAACCAAAGAACATTAAGAAAAATAAAACAGAACCCATGCACAATTAGTCAAATCTCAAGATTGTAGTACATTATAACATTTCCTAGCAGTACACAAAGCAATCTAAAGCCACAAAATTTATGTAACTCCCCTAACATTGAAGGCATAGTATTTTTTTACAGTTCCATGCACATACATATTAGTTTTATTTTAATTTCTTTTTTTTTTTTTTTTTTTTTTTTTTTTGGTTTTTGGGCCATACCTGGTGGTGCTCAGGGGTTACTCCTGGCTGTCTGCTCAGAAATAGCTTCTGGCAGGCACGGGGGACCATATGGGACACTGGGATTCGAACCAACCACCTTTGGTCCTGGATCAGCTGCTTGCAAGGCAAACGCCGCTGTGCTATCTCTCTGGGCCCCTTATTTTAATTTCTTAATTAAAAAAAAAAAAACTATGTCCAGATCAGGTTAGGCTGGAAGGGCAGAACACAGCCTGGTACCATGCTTTAGGCTTGATGCCCATCTCTGTAGCCTTATCTATAATTTGAGAACCATCCAGGAAGGAAAATTACCACAGAGTGGTGAGTGCAATTAGAATAGAGAAGGGAGCACTGTGACCATGAGAGTTGGGAGTGATCACTCTGGACAAGAACTGGGTGTTGAAAGAGGATAGTGACATGCATGATACCCCTTCAGGAAAATATTGCAAACCACAATGTCTAAAAGGAACTAAGAAGGGAGAGAGAGAAGTTTAGATGCCTGACCCAGAGGCAAGCAGGGGTGGGAGGAGGGAAATTGGGGACATTGGTGATGGGAAATGTGCCCTGGTGAAGGGTGGTGGACATTATATGACAGAAACTTATCATGAACAATTGGGGGGGGGCTGGAGCGATAGTACAGAGGTAAGGCATTTTGTCTTGCACATGACCAACATACAGTTCGAATCCAGGCATCCCATATGGTTTCTCAAGCCTGCCAGGAGCAACTTCTGAGTGCAGAGCCAGGAGTAACTTCTGAGTGCTACCAGGTCTGACGCCCCCACCCACCCCCCAAAAAAAAGGAAGAAAAAAGAAAGAACAATTTTTGTATCCACGGTGCTTAAATAAAACAATCATATAAAATATTTTAGGAGCCTTTCCCATGTAGGAAATGGACAGGTCATTCCAGCCCTGGCACTGTGCACACACATATGCCCCATCACTTTTGCTAGTGGCATCTGGGAGGAGCACACCCTGGCAGCGTCACTGGGCTATGGCTGTGGACTCTGCAGGGCTCAGTGCCTGGATGGAACTCCAGTCCCGTGGTGCTGACACTGGCTATGGAACCAGGTCGGATGAACTTTCTTTATATTCTGTGGTGGTTTTTGGTGGGTTTTGGTGGTGGTGGTGGTGGTGGTGGTGGTGGTGGTGGTGGTGGTGGTGGTGGTGGTGGTGGTGGTTTGGAGGTTACACCTAGTGATGCTCAGGGGTTACTCCTGAGTCTGCATTCAGGAATGAATGACTCCAGGTAGGCTTGGGGGACCATATGGGGTGCCAGAGATGGAACCCCTGCTGGCCACGTGCAAGGCTAGCGCCCTCCACATTGTGCTATCCAGTTACAAGCAGACTTTTCAACCAAGCATAATGCACCCTGTGGGGGAAAGGGAGACAGAGATAAGAGACCCCCACATTACTCACCTGCCAGGGGTCAGAGTGAAAGAAGTGAAAAACATACTTTTAATGAAAGCTTTAAAATATGATATGAATTTATTAAACTCCAGCCATAAGTTGCTTTTCATTTCTTATCTGCCAAGTTACAGAACCTGCTGCCAGCCTCCCTGCTTCCCGCAGCTTTATGAGCTCCTGTGTGACCCACCCACCCTTGAGATTTTAAAATGCTGCCCCTTGCCCCCCAGCCTCCCTGCTTCCCGCTCCTGTGTGGCCCACCCGCCCTAAAATCTTAAAATTTGAAATCACCTTTATCTCACAACCCCGAGTGCAGTTCTCCTACGTCAGTGCTCATTCCTGTTTCTTTTAAGATTGTGCTTTGATGATAAGAATGAATCAACCTGTCTAAATTCTGTATAAAAAGAGACTGGTTTAAGGTCTCGGGGTCCGCAAACCTCTACTCTGCCAGGGGTACGTTTCGGACCCTGACCGGTCAGATAATAATAAACGGAACTCGCTTGCATTATTGCTTGGCATGAGTCTTTTCATTACTCTGTGCCGGGCAGCTGGAAATCGGGTTTTCCGGACCCTGCATTTGGCGAGCCAGCCAGGAGCCCACACACCCTGCCCAGACCAGAGAGATGAACAGACCAGTTTGGTGAGTTCCCTGGGATCCCTTTCTTTTTCTCAGCCCCTCGCTTACCTCTCTTTGGGTCTATCTGTTGGGGATGCGGTTTTGCGCTGCTATCACTGAACAGACCTGGTAACTCAGAAGGGAAACTGAGTTGTGGCAAGGAGGGTTAGAGTCCCTCACGTGACTAAGGGATCTCCCACTTGATGTGTATTCCAAGTGGCGGGGTCCCCCCTTGACGTGTATTCCAAGTGGCAGGGAGCTGACGGGCTCTGGTACTGCAAGGTCACGGCCCTGGAGGCGCCCCAGGGAGCTGTTGTAGGTAACTCAATGGGAAGGCAACAGGGAAAAGGTCCCTGGTTGCGGGAAAAGGTCTGTCTGTGTGAAGCGTACTGTGTTGTTGGTTCGTTCTTTGTTGCTATAATTGGTTTTGGATTTATTGTTGGTATTTATAGTCAAGAATTAATATGTGAATTTTACAGTTGTGCCTCTAAATGTTCGTTTGATTCCCTTCTGACTGCCTTCTTTGTCTGTCTGCTTTTGTGGCGATTCTACAAGTTTGATTCCTTCCCATTTTCTTTTTCTATGGTTGTATTTCAAATTGCACTTCTCAGACAGAAAATTTCTATACTTTTATTGAGTTGCTTGCCCTTCATATTGTCATAGGCTCTGGAATATTTTTCCTTCTAGTGATTTGCTGTATTAGCCACTGTGATAGAAAATTTCAAACTCTCTAGAATGAGGCAAAGTCAATCCACCCCACTTACTCTGACACTAGAACATTGGGCAGAAATTACTTGAGTGCATTCGTTGGGGTTGTTCCAGTGTGGCGCCACTGTCTGTTTTTTTGTTTTTTGTTTTTTTTTTTTGTCTGTGGTTCTTTGTGTTCTATGTTTTCTTTGGTCTGACCATGGAAAGAATCTCTAGGGGCCACCTCTCCTCAGGTCAGAAATTGTGTGTTAAGCCAGCTTTGTTATCCTAGGGACATGGTAGAGGGTGTTAGAAATCGCAAACCCCAGATTTCTCAATGGCCATCGGGGATAAATTTTCCCTGGAGAATTTCTGGACTTTGCGATTGCCCAACTTTCCTGCCATGTGTTAAGCCAAAAAGAAACGGGAGCAAGTGGACGCTTTTTTTTTTTTTTTTTTTTTTTTAGCTGAAAAAAAAAAAGGTGCTTTTTAAACTCTCCAGCCTGAAGGAATTCACTGAGCCCCCAGGGCAATGGCTATTGTCCTCCCAGGCTCACCTGGCTGGAAAATGTAGGTGTAGGCAAAGTAATCTCAGTGAGTCTTTTACATATCAAAGAAATATTTAGCTAATGGTTTGGAAGTCAGGAAAAATTTTGAGCATTTAAATATCTAATTTAAAGTTTTCTTAAAATGAACAATTGGGGGGGGGAAAGGATGTTGCAGATTATTGTGGTTGGTTTTTTTTTTTAACAATATTGTTAACTTTGTGGATGCATGTTATTGTTACAGTATCTCAATTACATGTCGAATTTATCTCACCAAACTTAGTGGTGGATTTTAAGGTAGCTTAATGTGAAAATCTTGATGTTACTAGGTTGTGAATACCTAAAGAAAATGGGATCAACAGAATTTGGTCCCACTAGGTGCAAAAATATTCAGCAAAGTAATTCCAAATTGGCAGCAGACAATTTAAAGCTCTGTTCTTAGGGCCCTAGTGCTGGAAAGCTGGTCCTTAAGAAAAGACTGGCTCTGAGTTGGGTGCACATGCTGGTTTTTAGCAGCAGGACCACCCCCAGAGAATGAGTGGAGGAAAGGTTAAAAAGAGAAGGAGCCATAGAAATAGCGGGCCCGGAGAGATAGCACAGCGGTGTTTGCCTTGCAAGCAGCCAATCCAGGATCAAAGGTGGTTGGTTCAAATCCCGGTGTCCCATATGGTCCCCCGTGCCTGCCAGGAGCTATTTCTGAGCAGACAGCCAGGAGTAACCCCTGAGCAATGCCGGGTGTGGCCCAAAAACCAAAAAAAGAAAAGAAAAGAAAAGAAGTAGCATGGAGGTAGGGAATTTGCCTTGCATGCAAAAGAAAGATGGTTCAGATTCTGGCATCCTATATGATCCCAAGCACTGCCAGGCATGGTGGCGGGCACCTGTAGTCCCAACTACTCGGGAGGCTGAGGCCGGAGGATTGCTTGAGTTCAGGAGTTCTGGGCTGCAGTGCGCTATGCCGATCGGGTGTCCGCACTAAGTTCAGCATCAATATGGTGATCCCCCGGGAGCGGGGGACCACCAGGTTGCCTAAGGAGAAGCTAACTGGCCTAGGTCAGAAACGGAGCAGGTAAAAGCTCCTGTGCTGATCAGTAGCGGCTGAATGCAAAAAGTTTAAGAATATGCAAAAGTGACTGAGAATAAAACTAGATAATTAAACCTTGGTTAAATTTGTTAATGTGTTGCATCAAAAGGAGTTTAAATGTTTTAAAACATGTTATAGTGTTCTCATGCTATTGGGTGAAAATGGGGTAATAAGAAATCTTATAAACATCTAAAAGATAAAAGCTAGTTTTAGGGATTTAGAAAAATCATTGAGGTTCAGTTTAAAAGTTTTTGAAAATTGGCGACTGTTAATTATTGCCAGAAGTAGTGAGCATTCTTCCTGGTATTCAGAATTTATTTGTGTAATGTGAATTGCTAATGCCTTCTGCCTGTAAATAGAGGCCAGAAGACTAAGTAAATGTCTATTTCCTATATGTAGAATTAAGCATGATTAAAATGTTATTTTACAATTTTTCATTATTTGCTACCAAGAACATTAATATTTGTATCACAGGAGGCTTTGTAAAAATGGTCATGGTTTTAGAAAAAAATATATGAAAGATTTTGTTGTAAAAAAAAAAAAGGATTCTAGAATTTTCTGAGTAATTTAAGTAATATTTGCTTTTTCTCTTCTTCTAGAACCTTTTAGTACCATTTTATGTCACGGCATCACTTGCACAAGATACAAGCAGATGGCTTTCCTCTCTGTATGAGGAGTGATCCCCTTGCAGACAGAAAATCCTAAAATTAGTAAGAGGACCCCAAAGCCCTCTTTCAAAGGAATAATTGGAGTTGAAGTGGTGTGATAAGCAGGCACCCTTAAGCATTTGGCTGTAAAGACCAGAAAGATACCAAGATAAATGGCCTGAGTAAGGAAATTGAAGATTTCCTAAAAGATTCTGGAGCAGCACTAACTGACCACAGCCTGTGGGCCCTGCTCTCACCCTCCACCCTCAATCTCAAGAGAAAGAGGATTCGAGGTCAGTCTCTTCCAAACCTGAAGAGGAGTGGAACAGACAGATCACCTCTGAAAATTCTTACAGAGGATGAGATGCCCACGGTCAGCCACAAGATCCTCATGCTGAACTGACCAACTCATCAGCCAAACCTGAGTGACTGTGACGTGATAAGCCTGCTGTGTCTACAACCTATCCTCAGAAAGGCTTTGTAAGTAATGGGGGTATCCCAGATGGAGATTTCTCCAACAGTGCTGTATATGTGCAAAAGGAAAAAGCCAAGTTATTCAAATACCTGGTAAGGTACAAGGTAAAGGTGGAGAGAAAAACTATTTCTGTAGCTTATTAAAATTCTAGTGGGCCTAACTTAAAACCCACTTCTTTGAAGTAACTTATGTAAAAATGTTCTTACTAGTTGTACTGCAAATGTTATTCTGGCTAAAGTAACTCAGAGCTGTGTTTATTAATAATGCTATACTGCTTTGTTTTCTGTTGTTTAATTTGTGCTATCATTACAGATAATAAGGATAGCTGTGCCATTCTAGTTGTACTATTTACTGCTCCAAGGCCTGATTGGGTTAAGTAATATTCCCCTGTCTAATTGATCTGATCCTTTTCAGGTGTTAAGACTGCAAAAGTGAACCAGTTAACTGCTCCTTTAGGGAAATAATGAGATTTCACCCCATCTAGAGATTGAGATTACAGTCCCGTGCCAGCCTGAAGTAGCTACAGAAAATTGATCTTCAACCACGTTCCCTTTAATGACTTCTAGGGTAATGAAATCTCTAGGAGAACATGGAGCAAAATGGTTATCAGAAAGAGCTATAAGGGAAATAAGGGGAAAGGAAAGGCCACAGAAATTAATAAGCCAAGTTAACAATTAAAGATAACATTATGCCTATCTATCCCAGAGGTTGAAGCAGGTAGCGAAAATAAACCAACCCTAACATTTAATAAAGATGGGTGGTAAAAGGGAAGAAGTAAAATTATGCTTCCCTTGGTAATGTTAAAAGTAAGACAATTATTACTAGAGTTAAGATTTCTTCATCTCTGTCTGACCCAGTGCAGGAAAGGCAACTGGAGTTTAGGGCTCTATTGTTCTCTCCACCTCTCCACCCCAACAGCTGTTTAAGTTGCAGGATTGAAGAAAAGGAAGCAGAAACCTCCTTATCTTCATGGTGAAATTCACAGCCTATAAGAAGAAAACCCTGAAGATCCAGCTGAGTCAGCTCATAGAACCAGAACAAAAGTCCTAGTCTTCCTACGGCAGCAACCATATGGCACCCCCCCCCCCAGTGCAAATGCCTTCTGAGCCTTATGATGTTTTCTCTCCCCCTTCCATTCCCCTAGCAGCTCAGCCAGCCGCCATCGATGCCCTACAAAGCCAAGTCTGGAAGGGACTCAGACAGGCATATGAACCCCAGAAGCCAGGAGACCAGGTCCTGGTGAGACAGCACAGCTCGCAGACACTAGAGCCTAGGTGAAAAGGACCTTGTGTCATCCTTCTGATCACCCCAACTGCTGTTAAGGTGGACGGCATGCTTCCACTGAGAATCCCCTCAAGATTTGGCTCTGGTGGGCACACTCCAGCCCTGATGTGCTCACTGACTCTGGCAATGCTTCCCCTGGTACTTGCTGAGGGAGGACTCGATCAGGCCATACACCTGGATGAACTGGTAAAAAGACTATATGAAAACTCCTGTGACTGCAGGGCGGGCCATCAACTCAACAGTAGGCTTTTGTACACTCAATCAGTAGACTGTGAAACTAGAACTGCTTACCTCCGGTCCCCTACTTCTTCCCATGTGGGAGGGGGGTTCGAAATGGGTGTATAAAGCAAAACCTCAGCCTTTGCCTCCCTCTTTGGGGGGGAAAATGACGCGCTGGATGTGTGGAGCTTAATCAAGTTCACTCCCGGTGCTATAGGGAGTATGGAGAGTGTACCAAAAATAAAAAATCACCTACATGTGTTTGATGATGCATTAATTTAATTACATTAGCAATAGTCTATTAGAAAACCTTTTGCTAAATATAATTTAAAACATTTGTGGAAATGAAGCACTACTAGCTAAAATAGATATTCTGGAGATATAGTTCAGTGGCAGTGCACTTGATTTATATATATGAAGTCCAGATTTGATCCCTGTCCAGCAAGAATAAAATAGCGATGCTATATTGTTAGGTTAGAGAGAGAGAGAGAGAGAGAGAGAGAGAGAGAGAGAGAGAGAGAGAGGAGAGAGAGAGAGGGGAGAGAGAGAGAGAGAGAAATATACAGGTATTAAGACACTTGCCTTGCACTCAGCTGACTTGGGTTTGACCCCAAATACCACATATGGTCCCCAAGCCCCAGCAGGAGTGATCCCAGAGCATAGCACTAAGACTAAGCCCTGAGAACTTCCAGGTATAACCTCCCAAATTATTTTTTTGTTTTGTTTTGGTTTTTGGGCCACACCCAGTGGTGCTCAGGGGTGACACCTGGCTGTCTGCTCAGAAATAGTTTCTGGCAGGCACGGGGGACCATATGGGACACTGGGATTCGAACCAACCACCTTTGGTCCTGGATCGGCTGCTTGCAAGGCAAACACCACTGTGCTATCTCTCTGGGCCCTCCCAAATTATTTTTATTAATAAAGCCAATAGGTACCATTAAGGCAATGGTACAGGAGAAGTGTATAAGTAGGTCATATTTAGATATGTTTATTTATTTAACAACATAAACTATGGTGCTACTATAAGGCTTCTCATTTCAGAAATTGACAAGATAGATTCAAATAATTCATGGTTTAATGAAACTTGAACTGGAAATCCAGTATCTTTAGCAAATGATGTAAGAACTCTCTCAGCTTACACCTCTTTTTAGCCCAACATCAGCTTCTACAGCACATATATCCTTAAATTTTCTCAATTACCAAATCAAAACTAAAATTTTTGTCAACCCAACAGCTAATGATCGATGCTTAAATAAAAAATTAAGTTTATTCTTCTTTAGTGTACTTAAAAGTAAAATTTGCATCATGTGTACATAAGAAAATATTATATATACAGACAATTCTATAAAAGGACATAATAAACTTTGTTTATTGTTTCTTCAATTGTTTGGGATTCTCCTATTCCCAATGCCAAGGTTTTTTACATCGATGGATCACAGAATGGAAAGGGAGGAATCACCAGGGACAACACTAATATTATTATAAATTCCAAATATAAATCTTCCCAGAAAGTTGAATTAGCAACTTTAATTCACCTATTAGAAAACGTAACAGAACTGATGAATATTGTTAGTAACTCTATATACGTGGTAAATTTGCCTCCCTTAACTAAAAAGTCAATTATACAGAATTTATTTAAACAATTACAACAGTTTCTTCAAAAACGAACTGAGTCCATCTTCATCACACATATTAGAGCCCACTCAGGTCTTCCAGGACCGATGGCTCAAGGAAATAAAACTGCTGACTTGTTAGCAATGCCTATATTTAAATCACCCTTAGAAGAACATTCGGCCCAACATACAAATGCATGCTGTTTACATGTGAATTACCATTATATGTGAATTGCCATGGAGGCAAGCCAAACAGATTATAGGGAACTGCAACATTTGTGCACTGTTAACAAGAAAACTCGCATAACAGGAGCAAACCCAAGAGGTTTACAGACTAACAAACCTTGGCAAATGGATAGAACTCAAACAGATTTATTTCCAAGAAAACCTTATCTCCATGTTGTGGTGGATACTTATTCTAGATTTATATAGGCAATCCCTATATCTGGTCAGATTTTGGTCAGATCATCCCTATATAATCTCAAAAGTCTAAAGCTGTTTGTAGTTTTCTGTTGAGGATGTTTGGAATAATTAAAAAGTCCTCTCACTAATCAAAATAGAATCTCTGAAAGTCTGAGCCAAAGTGCTTAGATGTGGCCTTTTTGTCCTTGGATCCAAATAGAAATAGCGTAGAGCTAGGGAATCACTAGGCTCCAAGATGTCCTTGTAAAGACAGGGGTCAAAAGGCCCAAGCTGAGATTAGATTTTGTATTTTGTTGCTCAAAGATAATGTGAATCTCTTGATTGATGATAATCTTATTAACCTTGGAAAATCAAGATGTTCCTGTGGAAAGTTACAGCCACTCCTATTGCGCCTCGCCCCTACTCTCTTCGTTTTGCATTGTCTATAAAAGGTCTATTTTTTTCCTTTATTAAATGGACTCCTGATCGGAACTCTTCGTCTCGAGTCTCTTTACTTCCTAGTCCCTCTTCTATTTCAGGCCGGATTCCTCTTCGAGAACTGCGAATTACTGACGTGGTCCCCAGCTTTACCCGCTGGTCGGGGTCCCTGGTGGGCCACAGTTTTCTTTTACAGTGTTTTTCTGTGATGGGTATTCTATATTCTATAAAAACTGATAATGGACCCGCCTATATCTGCAAAACTTTTTAATTCTTTTGCAAAAAATGGCAGAAAAAACATCTGAAGGGGATTCCTCATAATTGTCGTGGACAGGCCATTGTGGAAAGAACTCACAAAACCTTAAAAACTCAATTACAAAAAATAGAAAAAGAGGTTTATCACCAACGGACTTGTTATCATGTACTCTTATTACACTAAATTACTTAAATTTACCCCAAGGGGAAAGTTACACTGCAGAGGAAAGACATTTTAAAGACGATATTCAGACTCAAGAAACAATCCATACACCTATTTGGATTAAGGAGGATAAAAAATGGATAGCTGGGGCCCGGAGAGATAGCACAGAGGCGTTTGCCTTGCAAGCAGCCAATCCAGGACCAAAGGTGGTTGGTTCGAATCCCAGTGTCCCATATGGTCCCTCGTGCCTGCCAGGAGCTATTTTTGAGCAGACAGCCAGGAGTAACCCCTGAGCACCGCCGGGTGTGGCCCAAGAACCAAAAAAAAAAAAAAATTTTTTTAAAAAAAAAGGATAGCGGGGCTGGAGAGATAGCATGGAGGTAAGGCGTTTGCCTTTCATGCAGGAGGTCATTGGTTCGAATCCCAGCATCCCATATGGTCCCCCGTGCCTGCCAGGAGCAATTTCTGAGCCTGGAGCCAGGAATAACCCCTGAGCACTGCCGGGTGTGGCCCAAAAACCACAAAAAAAAAAAAAAAAAAAAAAAAAAGGATAGCTAGATATCTTCTCCTGAGAGGGAGATGATATGCCTATTTTGTACAGATGACAACCTTCCCAAGAAATTTTGGGTCCCATTACACCTCATCAGAAACCGGGCTAGCACAAATGATCAGGTTCAGAGTGCTGGGACTATCAATTCCCCTTCAGATCAAATACAAAACGCTCAAGACACCGACAACAGTAACATTGCTGATGCCTCTGTGACAGGTAACAAGGATTTAACATTCACACCCTATAACTTGAGTGAGACTTGAGTGAGAGCGATAATCCCTTACATTCCAGGATTCAAAAGGAAAGATAGGAACCTGTCTTAACTGGGCTCCAAAAATATAGGAAACTCTTGCTACATGAACTCAATATTGCCATGCCTGTATAATACTTCAGTCTTGACTCAGTATTTTTATCAAGATCATTATAAAAAAGATACTAACAGGAAAAATCCAGTGGTACATAAAGGTAAATTAGCCAAAGAATTGGTCAGATTGGGGCCGGGTAGGTGGCGCTAGAGGTAAGGTGTCTGCCTTACAAGCGCTAGCCAAGGAACGGACCGCGGTTCGATCCCCCGGCGTCCCATATGGTCCCCCCAAGCCAGGGGCGATTTCTGAGCACATAGCCAGGAGTAACCCCTGAGCGTCAAACGGGTGTGGCCCAAAAACCAAAAAAAAAAAAAAAAAAAAAAAAAAAAGAATTGGTCAGATTATCAAAACCATGGGAAATGAATATCATAAATATATTAACCCTGAAAGCTTCAAAGTAACAATTGGCTTATTTAATGACCAGTTTGCTGGACACAATGAGCAGGTTCCACATGAACTATTGATGTTTCTCATAGAAGACCTACACCAGGATTTGCTTAATAAAATTTTTTGTTTTGTTTTTGTTTTTATTTTGTTTTTTTGGGCCACACCCATTTGAGGCTCAGGGGTTACTCCTGGCTATGCGCTCAGAAATCGCCCCTGGCTTGGGGGGACCATATGGAATGTCGGGGGATCGAACCACGGTCTCTCCTACGCTAGCACTTGCAAGGCAGACACCTTACCTCTAGTGCCACCTTCCTGGCCCCTCCTTAATGAAATTTTGAGGACAGATAAAGGTAAACACCTTATGGACAATGAAAATTATAAACAATCTGGAGCAGAACACCAAAAGGCTCATGAGTCTATTATTTATTATTTTATTTTATTTTATTTTATTTTGGTTTTTTGGGCCACACCCATTTGATGCTCAGGGGTTACTCCTGGCTAAGCACTCAGAAATTGCCCCTGGCTTAGGGACCATATGGGACGCCGAACCACGGTCCTGATCCTTGGCTAGTGCTTGCAAGGCAGACACCTTACCTCTAGCGCCACCTCGCCGGCCCCAGAGTCTATTATTTATGATCTTTTTTTTTTTTTTTTGGTTTTTGGGCCACACCCGTTTGACGCTCAGGGGTTACTCCTGGCTATGTGCTCAGAAATCGCCCCTGGCTTGGGGGGACCATATGAGATGCCGGGGGATCGAACCGCGGTCCTTCCTTGGCTAGCGCTTGCAAGGCAGACACCTTACCTCCAGCGCCACCTACCCGGCCCCATTTATGATCTTTTTCAAGGATAGTTCAAATCTATACTTCAGTGCCTCACATGTCACCAAAAGTCTGAGGTTTATGAGATGTTTGTTCATTTGTCACTGGCTGTTATGTCTACAGATAAATGTACATTACAGGAATGCCTCTTTGAATTTTTCAAAAAAGAAGAGCTAAGAGATGACAACAAAGTTCATTGCAGTAACTGCAACACTAGAAGAAATTTTTTTTGAAGAAATTTTTTTTAATTTTTTATTTTTAATTATGAGAATTATGATGCAAAGAGGACAAGGTAAAGTTACAGTGGAAGGACAATCACCCATAAACAGAGTTCTCAGAAGAAATCCCTTTGATGACGCCTAAATATTGAACTTACAGTCAAAGAACATTAAGAAAAATAAGGCAGGGCCCAGAGAGATAGCACAGTGGTGTTTGCCTTGCAAGCAGCCGATCCAGGACCAAAGGTGGTTGGTTCAAATCCCGGTGTCCCATATGGTCCCCTGTGCCTGCCAGGAGCTATTTCTGAGCAGACAGCCAGGAGAAACCCCTGAGCACTGCCGGGTGTGGCCCAAAAACCAAAAAAAGAAAAAAAAAGAAAAGAAAAATAAGGCAGAACCCAGGTACAATTACTTTGTCCACAAGTCCCTAGATTGTAGTACATTATAACATTTCTTAGCAGTACACAAAGCAATCTAAAGCCATGAAAATTATGTGACTCCTTAAACATTGAAGGCATAGTATTTTTTTTATATTTTCATGCACATGAATATTGGTTTAAGTTAACATCAAAAGTTTAAGAGGTTTTTTTTTAAGGGTTAGAGTCAGAGGAGCATAGTAAAAACGGTGTTAGAGTGGCAAATATTGTTTGCATAGGCCCACCAAAATATGGGGGACATGGAAAAGAAAAGCCTTGGTTTAAATACAAGGAGACCCTACCCCTGAAGTTTCCTGGCATAAGACCAACTCTAGGCTCCAGGCAAACTAGTTTGTTCAATCCAAGTCATTGTCTGTAGTGCCACTACAGTTTTATTTTTCACGCAGTCTCTATTGTTGGCATCAGGTTTCTGTATTAAAGATCCTGGAATCTGCACATCCTACATTGAAGTCAGGCTGGTGTGGAGTATCCTCTAGTTTCACCTCACAATTAAGGGGCAATACAGAAAGCCCAGTCCAGTAAGCAGGTCATTGTTGTTGTTAAGTCTTCTCAGTGTTAAGGGAAGTCTCTTTTGAGTAGGTCGATGTCAGAACAGCTTCCAGGTGATGTTATAGACAACTTTGGATGTTTCGTAGATGTCTTTCCTAGATCAGGGATGAATGGAGAATGCCCATTCTTCTGAGGCCTGTGCCAGGTCATTATGTCAATGTTCAGGGTGTAAGGTCCCATTGCACTACAAGATTTGTGTGTTCCCATCTCTATTAGATAAGAACTTATTTGTATGTATAGTATTTTTCCATTTTTTTTTTTTTTTTTGGTTTTTGGGCCACACCCGGCAGTGCTCAGGGGTCACTCCTGGCTGTCTGCTCAGAAATAGCTCCTGGCAGGCACGGGGAACCATATGGGACACCAGGATTCGAACCAACCACCTTAGGTCCTGGATCAGCTGATTGCAAGGCAAACACCGCTGTACTATCTCTCTGGGCCCAGTATTTTCCCATTTTAATGTGCCTAAGAAAACAAGAAATAAAGCCACGTGGCATTATATGAGCATATGGGGGCGTAAGAATACATCCAACAATACCCATGACTTGGTTCAAACATAAGCATTAAACTGAAGGACTCTTTCACCAAATTCCCTATTGAACAGTTCACAAAGAGAAGAAAAGATTAAAAAAAAAAGGGGGGGGGGGGATCGTCAGTGTATAAGAAAATATTCAGCAAGAGTTATAGCCATCAAAGAAAACACACATAAAATGTTGAAAAGACATATGTGTACATTCTATGCCTTTTGGAATAGTTGGGGGGTGTTAACTACAGGGTACCACTATGGTCTGTGACTTAGGATTCTACAGTACTTAAGTTAAAAAGGGTAAATGTGGAGTAATGATGATAGGGGGTGAGAGAGTTAAGAGAAAAATGATCTTTTGTAGGGGTATGCGAAAGGGCAGAGTACAAAATGGACATTCTGCATACACAAAAACATAATTCAATGATAGTGAAAGCTATTAATGTACCTTGTGCATGCGGGAGCGCTAGCCCCTGCACGGTTTTGAAAATATAGACTGGTAAAGAGATTACCAGTGACTGCTTATAGTGCAACCCACAAGTAAAGCCTAGGGCAACCTTCAAGCTCCGCCGAGGGACCCAACTCACTGGCTTGCCCGGGCATGTGGCCTGGGGAAGCCCTGGAGATCTGCAGCAAGGCGGTAGAGGGGTGCTGGGGTCACCCAAGTCCAGCACCCCCCCCCCCCAGGCCTGGTTAAGAAGGCCTCTGGCATGGTGGAGGCCTGCCGAACCCCATGCTGGTAGAGACTCCCAGCTCCCAGAAAGGAAAGAGAACCTTCAAGAAGCTGGGAGGCCGGAAGTTCAGGGCCCCCACCCAGACCCTCCCTAAGGAGCTGAGTGGGGAATGGGGAAAGCCTAGGGCAACCTTCAAGTTCCGCCGAGGGACCCAGCTCGCTAGCTTGCCCAGGCATGTGGCCCAGGGAAGCCCTGGAGATCTGGAGCAAGGTGGTAGAGGGGTGCTGAGGTCACCCATGTCCCGCAACCCCCCCTAGGCCTGAAAGGAATTTCTTAAAGAAAACATACATATGGAAACTGCCACCAGTACTAATAATACACTTGAAACATTTTGCTTTTGATGGCAAACAAATTAAAAACTTGTGTGAATTTTCCTTTAGAAGACCTCAATTTAGTAGAATTCACTCCAGAGATTAAAAGCAAGATTGAGAAATACAACTTATCATCAGTATCAAACCAATTATGGTAAAATTCACTATGGGCACTGTACATCATAGTGTAAAATTGCTGCAAGACAATACTGGGTCAATTTTGATGACAAGAAGATCAAAAGAGTCTCTAATACATGGATAAAATCCACAGCAGCATACATCCTGTTTTATACTTCTTGGAGATCTGCAATGAATGCCAGATAATCATTTCACTTCCTTTTCAGTTGCTATTAGTACTCTCTGGTTCTTTTCACAGGTATGATTGATCGCTGAAAAGGATTGAAAACGATGGATTTCCATTTCAGTTGCTTGTATGGTGAATTTATGTCTTAATTTTATTATTGCTCTAGGTCACAGTTAACCATAAAATTTTACAATTTAATTTGTGCTACTCAAGGTTCACCTGAAAGAAATTTCTCACCATATTAATGTTGTTATATAATAATTTATTTAGGTATGTTTATTTAATGACTTTTATTCTTTTATTCTAACATATCTGCTTTACTTTCTTCAATTTAGGATTCAATATGGAAGTGAATACATAATCTTGGCATAATGATACTTTTTAGGTGGACTCCCTTCACAGAGCTCCTCATCTATGACTGACTATTATAGAGTTACTGGTCCATACTTATTAATAGTGTTTTCAATGTTTGTATTGTGCATGAAATTCTCTTTCAGATCTGCTCTACGCTACTTTTGAAAAAAATTAATTTTGTTAATTTGAATTTATTCATCTAAACAGTCTGCCTATTGTTCCTTCCCTCTCTCACCCTTGTCCTGAACATTCAATTTTCAGGAATTCCTTCATTGGTGCAAATCATCTCCTTCACCCACAACTACAAGCCTCATGATTTTGGCCCAAGGAAGAAACCCTTGGCTTTTGGAGTTTCATATCCTGTACCAAGCTGCAAACCATTTTTTCAGAAACACTCCTCAAGTGTTTTTGGTTGGACTTTTCAGAGTTTCAGACCTCTCATAGTTACAAATTGGCATTGGACTCTGTAGAAATTTCACCATTAGTGTTTTTCTTATGACTGTAATCCTTTGAATCTATATTTGATACTAGCCTTCTTTTGACTATTGTAATGAAAGTTCTTCCCCATTTTAATTTTTACTTTTAGAGTTTATGTTGTGTTACTTTAGGGTTTCCTAAAAAGGGGGAATTAGTGTTATCTAGGAAAGCCTGTCTATTGTTGTTCCACCTACGACCTGCAGGGGTGCTGTTAAGGGATAAAGAGTGGGCGGAGCTCTGGGCTGGGATCCGTTGGGCCAGTTGAGCTGACTGGAGGTAGGCAGAGAGGACTGGACATCCAAGCTGAAAGCCCCTTTTGGATGTTGCTCTCTGTCTGGATTATTTGTGACTAGGGTATGAGAATTAATTTTCCATTCTGGGAGATTGATGAGAACAACAGCACTTGAGTTGTATACTTTTCTAGTATACAACTTTTCTAGTATGAGTGTTATACTTTTCTAGTAAAAGGCAGCCTAGTAAGTAAATCCTGTTCTGCAAAACACTCAGATAAATTTGTGACACAAATGGAGGTCATGAGAACCTCTGATTTATGACCTTTCAGGAAAACAGATAGTTTTTTCTGTGGGTTTACTACAGTTTTCTGAAGAAGGAAAGATGGTCTTGGGACATTGGGCCCTTTACTTTGATTTGTAGCTGTTTCCAGACAGCTTGCTGGAAAATTGCTTGTTGGTGTAGGGAAGTCTTCACATCTAGTGTTGGAATGGAGTACAAAAATTCTTTTAGTGCGTCGGAGCAGATTATTAGTCACTTCATTGTATGCTCTCCAACTTTGTTGATTATTAAATTTCTTTGTGGAAGAGAGGAGAGGGGGAAAGAGGAGAGAGGAGGAGAGAACAAAGGAGGCTGTAAAAATTTCAACTTTAGTATTTTTCTTATGACTAATCCTTTGAACCTATATTTGATGCCAGCCTTCTTTCAGCTATTGTAATGAATGTTCGTCCTCGTTTTAATTTTTACTTTGAGGATTTATGTTGTGTTACTTTAGGGTACTGTTGGCTTTCCTAAAGAAGGGGGAATTAGTGTTATCTAGGAAAGCCCTTTATGTTGTTCCACCTACGACCTGCAGGGGCGCTGTTCAGAGATAAATAAAGAATGGGTGGAGCTCGGAGCTCTAGTCGGTTGGGGCAGTTGAGTGGCTGGCTGGAGGTAGGCAGAGAGGGACTGGATATCCGAGCTGTTGGCTCCCAAAGTTAGTCAGACTTTTTGAAAATTTTATTTTATTTAGGCCCTGTGATTTACAATGTTGTTAATGATAGGGTTTTATACATAAAACATTCCAGTACCACATCCTAACCAGACTGTCTACTTCTCTCACCATTTTCCAGAGCCCCCTTCATTCTATTTCTCCTTATATTCCTACTTTGGCCTATTTCATATCTTATTGGATTGTAAGTTGTATTTTATTGAGTGAATTATTCTGTTGAATTTCAGAGCATCTCAAAAGACTGAAGAACATTCATTATCCCTGCCTAAATTGTTCCAGGGACTCAAGGTTTGGTTTTGCTCTTTTTTTTTTTTTTTTTTTTTTTTTTTTTTTTTGGTTTTTGGGCCACACCCTGTGACGCTCAGGGGTTACTCCTGGCTATGCGCTCAGAAGTTGCTCCTGGCTTCTTGGGGGACCATATGGGACACCGGGGGATCGAACCGTGGTCCGTCCTAGGCTAGCGCAGGCAAGGCAGGCACCTTACCTCCAGCGCCACCGCCCGGCCCCTGGTTTTGCTCTTGATGTAATCTCCTGTCCTCCAACTCTCACCTCCATTTTTTTTAATCCTCTTTCAGTATTTCTATCTAGACTTAGCTGAACTCAGCTGAGTCAGGCACAGAATTACTTTCCAGCTGCCTAGTCTGTTTCTTCCACATTAGTTACTCCGGAGCCGGCGAGGTGGTGCTAGAGGTAAGGTGTCTGCCTTGCAAGCGCTAACCAAGGAAGAATTGCGGTTTGATCCCCCAGCGTCCCATATGGTCCCCCCAAGCCAGGGGCAATTTCTGAGTGCTTAGCCAGGAGTAACCCCTGAGCATCAAATGGGTGTGGCCCGAAAAAAAATTTCAGGACCACATTAGTTACTCCTTCACCCACATTCCAATCATTTCTTATATGTTCGTAGAGTTATCATTTTGAACACTGAATTTGTTTTGTTTTTTGTTTAAAGTTTTAAAGCCACCAAAAGCTCCTCTTATTCAGTCTCTTCCTTCCCTGTTACCCACTGTGCCTTCTTCCTTGGTAGGTGCTCAATAAACATTTAATAATTTCCAAGCAAAGACTTTAAGATCAAAAAAAAATAAAGCTTTAATATTTTCAACTTTCCTCCAGACTTGCATTCTCTCCCCTACTTTAATATGTTAGATAATTAAATATCATTTTCCCCTAACAATTCTCCCCCTGGCCTTTTGTTTCCTTTGTTTACAAAAGCAAGACATTTACTTGATGCTTTCAAGATTCAAAATTAGTGTCTGTTGCCCTAATAAAAAAAATTTGTGGGGCCGGGAAGGTGGCACTAGAGGTAAGGTGTCTGCCTTGCAAGCGCTAGCGTAGGACGGACAGCGGTTCAATCCCCCGGTGTCCCATATGGTCCCCCCAAGCCAGGGGCGATTTCTGAGCACATAGCCAGGAGTAACCCCTGAGCGTCAAACGGGTGTGGCCCAAAAACCAAAAAAAAAAAATTTGTTTTTGGTTTTGGTTTTTTGGGTCACACCCAGCAGCGCTTAGGGGTTACTCCTGGCTCTAAACTCAGAAATTGCTTCTGGCAAGCTCCGGGGACCATATGGGATGCCAGAATTCGAATCACCATCCTTCTGCATGCAAAGCAAACACCTTACCTCCATGCTATCTCTTCAGCCCAATAAAATAACTTTTATTTTAGTCAGTCTGACTATTGGAAATTTTGTTTTTGTTTTTGTTTTTGGGTCACACCTGGCAGGGCTCAGGGGTCACTCCTGGCTTCAGGCTCAGAAATTGCTCCTGGCATACTCAGGGGACCATATGGGATGGCGGGATTTGAACTGATGACCTTCTGCATGAAAGGCAAACGCATTACCTCCATGCTATCTCTCCAGCCCCTGACTAATGGAAATTTTATGTCCTTCCTTCCTTTCTTTCTTTCTTTCTTTCTTTCTTTCTTTCTTTCTTTCTTTCTTTCTTTCTTTCTTTCTTTCTTTCTTTCTTTCTTTCTTTCTTTCTTTCTTTCTTTCTTTCCTTTCTTTCTTTCTCTCTTTCTTTCTCTCTCTTTCTCTTTCTCTCTTTCTTTCTTTCTCTCTTTCTCTCTTTCTTTCTCTCTTTCTCTCTCTTTCTCTCTTTCTTTTCTTTCTTTCTCTCTCTTCTCTCTCTTTCTCTCTTTCTTTCTTTCTTTCTCTCTCTCTCTCTTTCTTTCTTTCTTTCTCTCTCTCTTTCTTTCTTTCTTTCTTTCTTTCTTTCTTTCTTTCTTTCTCCTTCCTTCCTTCCTTCCTTCCTTCCTTCCTTCCTTCCTTCCTTCCTTCCTTCCTTCCTTCCTTCCTTCCTTCCTTCCTTCCTTCCTTCCTTCCTTCTTTCTTTCTTTCTTTCTTTCTTTCTTTCTTTCTTTCTTTCTTTCGTCACACCCAACAGCGCTCAGGGGTTACTCCTGGATCTACGCTCAGAAATCACTCCTGGCAGGCTCGGGGAACCATATGAGATGCCGGCATTCGAACCACAGACCTTCTGCATGCAGGGCAAATGCCTTACCTCCATGCTATCTCTCGGGCCCCTGAATTATATATTATATTTCTGTGTGTGTGTGTGTGTGTGTGTGTGTGTGTGTGTGTGTGTGTGTGTGTGTGTGTGGTTTTTGGGTCACACCCGGCCATGGCTCAGGGGATACTCCTGGCTCCATACTCAGAAATTGCTCCTGTCAGACACGGGGGACCATATGGGACGCTGGGGTTCGAACTGATGACCTTCTGCATGAAAGGCAAATGCCTTACCGCCATGCTATCTCTCCGGCCCCAAATTACATTTCTTAAACTTTTTTCTCTATTGCTGGAAGAAAGGAAAAGGAGGACCTGGGAAAATAGTATGGGGGTTAGAGTACATGTTTGATGTTTGGCATTTGTGGGATTTCGTTTTGAGCCCTGAAATAACCATTTTAGCTCTGCTGGGTATAGCCCTCTTGGCCTACAAGGACTTCAGGGTACCCCTTTGGTTTCCGCTCTATAAGGCCTGACTCATCATTTCATCAGGCCTTGAGCATTGCATTGTCAGGCCTGGTTGATTAGATATTTCCAGAAATGGCCTTTTGAATCCTAAACACTGCCTGGGAGATCCCTCTCCCAAAATGGGAAAAAAAAAATGCTTCCACCAAAATTTCAATATAATATAACTTGTTGACAAAAAATAAAGCAAGAGATGTATTGCGATTTTAAATGATGAGTAGGCTAAGAAAGGAGCCTCTTTGAGAAGTTTGAAGAAAGATCTGAAGGAAATATAAGAGCAGTATCAGGAAGAATATTCCAACAGGGAGTAAGAATATGAACAAACACTTAAAGTAGGATGTGTGTGTTTTATAGAAAATGGCAAAGGGTTCATTGTAATATATGGACTGACATATAACATTTTGTTATGTTGTAGCTAATGCTATATTACTTTGCATTTTATTTGAAGAGGAAATTATTCAAGCATATGCCTTAAGGGAAGAGTTGACTATATTTGTTTTAAAACCTGAAATTATGGGCCAGAGTGATAGCACAACTGTAAGGTGTTTGCCTTGCATTCAGCCAACACAGAACATACCCCAAGCCTGCCAGGAGTAACTCCTGAGAACCACCAGGTTGATCCAAACACCAAAATTAAAAAAAAAAAACAAAAACCTGAAATTATGACTTTTATTTTAAATCCTAGGTAAATTAACATGATGGATTTCTCCAAGCTACCCAAAATAGCTGATGAAGATAAAGAAAGCACATTTGGTTATGTGTATGGAGTCTCAGGACCTGGTAAGTAATAATATCAGTAGAAAAATAATGTTATTGTTTTATATATAAATACATACACATTTGAGACTTGATAGAAGGCTCAAAGTTTGGGAGTATTTGTTTTGCATAAAGGCACCTGATATTCAAACAGGTACCTCATGGTTACCTGAACACCTCCAAAAGATAAAAAAAAAATACCCACATACACAAGTTTATGATCACTTACATAAACTGTCCTTCCTAAAAGATTTCATTGCTGCAGCTTCACGACTAATCTTGAGACTCAAGACAGGACAAGCCACTAAAACTCATCATCCTGTTCTACAGATCCTAGCTTCACAATACCACCAGATTTCACAATCTCAACAGCCCAGTATGGATATGCCGAATTAAGTGGTAAAGTAAGCACAATAAACAAAAGACAATAACACAGAAGGCTCAACTAGCAGCAGACAGCTTACTAACCCCTCTGGCAGTGACAATTTTCACAAATAATTCTTTTTTTGGGGGGATTTGGGCCACACCTGGCAGTGCTCAGGGGCTTCTCCTGGCTCTGTGCTCAGATATCGTTTCTGGGAGGCGCGGGGGGGGGGGGTGTGTGGTGGGGGGTGGCCCATAAGGGGTGCTAGGGATTGAATCCGGGTTCATCCTGGGTTGGCAACATGCAAGGCAAACACTACCACTGCATTATCGCTCCAGACCCTCACAAATATTCTTTTACTGAAGCATTTTTTTTTATATATTTCCAGTAGCCATTTTGTAACAAGCAATAAAAATAAATTAGGGCCCGGAGAGATAGCACAGCAGCTTTTGCCTTGCAAACAGCCGATCCAGGACTAAAGGTGGTTGGTTCGAATCCCGGTGTCCCATATGGTCCCCCGTGCCTGCCAGGAACTATTTCTGAGTAGACAGCCAGGAGTAACCCCTGAGCAATGCTGGGTATGGCCCAAAAACCAAAAAAAAAAAAAAAAAAAGATGTCTTTGGTAATTAGGAATGAAAAAAATACAGGGTGGGTACAATGGTACAGAATGTAGGGCATTTGGTTTGTATGCCACCAACCCCAGATTTAATCCCCGGCATCCCATATGGTCCCCCGAGCTTGCCAGGAGTAATTTTTGAGTGCAGAGCCAGCACTAACTTCTGAGCACCAATGGGTGTGGCCAGAAACTAAATAAGAAAGAATTGAGGAAATCCTATATCAGAAGGGATCATTTAATATTCATATTAAATTAAATCATTCAAATAATGAATATTAAATGAGATAATTATTGAGATAATTTATAATAGCTTAAGAATAGGCTGAAATCCAAACTATTTTAGAAAAGGCAAACAACTTCATCAAGAATTTTTCTGAAAAAAAAAATAAAAAAAAAGAATTTTTCTGAAACTTACAGTAAACTGGCCTTTTTCAAAAATTATTTTCTCTTATTGTTTTATTGTTAATTTATAACATGGAATTTTAGGGGTATATATTTTGTTTGGGTACATCTTGCAATGTTCAGGGATTGCTCCTGTCTCTGAACTCAGGAATTACCCTGGTGGTATTTGAGGGACCTTATCAGATGCCAGGTATTAAACCCAGATGCCATGGTACAAGGCAAGTGCCCTATCCACGGTACTATCTCTCCAGCCCCATGGATATACTTTTTAAGTAGTTAATAAGATAAAAGAGGAGGGCGCGGGAGAAAAAAAAAAAAGATAAAAGACCAATTTTATTGTGTGGAGAGGTGAGGCTTGGAGCCACACCCAGCAATGTTCATGGGTTACTCCTGTTTATGTCCTCAGGAATCACTTTTAGCAGTGCTTGAAAAACTTATTGGAGGGCCCGGTGTGGTGGCGCTAGAGGTAAAGTGTTTGCCTTTGCCAGTGCTAGCCTTGGACTGACCGCGGTTTGATCCCCCTGGCATCCCAATTGGTCCCCAAGCCAGGAGTGACTTCTAGCTAGGAGTAACCCCTGAGCGTTACCGGGTGTGGCCCAAAAAACAAAACCAAAAACAAACAAAAAAATAGAGTTCTTAGGGGCCGGAGAGATAGCATGGAGGTAAGGTGTTTGCCTTGCATGCAAAAGGACGGCAGTTCGAATCCCCGGCCAGGAGCGATTTCTTAGTGTAGAGCCAGGAGGAACCCCTAAGCGCTGAGGGGTGTGACCCCCCCCCAAAATAAAAAAAAAGAAAAGAAAAACTTATTGGAGATCTAGGGACCAAAGCAGTGGCTCGGCGATAGGGTGTTTGCCTTGCATGCAGCTGACTTAGGACGGACTGTTCGATCCCCTGGTATCCCACATGGCCCCCCCAGCCCAGGAGTAACCCCTGAGCATCACCGGGTGTGCCCCCAAAACCCCACTCCAAAAATTAAAAAATTAAAAAATGAACAACTGAGGTTTAACCCTTGTTGGCTACATGCCCGACAAACACCTTATCTTACTGTTCCAACAAACTTTATATAGTTTATTTCGCAAAAGGACCCCTCTCCCCTGTCCATCAAGCTATTTATTGCCAACTCCACAGCGCCCCACCTGGAAGGGCTAGGTGGGGCAATAGTCACAGAACAATCCTAAGGAAATACTTTTATATACAACAATTCCAAGAATAATCTTATGGAAACTTTTTCATATACTACAGTTTATGAAATATGAGTTTAGGTATACCTTGTCTTTCATTGTATTAGTTATATAGTAGTCATAGACATTAAATCTTTTTTTTTTTTTTGGTTTTTCGGCCACACCCTTTTGATGCTCAGGGGTTACTCCTGGCTAAGTGCTCAGAAATTGCCCCTGGCTTGGGGGGACCATATGGGACGCTGAGGAATCAAACAGCGGTCTTTCCTTGGCTTGTGCTTGCAAGGCAGACACCTTACCTCTAGCGCCACCTCGCCGGCCCCAACATTAAATCTTTATTGTTATAATACATGTTTATTAAATATTAATACATCAATAGTTTCTTCTTGCATATTGTACAATTCTAATCTATTCTGCTGGAATACTAAATATTATAAATAGATTTATTTGTGCACATATTTGAAAATGGCCCATTTTCCCTTTCTGCCAGAAAAATAATTTTTGCTTTCAAAATAATATGATCTAAAATAAAAATACACATCCTAAGTATTTATAAGAAATAGTTTCTTTTTTTATTTTTATTATGACCAAAGTGCATTACAAATCTTTCACTGCATCATTTATGGTACATAGTGACAATAAATGAGGGGCATTCCCACCACCAGTGCTGTCCTCCCTCCGCCCCTGTTCCCAGTATGCATCCCATATTTCCCTCCTCTACCCCCCAGTATGCTAGTGCAACTGGTCTCCACTTTACAGCTTATTGTAGATTGAGCATCTATTCCACCGTCATTGGAGATAAAAAGGATAAGAAAAAGGGGAGAAAAAAATTTGGTGACCAAAAAAAGAAAGAAGAGAGAAAAAAAAGAAAAATGGAAGAAAAAAAAATGGACCTGGCAAATAAAAATAAAAATAAATCTCTAAATAATAATTACAAGAGTGAAAAAGAAAGAGAAAAGTGGAAGAAAAAAGAGAAGGAAAATAAAGTAAAAAACTAACAAATCAAAACAAGAAAAAGTATGTGTGCTGGAGTGGTAGGGTTTGGCGTTTCCCCCACTTTTTTTTTTTTTTTTTTTTTTTTTTTTTTGTGCATAGGCACAGTAAGCATTGGGGAAGAAAGGGAATTCCCATGGCCTAAGAGATTCAGGGTTTCTCCATCCTTGAAGCATACCATCATGGGATCAACCCCTGGCTCCATATATACTCATTACCCCATCCCAAAGGCTTTTTTGTGATGCCAGGAAAGTTTCCTCTCGGTTGTATGTGAGAAAATCAAGCCACTGTAGCTAGCGATCTTGGTATTTGCGCAGGTTATAGGTCAGGGTTTAGGATAGTCTCTAGGTTGAGGTTCCTATCCATTCGTTATTGTGGTGTTCAGTCTTCTGTAACACTTGCTCCCTGTTTTCGTTCAGTCCCTAAGCTGATGCCTAGGATATTATGGATCCTAAGGTTCTGCTCAGTCTCTGTTGTCCAAGTTGGACCTCTGCAATAAGACATCTTGTTGTTGTTGTTGTTGTTTATGTGTCCTGGACTACAGCCTAGGGTAGGGTTTTCCTTATTAGTCCCAAGGTAGGCTCTGTTCAGTCACGGTTGTCAAAGTCAGTTTTCTGTTGTTGGTGCTCTTATTTTTCACAGTTCAAAGGACGATATCTCTTCTGATTTCCATTTAATGTTAGGTGATGTGATAGGACAGCCTGGTCTTAGGTCAAGTTTTCCTTTCCTCGTTGTCATATCAAAACTGGCACAAGTTGGTGTCAGAGTAGTATTATAAATCTCCCAATGGAGCTTAGTTCCTGGTGGTGTTGCCCAGAGCTGTATCATTTCTATGTTGGGGATCTGGGGTTTCAGATTGGACTAACACTGTCCAATCTCCTGGGGACTGGTTGTATCCACATGACACATATTCAGGATGGGAGGCACCCTTTTGCTATAAAAAGTGAGTTCTTATCCCTAGAAGATAAGATCTTGTTTCTGTGTCTATGGTTTCCCCTTTTTTTTACTGTTCACATACAAAAACGTATGGTGTCATACTGTGTTGTTGGTGCTATTCTGGGTAAGGATGATAGGCTGCACACACAGTCTCTGTCGTCTGGTTTTGTTCTGAGCTTTTATCCCAGTCAAGGCTTTTTGTACCAAGCAGCACCAAAAATGGTAAGGATAGAGAAAAAATGTATATATTAAAATAGAACAAATAAATAAAGCTGAGTTAAAAAGAAAAAGTATTCGAATAAAACAAGTGGTGGAGGAGGCTACTTGTATATTTAGGAATACACATCTTAAGATGTATTGTTATACAGGTATTGAGTTTCCATAGGCAATATAAGACTCCCAATTAAGTCTTTTGATATATTCTTGTGGGGAGTAAAAGCCAAGGTACTTTTCGATTCACAGGCCTTGGAATTGAGTTTGAGAGGTGCTTTGCTGCATTACGAGACCATATAGTGTCTTTGAGCTGGGAGTTTTGCTGAGGCCGATTCCTGTATCGTGCAACAGTCCACGATTTGGTGGGGGTGAGAGGGGCCATCAAGCATGAGTCAGCAGGTGTGCTGGTTGTAGTTCTTTGCCGATGCATGAGAACGGGGACCCAGAGTGTGTCTTTCACTGAGGAGCTGGAAGGTGGTCTGTTGGGGCAGGAGGTCAATCTTGGTGCCTACCGAGTTAGGAACTGAGGGTAAAAAGGGTTAAATTAGGGGAAGATAACGAATCAGGATTGAAAAATGAGGGGATAGAGGAGACACTGGGGTAGGGGAGAGGCAATACATGACAGGGGCTATATACTATATATATATATGAATTGTTTGTGATTTCGGCTTGGAGTCAGTATGGAAAGTCACGTCCATAAAGACTGACTTTAAAAATCTATTTGAGTGTTATCATCCAAATCTTTGGTATTCCGTTTCCTTTCCTAGGAACCATCTAGAATGAAGAACATTTTTAGATAATGCTTAAAAAGTATAACCGCCCGCACGGTTATAAAAATGAGTATTAGTAAGAAAAGAAACTGCTACAGGGGGTCCAGTATGAATACGGGAGGAGTTTCCCTCTTTTCTTCTCCCCCCAGAGCCCAGTTACCAAACCTGGCCCTGAAGACCAGTTTGGCATGGGGGGATCTCGGTCTTCTGGACTAGGTGGTCAGCCCAGGAGGCCATTGGCTAGCTACTTGCCCAGATTCCCAGCCA
Organism: Suncus etruscus; assembly: GCF_024139225.1. Lineage (NCBI taxonomy): Eukaryota > Metazoa > Chordata > Mammalia > Eulipotyphla > Soricidae > Suncus > Suncus etruscus. The sequence continues at coordinate 43,020,105 of NC_064860.1, read as the reverse complement.
TACCTGTAGGAGAGGAGCAGGAGCATGTGGGATCGTCTGGGTCCAGCTGCAGCCTCCCTCTCCAGTATGAAAAAGCATGGGGGAGGAGTTTGCCTCCTCCCCATCCACCCAGAGCTCAGATGCCAGATCTAGCCTTGAAAGCCAGCCTGGTGGGGGGGGGGGGCGGAGGCTCTCGGTCTCCAGGACTAACTGGTCAGTTCTGGAGGCCTTTGGCCAGCTGTCTGTCCAGATTCCCAGCCATGCCCGTAGAAGAGGAGCAGTAATCCTGGCATGTGGGATCTTCTGGGTCAAGCTGCAGCCTTCCTCTCCAGTTTGAAAAAGCATGGGATTGGAATTTCCCTCCTCCCCCCTCCCCCCAGAGCCCAGTTGCCAAACCTGGCCCTGAAAACCAGTTTGGCATGGGGGGGGGATCTTGGTCTCCTGGACTAAGTGGTCAGCCTAGGAGGCCATTGGCCAGAAATAGAATTTCTTAACCAATATCTCAGCAGTGGTGGTGTCTTATCTTTTATGGTGTGTGAGAAACATTTGTAGATGCATTTGTAACTTTTTAGGTAGAACTATCATTACTTTATTATGATACTTGTCAGAATACTTTTTAGAACCAGTCAAGAGAGATAATACTTTTGGTAAGGTGTTTGCTTTGCATGTGACTAATTTGAATTTCATCCCCAGTGCCCTGTAGGATCCCTGAAAGCCCACCAGATCAAAAAGTAGAGAGCCAGGAATAAGCCCAGTCATTGTCAAGTGTGACCCAAAACCAAAATCCAAACCAAATGAACAGAGAAAAAAAAACCCAACTATAAAATATAAGAAAGTAAAAACTCTTACTGTCTTAGATATTATCTGTCAAAGGAATACCAAACTGATAATATTTTAGCTACTGGCCAAGCTTTTATTCCAATTTTAATAGATGATTCTTTAGTGTTAAAGTATGACTTCAAAACCTGGCATTCCATATTTATAGCTGCTTGGGTTGATCAAATGTTATTTTAATCAAATGTTATTAACATGCCTTAATGTTATTAAGAGTTTGCAATGTAAAATTTTATACATTTTTGTTTGATTTTATTTTTTTGTTTTTGTTTTTGTTGTTTTTTGGGGGGTCCAAACCCAGCAGCAATCAGGGGTTACTCCTAACTCTGCATTCAGAAATTATTCCTGGCTTGGGCCAGAGTGTAGCTCAGCAGTAGGGCATTTGCCTTGCACAAGGCTGACTCAGGATGGACCTCAGTTCAATCCCCAGCTTTTCAAATGATCCCCCAAGCCAGGAGTGATTTCTGAGCATATAGCCAGGAGCAACCTCTGAGTGTCACCCTCAGGGGTGGCTCCAAAACAAAACAAAACAAAAAAGGAATTATTCCTGGCAGGCTCAGGGGACCATATGGGAGGTTGGTGGGTCAAACCCAAGTTGGCCACATGTAAGGTAAATGCCCTACCTGCTATGCTATCCTAGAATTTCAAAATTAATTCAGTGGACAATCTTTATATTTCAGTATATTATTTCAGTGAACAATCTTTAGTGTAATGTTAATTTTGTATGTCTTTTTATATCATGTTTAAGAAATTGCTAAAATAAATCTTTTTATAGCAGATTTTATATTTTTATGAAAGTATGAATTATATAATTGAATTTCTCTAATGTTTTTTATTATCTGTGCATAATCACAGAACCTTTAGTCATCAGAATACTGATTTCTTTTATTTATTTATTTTTTTTTTAGTGGTTACAGCCTGTGAAATGGCAGGTGCGGCCATGAATGAATTGGTAAGAGTGGGCCACAGTGAATTGGTTGGAGAGATTATCCGTTTGGAGGGTGACATGGCTACTATCCAAGTGTATGAAGAAACTTGTATCCTTTTTTGTTTCATTTCTTGTCTTTTTCTATAAGCCAGATTTCAAATATTGAAATAGAAGCAGATTCACCTATTGGTGTAACATGAAATGTGAATGTAGGTTAAAAAAAAACAATAAATTATATGAAAGTTCTTATTTTAAGAAATTGGTATTATCTTCTGAATTTTCATTGTTCTTAACATTTTCATAATGAGGAAAATTTAGGAGAAGCCAATTGGGGTTTTTCTTCAAAAGGACACATAGAAGAAAGATAAAAGAGTAACATTGAGGGGCCAGAGCGATTGTGCAACTGTAGGGCATTTGCTTTTCAAGCTACTGTTCCAGGACTGACCTCGGTTCGATCCCCAGCATCCCATATGTTTCCCCAAGCCAGGAGCGATTTCTGAGCGCATAACCAGGAGTAACCCTTGAGCATCACCAGTATAGCCCAAACACCCCCCCCAAATACAGAATAACGTTAATATGTAGAAGTTAAAATTAAATTTGGGGCTGGAGGGCTGGAGAGATAGCATGGAGGTAAGGCATTTGCCTTTCATGCAGAAGGTCATTGGTTCGAATCCCGGCATCCCATATGGTCCCCTGAGTTTGCCAGGAGCGATTTCTTAGCATGGAGCCAGGAGTAACCCCTGAGCACTGCCGGGTGTGACCCAAAAACAAACAAAAAAAAATTGGGGGCTGGAGAGATAGTAGTGTTGTGTAGAGGGCTTGCACATGGCCAACGCTGATTTTATTCCCAGCATTCCATACGGCACCCTCAGCCTGCCAGGAGTGATTCCTGAGTGCAGAGCCAGGAATAACCCTAGAGCTCCATGGGGTGCTTTTCTTCCAAAAAAAAAAAAAAAAGATAAAATCATATCCAATATGCTTAGATTTTACACATAACATTTACTTTCAATTTCTGTGTAAAAATAAAGAGAAAAGAAATGAAATCTTGTAAGAAGAGCTTGGTTTTTCTTTGTTTCATTACATATTTTATTTTTATGTGTTTTGTTTTCTTTTTGAGTCACACAGCGCTCAGGGGTTACTCCTGACTCTAGTTCAGAAATCGCCCCTGGCAGGCTCAGGGGACCATATGGGATGCCGGAATTCGAACCAATGACCTTCTGCATCAAAGGCAAATGCCCTACCTCCATGCTATTTCTCCAGCCCCACATTTTTTTTTTTTTTTTGGTTTTTGGACCACACCCGTTTGACGCTCAGGGGTTACTCCTGGCTATGTGCTCAGAAATCGCCCCTGGCTTGGGGGGACCATGTGGGATGCCGGGGGATAGAACCGTGGTTTGTCCTATGCTAGCGCTTGCAAGGCAGACACCTTACCTCTAGTGCCACCTTCCCGGCCCCAATCCCACATATTTTATTTAGATTGAACAACGATTTCACTTTTGTTTAATAATTTTTTTTGTGTGTGGTTTTTGGGTCACACCCGGCAGTGTTCAGGGGTTTATTCCTGGCTTCATGCTCAAAAATTGCTCCTGGCAGGCACGGGCGACCATATGGGATGCCGGAATTCGAACCGATGATCTTCTGCATGAAAGGCAAATGCCTTACCTCCATGCTATCTCTTCGGCCCCTTAATAATTTTTTTAAACATGCTTTTTTTTATTAATAATATGTTGTGGAAGAGGGATATGTATATAATATAGTAAAACATTAATGGTAGGGTCTAGCTGGCAAAGATTGAGGGTTTTACCATAGAAGTAATTTTGTTGAGGATTTAAAATCTTCATAATCAGGTTAAAAATGAAAGTACAGAAGCCGGAGAGATAGCATAGAGGTAGGGCGCTTGCCTTGCATGCAGAAGGACGGTGGTTCAAATCCTGGCATCCCATATGGTCCCCCAAGCCTGCCAGGGCAATTTCTGAGTGTAGAGCCAGGAGTAACTCCTGAACGCTGCTGGATGTGACCCAAAACCAAAAAAAAATTAAAATAAAAATGAAAATACAATTTATAGTTTTATAGTTTCATGTTACTTTGTTGTTAGGACATATGTTGAGTATCATTTCTTTCTTAAACTATGGTATTTTATTTTTATTTTTATAGTATTTAAACTTACCTAGTAAATTTTCCTCAAAATGGCTTCTAGCTGGCTTGACTGTTGGAGATCCTGTACTCTGTACTGGTAAACCGCTTTCTGTAGAGCTTGGACCTGGCATTATGGGATCCATTTTTGATGGTATTCAAAGACCTTTGTCAGATATCAGGGCTATGACCAAAAGTATCTACATTCCCAGAGGAATTAATGTGCCTGCTCTTAGAAGAGATTTAAAATGGGATTTTACACCTTGCAAAAATCTTCGGGTATGTCTTTGTAACTGAGATTTATAAAGTTGCAGAGAGAATGTGAAATTTATGCAATTTGAGCTATTTTGTATTCTTAGATAAAATTAAAATGTACCATAGATATATAGTTTAATTAAGGGCTGGAGAGATAGCACAGTGATAGGGCGTTTGCCTTGCAAACAGTCACTCCAAGATGGATGGTGGTTCAAATCCTGGCATCCCATATGGTCCCCCATGCCTACCAAGAGTGATTTCTGAGTGCTGAGCCAGGAGTAACCCTGAGTGCTACCGGGTGTGACCCAAAAACCAAAAAAATAAAAATAAAAATAATTAAAAAAGGAAGAAAGAATATAGTTTTATTTTTCAATAAATTCAGTAGTAAAGCCAACTTATTTGTTCTTTAGGTTGGTAGTCTTATAACTGGTGGAGATGTTTATGGAATTGTCAATGAGAACTCTCTCATCAAGCATAAAATAATGTTACCTCCAAGAAAAAAAGGGACTATAACTTACATTGCTCCACCAGGGAACTATGACACTTCCGTAAGTATAAAAAGTAATTTTGTGGCCTGTTTCATATAATAATTACTTGGTTTTATTGCCCTAAGTGTTCTATATTTTTATATAAGGTGTAAATTCCCACAAATTTTTAATTAACTTTTGGGAGTACAAAAAGCAGAGAATACTGCTTTTATTTTTGAATAAATGTCTAACAGCTCATTTTCTTTAAATAAATAAAATTATTATAAAAAGAAATGGCTAACAGGTACAAGAAAAGGCATTCAGTATTGCTAGTCCTCAGGAAATTGCAAATCAAAGCTCAGTGTGATACATAATTTCACTCCTGTTAACATGACTATTACCACCCAGCAAGAGAAAACAAGTATTGGTAAGAGCATAGAGGAAAGGGAATCCTCATCTACAATTGTTGTGAATTAGTCATTTTATGTAGCCACTATGAAAACAGCCTGGAGATCCCTCAGAAAATGGAAAATTTAGCCACTATATGATCCAGGAATTCTAATTGGGGAATTTCTGAAGAAAATAAAAACACTGACTTGTGAGATACGTGCACTTCTTTACAGCATTATTTGCAATATATTCCAATATCAATTGCAAGTTGCCTAAGTAACAATCCTTGGCATCCCATAGGGTCTCTGGAGCACACAGCCAGGAGAAAGCTCTGAGCACTACCCGGTATAGCTCAAAAAGCAAAAATAAAATAAAATAAAGCAAAACTACCAATGATCTTTCAGGTAGAAAGCTCTCAGAACATTATGCTAAATGAAATAAGGTCAGAGAAAAACATAATTTATGATCTCACTTATATATGACATCTGATAACACAATAACAAAATGAAAAATCAAGCTCAGAGATTAAAAGAACAGTGGTAATTGTTAATGGCAGGAGGTGGTTATGTAAGTCCAGAGTGGGCTAATGGGTAGAGTCAAAAGATGAAATTTATAGATATAACTTTCTTGAAGCTGTAAAGTATGTTTGGTGATTATAGTTATGAAACTGTTGTGCATGTATTGCATATGTAAAGATTATTAAGAAAATAGATCTTGGGGCCCAGAGAGATAGCACAGAGGCGTTTGCCTTGCAAGCAGCCGATCCAGGACCAAAGGTGGTTGGTTGGAATCCCGGTGTCCCATATGGTCCCCCGTGCCTGCCAGGAGCTATTTCTGAGCAGACAGCCAGGAGTAACCCCTGAGCACCGCCGGGTGTGACCCAAAAACCAAAAAAAAAATAGATTTTGAGGTCAGTGAGGTGGCGCTAGAGGTAAGTTGTCTGCCTTGCAAGTGCTAGCCAAGGAAGGACCGTGGTTCGATTCCCCGGCGTCCCATATGCCCCCCCAAACCAGGGGCAATTTCTGAGTGCTTATCCAGGAGTAATCCCTGAGCATCAAACGGGTGTGGCCTGAAAAACCAAAAAAAAAATATATATATATATATCTTAGAAAGTCCTCTTCCATTAAAAAATAAACCTGGTACATGTTAACTGCCATTTTTATGTGATAATTTCAGAATATAGACAGATATCAAATCATTCTTGGTATACCTGAAACTAGTGTAATGCATAAACATTTCTAATCTTTTGGCCGGAGCAGTAGCACAGTAGGGCATTTGCCTAGCACACAGCCAACCCAGAACAGACTCAGGTTTGATTCCCGACATCCTATATGGTCCCTGAGCCTGCCAGGAGCAATTTCTGAGCGAAGAGTCAGCAGTAACCCCTGAGCACTGCTGGCTGTTAAAAAAAAAATAAAGGTACAGGCTGGGCGGTGGCGCTAAAGGTAAGGTGCCTGCCTTGCCTGCGCTAGCCTTGGATGGACCGCGGTTCGATCCCCCGGTGTCCCATATGGTCCCCCGAGCCAGGAGCAACTTCTGAGCACATAGCCAGGAGTAACCCCTGAGCGTTACCGGGTGTGGCCCAAAAACCAAAAAAAAATAAATAAATAAAAAATAAAGGTATTAATCTCCCCTTTTAAACAAATTTTAATTAATTAAAAACCTGGGATTTACAATGCTATATTAGTTGTTGAGTATAAGGCATACGATAATTCAACACGAATCCTATCACCAGTGTCAACTCTCATCACCAGGCTCCCATACTCCATCATCCTCCACTCCTCAACCAACCTTCCACCTCCTGCATACCACCCCCGGAAGGCACATTGAAGTTTGGTGATTTCAGCATACATTTCATACTTTCACTGTTGTTGAGTCTGTTCTTTAGATACATAGCTATACCACTCTCCTCAGCCTCATTATAACTGAAGCCCAGACCCCTACTCCCCATTACTTCCCATCTTTTTCCTTCCCTCCTTGATTTTTTCTCCTTTTTCTCCCTAGGTTCTGGGATCAAGGGTGATCTAGGCATCCCCCTCTGTATTAATTACATTTCCTAATTCGATTATTTTATATACCGCAGATAAGTGAGATTATTCTGTTTGTCGTACTTCTTCTGGCTTACTTCATTCAACATGATATCTTCCAGTTCCAACCAGGTTGCAGCAATTGCATGATTCATCATTTCTTGCATCTGCATAGTATTCCATTGTGTATATCACATCTTCATAATCCTCTCATTTGTCATTGGACACCTAGGTGGACTCCATATCTTAGCTATTGTACTCATTACAGCAGTGAATGCATTGTACTCTTTACAGCACACAAAGGTGTACATGCATCTTTTTTTGTTTTTGTTTTTGTTTTTGGGCCACACCCGTTTGACGCTCAGGGGTTACTCCTGGCTATGCGCTCAGAAGTCGCTCCTGGCTTGGGGGGACCATATGGGACGCCGGGGGATCAAACCGAGGTTCATCCTACGCTAGTGCTTGCAAGGCAAACACCTTACCTCTAGTGCCACCTTCCCGGCCCCGGTTATGCTCAATTCTAAGTTTTCTGAGGAGTCTCCATACTGTGTTCCACAGAATTTACCAATTTTGCTTATCCCTAAGAAGAACCAGGTATGCTTTGATTTTAGAGGAAAAAATATTTATAAAATTGACTCCTTAAAATTCTACTGTATTTTTATAGGATATTGTCTTGGAGCTTGAATTTGAAGGTGTAAAAGAGAAGTTTACCATGGTCCAAGTTTGGCCTGTACGTCAAGTTCGGCCTGTCATTGAGAAACTACAAGCCAATAATCCTTTGTGGACAGGCCAGAGAGTACTTGATGCCCTTTTTCCGTAAGTTGGAGCTGTAGCCCATGGTTTTCCCTCAGGAAAAAGTCTTTGATTTTTTCTTTCAGTATTTGCAGATAAATTTTTAATGTCTTTATCTATACAGTTCGTAATTATTTCTATCTAGAATGTAAATTGGATATGCAGTATCTATTATATATTGTCAGTGACTATGGACTACTGTTCTACCAGTGAAGCCTTTTTTTCTAACTCAGAAAGTGCTATTTCTAAATATTTATGAAAAAAATTAAATTTTGAGCCTAAATTTTGAGTCCTTGTTAATAAAACAATGCAGTACTCTTCTTAACTTACTCTAATATTAATTGATGATTTGTAAAATCATCTAAACTTTCTTGCTGCACATCCATCTTAATGTGTAGTCTGGTCTTTTCTATTTCCTTTTTTTTTAAGTATTTGTCCCAATGACATAGTGGTCTATCTAGAACATACTTGGTCCTTTATCATTCAGAGCTCTTCATTGCTCTTAAAATATACACACACCTTAAGTTCTACAAAACCTTCTTAATGATCATTGCTTGCCATCTACTGTTGTCTCAGCTTCCTGGCTTCTTATTTCTTTATACAACATGTTCTAGGTGTATTGAATCATTTTTAATTTCTCAAGAAATAATCTCTTCCCCTTGTTTCCTGGACCTCTTGTTCCATCTGCTTGGGATATTATTTTTGTTTATCAAGCTGGTTTCTAGTTCCTTTCAGGTCCTATTTAAAATTTTATTTAGTGCTCCATCTGATGGTGCTCAGAGGCTACTACTTCACAGTTGTTTTGATTTGCATCTCCCTGATGATTAGTGATGTGGAGTATTTTATCACGTGCCTTTTAGCCATTTGTATTTCTTTTTTGTCAAAGTGTTCATTTCTTCTCCCTATTTTTTGATGGGGTTAGATGATTTTTTTCTTGTAAAGTTCTGTCAGTGCCTTATATATTTTGAATATTAGCCCCTTATCTGATGGGTATTGGATGAATAGTTTCTCCCACTCAGTGGGGGGCTCTTGTATCCTGGGCACTATTTCCTTTGAGGTGCAGAAGCTTCTCAGCTTAATATAGTCCCATCTGTTTATTTCTGCTTCCACTTGTTTGGAGAGTGCTGTTTCCTCCTTAAAGATGCCTTTAGTCTGTCTCAATGTCATGGAGTGTTTTACCTACGTGTTGTTCTATATACTTTATGGTTTCAGGTCTAGGTCTTTAATCCATTTGGATTTTACCTTCATACATGGTATTAGCTGGGGGTCTAAGTTCGCTTTTTTGAAAGTAGCTAATCAGTTGCCAACACCACTTATTGAAGAGGCTTTCCCTATTCCATTTAGGATTTTTTGCTCCTTTTTCAAAAATTAGGCACCATATATTAAGAAAGTTTTGGGGCCGGGCGGTGGCGCTGGAGGTAAGGTGCCTGCCTTGCCTGCGCTAGCCTAGGATGGACCGCGGTTCGATCCCCCGGCGTCCCATATGGTCCCCCAAGAAGCCAGGAGCAACTTCTGAGCGCATAGCCAGGAGTAACCCCTGAGCGTCACAGGGTGTGGCCCAAAAACCAAAAAAAAAAAAAAAAAAAAAAAGAAAGTTTTAAATTGCTTCCTAAATAGTCTGTGTGGAAACATTGCTCTCTTACTGTTGTCTCTTCAGCTTCTGCAAGCACAGGTCTTAATATTTAAGAAGTATTTTGTAAATAGGTAATTAATAAACATAGATGGATTTGATACATTAAAATTCTTGTTCATCTACCATTATATTTATAGCAAGCTATCAATTTCTTAGGTGGTCTTATTATTTTATTCTCCCTTCATTTACCTTTTATTGATATCATTGTTATTTCACTTCCTCTATTGTTGCAGTAACCCCGAATTACATACTTGGATGCAGTGCTCTCACCCTTAATTGTGTACTCACAAAGGGTTGTACACCTCATCTCTGGTGCTTGCACACACCTGATTGTAGTGTGCCACAGATCATATATTTTATTGTAATTCTTAGTTGCCATACAACAGAGCCTCTTTGCATTGGCTTGTGGGATAGTGCTAAGGATGTAAGTCACATCTCATATCTGGCCTGAAGTTATAGCGCTAAGCCATTTCAGGGTCCCTTTTAGGTTCTTTTGTTTGTCTTATATGACAACTTTCAAAATTATTCACTCTTTTTCCTTTAATTTTAGTTTTTTTTTAGTAGATGGGGATGTTGCCTTCCAAGTGGTACGCAGGAGGTCCAGGGACTACACAGATTTATTGGACAACTGGCCTAGTGGCCTGAGGTGCAACATTAGCTCAGTGCTGGGGTCGACAGAGTTCCACCTGATGACACTCAGGTTGTACCATGTAGTGTTAGGAATCAACCTAGGTCAGGTATATGTTATGTAGTTGGCCAATCAGTTGTGCCAACTCCTATTATGATACATATTTTGTTTTCTTTGTTAGATGTGTACAGGGAGGAACTACAGCAATTCCTGGGGCTTTTGGCTGTGGAAAGACAGTGATATCACAGTCTCTATCCAAGTATTCGAACAGTGATGTTATTATTTATGTAGGATGTGGTGAAAGAGGAAATGAGATGGCTGAAGTCCTCCGTGACTTCCCAGAGGTATGTGTGTGTGTACACATATTATTTATATATATTTGACTAACTCTCAGAGAATGTTAGACCATTGGTCTCCTTTGATTTGTAGTTAATAAATTGTGTTGGCTAAGAAGACTTGACAACAACAATGATCTGCTTACAGGACAGGGTTCTCTGCATTGCCCTTTAATTGTGAGGTGAAACAAGAGGACGCTCTGCACCATCCTGACTGCAATATAGGATATGCAGATTCCAGGATCTTTAATACAGAAACATGATACCAACAACAGAGAATGTGTGAAAAATAAAAGTGTATTGGCGGGCCCGGAGAGATAGCACAGCGGTGTTTGCCTTGCAAGCAGCCGATCCAGGACCAAAGGTGATTGGTTCGAATCCCGGTGTCCCATATGGTCCCCCGTGCCTGCCAGGAGCTAATTCTGAGCAGACAGCCAGGAGTAACCCCTGAGCACCACTGGGTGTGGCCCAAAAACCAAAAAAAAAAAAAAAGTGTATTGGCACTACAGACAATGACCTGGATTGGACAAACTAGTTTGCTGGAGCCTAGAGTTGGTCTTATGCCAGGAAACTTCAGGGGTAGGGTCTCCTTGTATTTAGGCCAAAGCTTTTCCATTCCATGTCCCTCATATTTTGGTGGGCCTATGCAAACAATAATTGCCACTCTAACACCGTTTTTACTGTGCTCCTTTGACTCTAATCCTTAAGAGAAACAAACCACTTAAACTTTTGAGGTTAACTTAAACTAATATGCATATGCATGGAAATGTAAAAAAGTACTTTGCCTTCAATGTTTAAGGAGTTATATAAGTGTTATGTCTTTAGATTGCTTTGTGTGCTGCTAAGAAATATTATGTACTATAATCTGAGGACTTGAGGGACAAAGCAATTGTACATAGGTTCTGCTTTATTTTTCTTAATGTTCTTTGGCTGAAAGTTCAAAGTTAAGATATCAGCAATAGGGGCCCGGAGAGATAGCACAGTGGTGTTTGCCTTGCAAGCAGCCGATTCAGGACCAAAGGTGGTTGGTTCAAATCCCGGTGTCTCGTATGGTCCCCCGTGCCTGCCAGGAGCTATTTCTGAGCAGACAGTCAGGAGTAACTCCTGAGCACTGCCGGGTGTGGCCCAAAAACAAAAAAAAAAAAAAAATTGTATATCAGCAATAGGACTACTGAGAATTCTGTTTATGGGTGATTGTCCTTCCACTGTAACTTTACCTTGTCCTCTTTCTTTGCATCTTTGTTCTCATAATTAAAATAAAATATAGGGGCCGGGCAGTGGCACTAGAGGTAAGGTGCCTGCTTGCCTGCGCTAGCCTTGGACGGACTGAGGTTCGATCCCCCGGCATCCCATATGGTCCCCCAAGCCAGGAGCAACTTCTGAGCACATAGCCAGGAGTAACCCCTAAGCATCACCGGGTGTGGCCCAAAAAGCAAAAAAAATAAATAAATAAAATAGTAATAAAAAGAAAGAAAAAATAAAATAGTGTTGAATATGGAAAGTACTCAGTATTTTTATTTGCTGAGAGTCTCTTTTTTTTTCTTTTTTTCTTTTTTCTTTTTTCTTTTTTTTTTTTTTTTTGGTTTTTAGGCCACACCCGGCATTGCTCAGGGTTTACTCCTCCTGGCTATCTGCTCAGAAATAGCTCCTGGCAGGCACGGGGGACCATATGGGACACCGGGATTTGAACCAACCACCTTAGGTCCTGGATCAGCTGCTTGCAAGGCAAACACTGCTGTGCTATCTCTCCGGGCCCTGCTGAAAGTCTCTTAAGCAATTTTCTTAAATGTATCTGTGCTTAAGGGACCAGAGAGATAGTAAAAACTGATAAGGCACTTGCTTTACATGCAGCTTCCTTCCTGGTACCACATTTGGTCCCAGAGGCCTTGCTGGTGTTATGCACTATGTACAGAGCCAGGAGTCAACCCTGAGCAATGCTAGATGTGACTCAAATACCAAAATATATGTCTGGATGTAGATACTGATATAGATACAGTATACAGAGAATAAGTTATAAAATGGAAATAATGCTTCACTTTACAGCAGTATGAGGTATGTAAAAGGGGGGGTGATTGGGGAATAAATGCTCTGGAAATAATGATTATAAGGAAGTTTCAATATAGACAGTGGTGAGAAGAGGGTTACAACATTTCATTTAAAACTGAGGATCACTAACAGATTGTTTCTTTAGCTCACAATGGAAGTTGATGGCAAAGTAGAGTCAATTATGAAGAGGACAGCTCTTGTGGCCAATACCTCCAATATGCCTGTTGCTGCTAGAGAAGCCTCTATTTATACTGGTGAGTACATGAGTTGGGATAAAAACAATAGCATCTATCTAGTTTGAGCACATTACCTAGCAACAGTTTTTTCATAAACTTTCATTCTAAAATACTCAAACTAAGATGTATCTATAGCTTTTAGAAATATTTGTTTATATATCTTAGAATATGTCATAAAACATTTATAAACATGGTGTACGATATGTGTTTGTATGTGTGTGTGTCATATAAATTTGGGGTGTGTGTCGGTAATTACTGCAGAACTTGGCAGTGCTTGGATCTACTCCCAGCTCTGTGCTTAGGGGGCACACCAGTAGTATTCAGGGCATAGAATCCCACATGCAAAACATAACTTCAGCACTTGAAGCTATCTCTTCAGTTTGGTTTTTGCGCCACATCTGGCAGTGCTCAGATACTATTCCAGCTCAGTACTTGATTTGTCCTGGGCAGGGACAAATCACTTGTCTTTCCTTACATGTGGCTGATTCAGACAACACTTGGAGGAATATGTGGTGCCAGGATCAAATTCAGATCCCTTGGATACAAAGCATGTGCTACAGTCATTTGAGCTATCTTTATAATAATCATAAGATGATTTATCTTTTACTATTTTCTTTTTTTTGGGGGGGGGGGCCACACCCAGTGACGCTCAGGGGTTTCTCCTAGCTATGCACTCAGAAATCGGTCCTGGCTTGCGGGATCATATGGGACGCTGGGGGATCAAACAGCCGTCCATCCTAGGTTAGCACGTAGCAAGGCAAACGCCTTACCGCTTGCACCACGGCTCTGGCCCCTCTTTTACTATTTTTCTATTAATATTTTACATTGCTTTAACTATAGAAACATCCCCAAATCTCTGTACTTTTTTTTTTTAATATGGAACGCTTCACGAATTTGCGTATCATCCTTGCGCAGGGGCCATGCTAATCTTCTCTGTATCGTTCCAATTTTAGTATATGTGCTGCCGAAGTGAGCACAAGTCTCTATAACTTAAGTGACCATTTTTTTTGTTTGGCTCTTGTTTGGGTTTGCTTTTATTCCCATCCCCATGATGTTTGCTGGGGGAATAGACCCTCTTATGTTAGTGATGAAATCAGGGCTCCCACGTGCATCTCGGGCTTGATCTCCGTCTGGTTGAAGGTCTTGCCGTTGTACATGATCACCATGTAGCCCACTTCTCGGGCAGGATAATCATGTCACGAAGATGCATCTTGACCACCTCGGGCTTTTCCCTGGGTGACGCCTCCTTCCTTTTGGGCCCTGCGCAGGCACTTGAGCATGGAGTGCTGCTTCAGACACAGGCCCTGGTTTAGGCACCGCCGCTGCAAGGTACTGGACAGCTGCATCAGCTGCTTGTAGGACATAGCCAGCAGCTGGTCTAGGGCCACCAGTGGTATGTGAACTTGCGGAAAGGCCTTTCCTTCTGCAGCTCCACTTCTGCCTTCTTGCCTGCTCTTCTGACACAACTTAGAAATCTATCTCTAAACTTGCAAACTGCTTAAAATTTTTCATAAGGGAGAAAATGCTGTCTGAAGTACAGGATTATCATTTGTACTATGCTCATTCCAATTTAGGAATTACACTGTCGGAATATTTCCGTGACATGGGCTATCATGTCAGTATGATGGCAGACTCTACCTCCAGATGGGCAGAGGCTCTTAGAGAAATCTCTGGTCGCCTTGCTGAAATGCCTGCAGGTAAGTTTGACATTACTTAAAATGTAAGAAATATTGGTTAGATTTGAGAGGACTAGCTTAAAATCTCTGTTTTTAATCCCCCCACCCCCTGCCAATTTTCAGAGAGTGGCTATCCTGCATATCTTGGTACCCGGCTTGCCTCTTTCTATGAACGAGCAGGCAGAGTGAAATGTCTTGGAAATCCTGAGAGAGAAGGAAGTATCAGCATTGTGGGAGCGTAAGCACCTAAACTTTTTATTTTTCCAAAGAGTAATGGGTCATTTATTTTAGAGAAAATATTACTTTCCTGTGAGGGCAGTGATTTGGAACCAAGGTTGTACTGTGGAATCACTCAGAGAGCTGGTTAACTTTTGGGCCACAGTCAGCTGTGCTCAGGGGTTAAACTTGGCTGTGCTAATGAGCCAGAGATCACTAGTTACTCCTAGTGCTCAGGGATCCCTCCTAGCGGTGTTCAGGGAACCATAGAGGATGCTGGGGGTCAAACCCAGGTCAGCCGTGTGCAAATAAACACATTCTGTACCTCTATTAATACTCTCCAGTCCACTGAATGAGCTCTCTCCCTCTCTTGCTCTAGCTCGCTCGCTCTTTCTCTCTCTCCTTTCTCTCCCCTCTCTTTTCTCCTTTTCTTTCTTCTCTCTCTTTCCTCTTCCCTCCCTCTCTCCCTCCACCCCCCCCTGCTCTTTTGCTCTTTCCCTTTCTAAGGAGCTCTTTAAAAAGGCACATATCTAGGTATCTGCACATTCTGGTTCCATTTGGCATGCGTCACTTATGATATTCCGTCAGTGTCTTAGGAATAACTTAGAAACAAATATGTTCAAGAAAGAATATATCGCAATAAAACAGTGTGAAAAGCCATGGCCACTGTATAAAGCTATACTTTGTAGTCAGCGTTTCCTCCTTCCTGTGTCAACTATTTGATAACAGCAGTGAAACTAATTAGAACGTCTTGTTTCTCATACTAGCAATGGCAATAGAGTTACGTTTCACAATGTCAGCTCAGTACTAGCTTTTATGTAGTTTTTTTCCAAAGGTGATTTCTGAAGTTATTTCTGGTGAGGCTTAATCCTTCAAGCCTGTGTTCAACCTTGGCCATGTATCTCCCATGTTTGTTTATTCCTTTGCTTCCAGTGTTCTCTCTTGAACACATTTCACCTCTTTATCTTCTCTCAAATCTTTCTCAGTAAGTTTTAATTTAAAAATAAACTATTTTGCTTCACTGAAAATAAAAATGTTATTATTTCTGGCACCAGAAAGATATCATAGCAGTAGTAGATAACATGTTTGCCTTGCCCTAGACATATCTGTGTTGGGGACTGTTTGGAATAATTAAAAAGCCCTCTCACTAATCAAAATGGAGTCTCTGAAAGTCTTAGCCAAAGTGCTTACAAGCTGCATGTGGCCTTTTTTGCCCTTTGACCCAAAGAAATAGAAATAGCCTAGAGCTAGGGAGTCACTAGGCTCCAAGATGTCCTTGTAAAGACAGGGGTCAAAAGGCCCAAGCTGAGATTAGATTTTGTATTTTGTTGCTCAAAGATAATGTGAATCTCTTGATTGATGATAATCTTATTAACCTTGGAAAATCAAGATGTCCCCGTGGAAAGTTACAGCAATTCCTACTGTGCCTCGCCCCTACTCTCTTTGTTTTGCATTGTCTATAAAAGGTCTATTTCTCCCTTTATTAAATGGACTCCGATCAGAACCCTTCGTCTCGAGTCTCTTTATTTCCCAGTCCCTCTTCTATTTCAGGCCGGATTCTTCTTCGAGAACTGTGAATTACTGACGTGGTCCCCAGCTTTACCCGCTGGTCGGGGTCCCTGGTGGACCACATATCTGGGTTTGATTTCCAGTAAGATTCCTAGAGCAGAACCAGGAGTAACCCCCTGAACACTGACGGGTGTGGTCCTCTATATATATTGCTAACGAAAGGTTTCAATAATTTAAAATGACTTTCAGGGGGCCGGGCGGTGGCGCTGGAGGTAAGGTGTCTGCCTTACAAGCGCTAGCCAAGGAACGGACAGCGGTTCGATCCCCCGGCGTCCCATATGGTTCCCCCAAGCCAGGGGCGATTTCTGAGCACATAGCCAGGAGTAACCCCTGAGCGTCAAACGGGTGTGGCCCAAAAACCAAAAAAAAAAAAAAAAAAAAAAAAATAAAATGACTTTCATAGGCAGAGAGATGCTGGTATGGTGTTGGCCTTGCACAGGGCTAACCTAAGGTTGATCCCCAGCATTGTATATGATATCTTGAGCATAGAGCCTAGAGTAAGTTCTGAGCACCACTTAGTATAACACAAACACCCCAAATAAAAATAAAAAGGCCAAAATAAAAAGACTTGCAGTAATCTTTTTTTTTTCTTTTTAATTTAGAGTTTCTCCACCTGGTGGTGATTTTTCTGATCCAGTTACATCTGCTACTCTTGGTATTGTCCAGGTATATCTTTTCCTCATGTAATCTTCTTAAGTCCGTCTCCACTCTCTAACTCTCCCCATACTCACCCCATCACATGGTTTGCATGTGAGAAGCCTGGGTTAGTTCAATCTCACCATGTTGTTACAACATGGTTCCCAATGCACTGTTGAGCGTAATCCCTGAACAGAACTGGGAGTAGACCCTGTTTGTGACCCATTAATAGAAAATAGAAGAAAAATCACTGTGGTTTCATTTGGTCTTGTTTTTAAATCAGGTGTTTTGGGGATTAGATAAGAAACTAGCTCAACGCAAACATTTCCCCTCTGTCAACTGGTTAATCAGCTACAGCAAGTACATGCGTACATTGGACGAGTACTATGATGAACACTTCACAGAGTTTGTTCCCCTGAGGACCAAAGCTAAAGAGATTCTGCAAGAAGAAGAAGACCTGGCAGAAATTATACAGCTTGTGGGGAAGGTGAGTTTTATACATCCTATGGAGATTAGATCTGTAAGTTAATTCTAGTAGAAGGACAGATAGAGCCTTGGTGATTGATGTACATTATTGCCTTGAAAGATGAGGATTAGGGGCCGGGCGGTGGCACTAAAGGTAAGGTGCCTGCCTTGCCTGCGCTAGCCTCGGACGGACCGCGGTTCGATCCCCCGGAGTCCCATATGGTCCCCCAAGCCAGGAGCAACTTCTGAGCGCATAGCCAGGAGTAACCCCTGAGCGTCACCGGGTGTGGCCCAAAAACAAAAAAAAAAAAAGAAAGATGAGGATTAGATATTTTTGATTGATAACTTTATTTAGTTAGCAAACATTTTAGTAACCCATGAGCACTGTCAGGTATGACCCAAAAACCAAAACACAAATTCAAAAACCTGAGAATTCAAATAAATAGTAAGCCAAGAGATTGGGATGGACAGATTCCCACACTTGTCACCAAATATCTCAGTAGCCCTCACCCACATCTGTCATCTTGCTGGCAGAGAAATCACCCAGCTCCACAACTGAACCTCATCAATCTGCCATGCCACCAAATTGCTCCAGCTCCATAGCTCCTGTGTCACATGGCCACGTGACAACTCCAGATTTGTACTGTCAGCCCACTAAGTCACAGCATAGGAAAGTTTTATAGAAGCCCACCAAGCTCAGTGAACATGAAAACAATAGCACATAGAAGGTTCAACTGGGACCAACCCACCCAATAAATCCTCAGATAATGACTTCAGCAACACGAATCTGAAATAAAACAACTATCACCAATTGATTTTTATTGATATAAGTTTTGATGATTCTATTTGCTTTTGTATTGTAACATATGTATGCAGTAAATGTTTTGTGCCTGCTAAAGGAGCACACTGACATCGTGTGACTGGGTGACATTGGTGGAGGGAAAAACACACTGGTGGTGGAATTGGTATTGAAACATTTAATACCTAAAACAACTATTATAAACAGCTTGGTAAATCATGATGTTATAATAAAAAAAATTTAAGATTGTAAGCCAAAATATGATGAAGAAAGTGTTCCCAAAAGCATAGTGAGAAAAATAATACATACGTTAAGTTGTGATATTTGCTTGCATGAGGCTGAGGCTGACTCTATTTCAGTTCCTGGCACCACTTATGGTCCTCCAAGCCCACCAGTGATCCTTGAGCACAGAGCCAGGAGTAAGTCCTGAGCACAATTGGATATGGCTCTTCAGCTGGCTATTTTGTTGTAAATATGTAACAGTAAATGAAAAAAATTTTTTTTCTCTTCTAGGCTTCTCTAGCAGAAAAAGATAAAATCACTTTGGAAGTAGCAAAACTTATCAAAGATGATTTTCTACAACAGAATGGATATACTTCTTATGACAGGTAACCCTCCCTTTAAATTTGAAGATTTTGTTTTTCTGGTTTTGAAGGAGCTGCTCACACAGTAAAAATTTCTTTTGCTCCATACTAGAGAGATAGTACAGGAGATAAGTTACTTTCTTGTATGTGACTATGGCAGCCACAACTTTGGTTCAAATTCCCAGCATCATATATGATGCCTTAGCATGCACTTAGTAGGAGTCACTTCTGAGCACAGAAGCAGGAATAAACCCTGAGCACTACCAGGTGTGGCCCCGAAATAAAAACAAACAAAACACACTTCTGTTTTTGTTTTTGTTTTGGGGCCATACCTGGTGGTGCTCAGGGGTTAATCCTAGCTTTAGCTTTCAGACATTGCTCCTAGCAGTCTCAGGACCATGGGATGCCGGGAATCAAACCCGGTTCCATCCCAGGTCAGCTGCATGCTGGGCAAAACACTCTACTGCTGTGTTATCACTCTGGCCCAAAAAACATACTTTTGATTTGATATCTTTTTTCCATTTCTACAGCAGAAATATAGCAATCTAATATAATCCATATTTTGATTTTATTCATTTGTTTAGTTATGTCAGTATTTTCACTCACTATTTGTCCATTAGATTAAATTGTTGCTTAGTGTGTAGTAGTACCTAAGGATTGTTGCTAGAAGCATTTCTTTCTCTGATGTTGCCTATTTCTCTCTTACTCTTTCTGAAATTGTACTTATCTTTTTCAATTTATTTTTTATGTGTCTTATTCCCTATCTTCCAAAGTTCTTAGGATCTCAAGAGATAGTTAAAAGACTAAGGTATCTACCTGTTGGTCAACCTCTGTTTGATCTCTTCTGCTGTATATGGTTCACTAAGCAATGCCAGAGCATTGCAAAGCATTGTGCTCAGCCAATTGATCAATCTCTCTGGACTCTGTTTAGTTAACTGAACATAAAAATAAGCATCATTCTTAGGTATATGAATATATGTCTCCATCTAACTCATATCCTAAGGACACTGGTTCAGTAGACAACTGTTCTTTTCTATTACTCATTTTTATGTGGCTATTATCTAGAAGCCTTCATATTAAAATAAGCTAATGCTAGTATCTATAATATAAAGTGTTACATAAAGAATATGGGGGCCGGGCGGTGGCGCTAAAGGTAAGGTGCCTGCCTTGCCTGCGCTAACCTTGGACGGACCGCGGTTCGATCCCCCGGCGTCCCATATGGTCCCCCAAGCCAGGAGCAACTTCTGAGCACATAGCCAGGAGTAACCCCTGAGCGTTACTGGGTGTGGCCCAAAAACAAAAAAAAAAAAAAAAAAAAAAAAAAAAAAAAAAGAATATAAAAAAAAAAAAAGAATATGGGCCCGGAGAGATAGCACAGCGGCGTTTGCCTTGCAAGCAGCCGATCCAGGACCAAAAGTGGTTGGTTCAAATCCCGGTGTCCCATATGGTCCCCCGTGCCTGCCAGGAGCTATTTCTGAGCAGACAGCCAGGAGTAACCCCTGAGCACTGCTGAGTGTGACCCAAAAACCAAAAATAAAAAAAGAATATGAGCCTACTTTAGATTTTGTTTTTACTTTGTTTATCCTAGGTTCTGCCCATTCTACAAGACCATGGGAATGCTATCCAATATGATTGCTTTTTATGATATGGCCCGTAGTGCTGTTGAAAACACTGCCCAAAGTGACAATAAAATCACATGGTCCGTTATCCGAGAACATATGGGAGAAATTCTCTATAAGCTTTCTTCGATGAAATTCAAGGTATATTTTGTTTCTATGCTACACTTTTAGATAGGGAAAGTACTTTTAAACCTTTAGTTAAGCTATGCAAACCTGTTATGCAGTTATGCAGTGATAAAGGACAGACCTCAAATGTGTTGGACATTGAATTTGATTTCCTGTCCACACAACACACTTGTGAAAATTTATAGTTAACACTTCTCATTTTTACACAGGTTCAGCTTATATAAAATCTGAACAAACCTGAAAGGTACATGTTTAAATAGCAATTGTAATGATAAAAATTAAAGTATGTCTTGTCCAAAATAAATGCTAACATGTTCTCTTTTTTTGTCTTTGCTGCCTGCAATTTAAAACTAAAATCACTGCTTAGCAGCAATTACGTTATTTTAAGTGCCTATTAACTTCAAGTTCTCGTGTTTATCTGAATTGATTTGTGCTGTTTACTTCTTTTAAGTATCCTCTTACATATCATTTTAACTTTTTAAATGGACTCTTATTTTTTGGAAGTAGATAGTTAACTTATCAGCAGAAATTGGAATATGTAAGATTGTTTCTAAAATGTCTTATTAGTTAAGGGGCCGGAGAGATAGCATGGAGGTAAGGTGTTTGCCTTTCGTGCAGAAGGTCGGTGGTTCGAATCCCGGCATCCCATATGGTCCCCCGAGCCTGGTAGGAGTGATTTCTGAACATAGAGCCAGGAGTAACTCCTGAGTGCTGCCGGGTGTGACCCAAAAACAAAAAACAAAACAAAATGTCTTATTGGTTAAATTGCATTTAATTGTTTATCTCATGGCATTCAACTGTTAATAATCACCTTTTGAGAAATTGGGATTGTTTCTGAACGTATATGTTACATTTATTATCCATAATGTTTGTTATACGATAGATTAAAAGTCAACCTAAATAAATAGAAATTCACTCTCTTGTAATTAAAAACATTCACACAGGAAAATAAAAACATTCATACAAGGTGGGAAAAAAAACATTCAAACATTGCTGGAGAGAAGAAAATACTGGGATTAAGGTGCTTGCTATGCAAGCTTCAGACCTTTTTCCTTCACTGGATCTATCCAGTCCCCCAAACACTGCCAGGAGATTATCCTGAGAACCACCAGATTGGAGGGAAAACACTATTCACACTCTTGAGTCCAGTTTTTATTTCAAAACCCAAGGAAATAAAGATATTTCATGTGAATATATATATAAGTTGCTCATTAAACTTCTTGAAATTTTTTTTTTGTTTTTTTTTTTTTGTTTTTTTTGGCCACACCCGGCAGTGCTCAGGGGTTACTCCTGGCTGTCTGCTCAGAAATAGCTCCTGGCAGGCACGGGGGACCATATGGGACACCGGGATTCAAACCAACCACCTTTGGTTCTGGATCGGCTGCTTGCAAGGCAAACGCCGTTGTGCTATCTCTCCGGGCCCAACTTCTTGAATTTTTAAACTTCAAGGTTGAGACATGAACAGAGCATCTATATTACAAGTGTACATTATGAAAGTGTTAACAGTTTTTTTTTTATGAAGGAATTTCATATATAATTTGAAAAAAGTAAGTAAAAATTCAGTGGGAAAATAATTTAATAAAAAGGGCTGGAGAGATGGCTTAAAAAGCTGGAACACAAGGGGCCAGAAAGATAGCATGGAGGTAAGCCTTGCATGCAGAAGAACAATAGTTCAAATCCCGGCATTCTATATGGTGCCCTGAGCCTGCCAGTGGCGATTTTTGAGTGTAGAGCCAGAAGTAACCCCTGAGCGCTGCCGGGTGTGACCCAAAAGCCAAAAGCCAAAAGCCAAAAGCCAAAAAAAAAAAAAACAACATTCAGGGCAATAGCACAGTGGTAGGGTATTTGCCTTGCATGCTGCCTACCTGGAAAGGACCCATGTTTGATTCCAGCATGTCGCTGGAGTTATAATACAGCGATAAGGCTTTTGCCTTGCTTGCAGCAGATCAGAGATGATCCCAGTTTTGATTCTCGGCATCCCATATGGTCTGCGAGCCTGCTAGGAGCGATTTCTGTGCACAGAGCTAGGAGTAACCCGAGCATCGCCGGTGTGGAGCAAAAACAAAAAATCTGGAACACATGCTTTGCATGTGGAAATTCCCAATTCAATTCCCAGTATGACATGGTTACGTTAGGAAGCCAGATGTGTCCTCCACCCCCCATTGAATGTGAAAATATAAAAATATGTGCAGTAATAATATAATGGTGATTTCTGTTAGTGTGATGGGGTGATATGTTTTTTAAATTTATACATACAGGACCAGAGCTATAGTGCAGCAAATAGAATGCTTGCCTTACACAGAGCTGATCTGGTTTGATCACTATGCAGCACATATGGTTTTAAGCTCACATTAAGTAAGCCCTAAACACAGCCAGTAATAAACCCAATAAAAAGTATATATGTACATTATGCTAAATTCACATCGAGTAATTTTTGTTTCTTTGGAGCCATACTCAGCAGTGCTCAGGTTTTACTCATGTCTCTACATATAGGAGTTACTCCTGATGGTGCTTAGGAGACAATATGGAATGCCAGGGATCAAATCTGAGTGAGTTGTATGCAAAGTAGTTGTATCCATATTTTTATTGTCATTAAATATTTACATAATAGTTTTGTGACTGGAAAAAATTTAATTTTAAATCTTAAATTTTATTATTTAAGACATCTTAGAAATTTCCAGTTATTTATAATGTTTTTATATATGTATATATATATGTATATATATATTTATATATATATACATATATATATATAAATGCATATATATATATGCATTTTTTTGTTTGTTTTGGGGCCACACCCGGCGGTGCTCAGGAATTACTCCTGGCTATCTGCTCAGAAATAGCTCCTGGCAGGCACGTCAGGATTCGAACCAACCACCTTAGGTCCTGGATCAGCTGTTTGCAAAGCAAACACCGCTGTGCTATCTCTCCGGCCCCAGTATTTTGCATTTTTTACCTAATAGATTCCAGAACTGACTACTTGAGTCAAATAACTTCCATATCTTAAAGTCTTTTCTATGTGTGGGATTTTTTTGTTTGTTTTTTTTTTTCGGTTTTGGGGTTACTCCTGGCTATATGCTCAGAAATCGCTCCTGGCTTGGGGGACCATATGGGACACCAGGGGATCGAACTGCGGTCCGTTTGTTCTAGGCTTGTGCAGGCAAGGCAGACACCTTGCCGCTTGCGCCATCGCTCAGGCCCCTCTTCTATTCTATATTTTGTGATATATTTGTGATATATTTGTTCTGTGATATATTGCTGATGTTCAGACATTTCTTTTTCCAGAGCTAAAATAATGTAACGTTTCTTTTCAGGATCCGACGAAAGACGGTGAAGCAAAGATTAAGGCCGACTATGCACAACTTCTTGAAGATATGCAGAATGCATTCCATAGCCTTGAAGACTTAGAACTGTGATTTCTTTGCTATTTGTCATCAGCAAGTTCATCTGTGTATTTTTTCCAAACTTTATCATCTCAAACCTTTTGCTTTATTGTGTAACTTTAAGATTAGTGATAATGTATGTTATTCTTTGTTTTCCTTGTTTATTTGATAGGTCTTCTATAAAACAAATATCCCTTAGCTGCAGTGTTTGAAGGGCCTCCCTGATCCTCTGTCTGAAGTGGTGAATGTAGTAAATATCTTATACAATGGCTACAATACTGTATCTCTGTTATGAAGGATAACATCCCTCCTTATCCTGTTCTTTCTGCATCTACCGTTCAGTTGAAACAAAATTACTGTATGTATGCACTGTTTCTGCAGTGGCTTTGGAATGAAAAATTTCTACATATTTTGACATGTACTTTGTGAAATAACTCCATTATCAATATAAGGTTTTAGAGCTTAACGTATGCTAAGTAACTATTTTGCAGGAAACATGTTTTTTAAACATGAATGATTAATATCCTCACATACATTACTTTTTTAACATAAATTAGAAATATTTGTGGGAAACTGTTGGAAACTAAACTCTTTAAAATGGTATTGTAGGATCAAAAGAATAAATAAATCAGTGATGAACGATATAATGAAGAGTTTGACCAAGCTTATTTGTTGTTCTGAATTTGCAATGTCCATTCTCACTTTCTTTTAAGAATGTTGATGTGGGGCCGGCGAGGTGGTGCTAGAGGTAAGGTGTCTGCCTTGCAAGCGCTAGCCAAGGAAGGACCGCAGTTCGATCCCCTGGCGTCCCATATGGTCCCCCCAAGCCAGGGGCAATTTCTGAGCAGGAGTAACCCCTGAGCATCAAACAGGTGTGGCCCAAAAAAAAAAAAATGTTGATGTATGGGCGTGAAATCTCTAGAGAAACTATGCTCAGATATTCATCGTAATATCCTCTTAACTTTATATTGTACAGTTTCAGGTCAGTCACTGGTCTTATTTCTATAGTAAGAATGTCGGGGCTGGGCCCGGAGAGATAGCACAGCGGCGTGTGCCTTGCAAGCAGCCGATCCAGGACCAAAGGTGGTTGGTTCGAATCTCCGTGTCCCATATGGTCCCCTGTGCCTGCCAGGAGCTATTTCTGAGCAGAGAGCCAGGAGTAGCCCCCTGAGCAATGCTGGGTGTGGCCCAAAAACCAGAAAAAAAAAAAAAGAATGTCGGGTCCGGAGAGATAGCATAGCAAGATTTGCTTTGCAAGCAGCTGACCCAGGACCTAAGGTGGTTGGTTCGAATCCCAATGTCCCATATGGTCCCCCGTGCCTGCCAGGAGCTATTTCTGAGCAGATAGCCAGGAGTAACCCCTGAGCATAGTCGGGTGTGCCCCCCCCCACAAAAAAAGAATGTGTTAAAATTACAACAGTCTTTTAAAAACACAATACAGGTCTCTATTTATTGCGCTGTGCCTGGTTCTCAGTGGAGCCAGGTAAACAAGTTTCATATGCATTTTTCCAGTGTTAAATCTCACATATCATGTCTTTGGAAATTCCCTTCTATATACTGAAGAAAGAATAGAAGAGGCCAAATATATTGCCTCCTTATCCTTGAGATTTTCACTATCTTTATGTTAAAAGTTCTGTATGATTGTTAAAAAAAATCTATGAATAATAAAAAGTAAACATTTTTTTTTGTTGTTTTTGGGCCACACCCAGCATTGCTCAGGGGTTACTCCTGGCTGTCTGCTCAGAAATAGCTCCTGGCAGGCACGGGGGACCATATGGGACACCGGGATTCGAACCAACCACCTTTGGTCCTGGATCGGCTGCTTGCAAGGCAAACGCCGTTGTGCTATCTCTCCGGGCCCAAATAATAAAAAGTAAATTTAAATTAACATGTTTTATTCATTTTTTCTATGGCAGATGTTATGATCTAGAAAACTTTACACCTTGTTTTTAGTATTATCTTAAAATATTAAATCTCTTTCCTTTACAGATTGTATTACCTAAGATTATGAAATTAACTTGGCTTCAATATAGAATGATTAGAGTCTTAAAATTTAATATACAGATTCTCAGGGAAATTTTTTTTCCCATGGAAATATTTTGACTATTGTTTTTTTTTTCTTTTGGGCCATACCCAGTGACACTCAGGGGTGGGTTACTCCTGGCTATGCACTCAGAAATTGCTTCTGGCTTGGGGGACCAATGGAAAGAACTGCAGTCCATCGTAGGCTAGCACATGCAAGGCAAACGCCCTACCAAACGCCCTACTACTTGCACCTCCGCTCCTGCCCCATTGATGACTATTTTAAATGGGAAAAATATAATACTTTTATTTAGAGAAGGGGCCATCCTGGAAGAATGATTGAGGGATTACTTTAGTTGCAATGATCAGGAGAACTTATGGTGCCAGGTATCAAACCTGGCATGTGTGTGTACAGGTCCTTTTGAGCCTTTTCCCTTTGTCACTTCAAAAGATGGATTATTTCCTTTTTTAAATAAATATTTAATTAAATCACCCTGAGATAGACAATTACAAAGTTGTTCATGACTAAATTTCGATTATATAATTCCCAATACCATCTCTTCACTAGTACAGATTTTCTTTTTTTTTTTTTTTTTGGTTTTTGGGCCACACCCGGTAACGCTCAGGGGTTACTCCTGGCTATGTGCTCAGAAGTTGCTCCTGGCTTGGGGGACCATATGGGACACCAGGGGATCGAACCTCGGTCCGTCCAAGGCTAGTGCAGGCAAGTCAGGCACCTTACCTTTAGCGCCACTGCCCGGCCCCTAGTACAGATTTTCTGCTACCAATGTCCCCAGTTTGCTTCCCACCCTTCCCCTGCTTGTTTTTTTAACCAAAAGTCATAGTCATAAAGAGAACAAGAATGTGAACAATAATAGCTATCTTACCTAATTCTAGAATCTTAAAGAACTTCATCTAACAACAAACAATTAATGAAAAAGATATTTAGCTTCAAACCAGATGGGATGCAAGGGATCAAATCCATGTTGGCTACAAACAAGACAAACACCCTACTTGCTCTACTATTTCTCTTGCCCCAGATTTTAGCTTCTAATCATTAGGGAAATACATATTAAAATTGCAATGTGGGGCCGGAGAGATAGCACAGCGGCGTTTGCCTTGCAAGCAGCCAATCCAGGACCAAAGGTGGTTGGTTCAAATCCCAGTGTCCCATATGGTCCCCTGTGCCTGCCAGGAGCTATTTCTGAGCAGACAGCCAGGAGTAACACCTGAGCACTGCTGGTGTGGCCCAAAAACCAAAAAAAAAAAAAAAAAAAGTACAATGTGATGCTGTATAATACAATTATACTCATTGAAAGGACTAAAATAGGAAGGACACAAAATAGTTCATGTTGAGTTTGGAGCCCTTGTACAGTAGTAGCTAGGGCATTTGCTTTGTTCGTGACTGACCCCTATACAATCCCATCACCCCATAGTTCCCCAGCCCCTCTTGGAGTGATTCTGAGCTCTGCTGAGAATCAAGACATACAAACTGCACATGCACTATCATGCATTTTTGGTGGAACTTTAAATTTGTATACACTTGTTGGCTACCATGACCTGACAGTGGCCACTTTTGCAAAAACCTCTCTGCCATTTTCCAGTCCTACGTGCTGTTTGCTACAAAGCCCCTGGGCCAGCAGGAAAAAATCAGCCACAAAAGTAATAAATAATTTCTTAGCCCAGGGGAGAGGAACACAGCTTGATACCACTCACAGGAATGAAGCTAGACTCCCCTGGCCTGCATTCTTGAGTTAACAAGGTACTCTTTATTGTTTTGTGCAACATTGGGTTTTTACAAAGCTATTCCTTAAGAACTTTGCCCCACCATAAATCTGTTAAGAGCCTGGGAATGTGGTCAAACAAACTCTACCCAGGAAACTGCTTATCTAGCATGACTGCCCCCTGCCCCACTGCCCACTTTCCATATTTGGGGAATGATGTTATGTTCCTTGTTCCACCCTACCTGTCCTGTGTTTATACCTTATTTGGAATAATGAGATGGCCTGTGCGCCAAAAAGAGTGATTGACACTACCTATGCCTGCCCCTTTTTACCTTGTTTATATAAGAAAATGTAGGGTCACATTAAAACGCCTTTGAATGGAAATTCTGTCTTGGGCCTTGTTATTAACCTCTCTTAGATTTTTTCAAGGTGTGGTTGTGTGATCTGAGCTTTGCAAAATAAAGGTGCGGTTGTTCGTGAGCCTCTCGTCCACTCTCCGCTGGCCGGGCCCCTTCGGGGGGCTTACAGGACACCCGCATACACTCAAGAATGATTCTGGTAGAATCTAAAAAGTTAAATCAGAAGCACCTAATTGTGGCCAGAGCAATAGCACAACAGGTAGGTTGTTTGCCGTGGATGCAGCCAACCTGGTTTCAGTCTCTGGCACCTCATATTGCTCTCCTAGGCACCGCCAGGACTAATTTCTGAGCACAGAGCCAGGTGTTACCCCTGAACACCATTTGGTGTGGCCCAAAATGAACAAACAAAAGTGCCTGGGTGATAGAGATAGCACAATAGTAAGGCATTTGCCTTGCAAGCGGCCAACTCAGGACCATCAATGGTTCAAATCCTGGCATCCCATCTGGTCCCCCGTGCTAGGTGTGATTCCTGAGCAGAGAGCCAGAAGTAACCCCTGTGTGCCGCCAGGTGTGGCTCCCCGACAAAAAAAAGTGCCTAATGACACATGACTATAAGTTAATACACAACAGAAATTCACGCATATATGTAGTCACAAACTACCAAAGTATTCGTAGCACTATCTGTAACAACCACAAACTGTAAAGTACCTAAATGGTAGTTTGAAAGTTTAGGTAGGAGATCATACTATATTCATATCATAGAGAAAATGATAAATTTGTATCATAAAGAAAAATTAGTGTGGGCCGAAGAGATAGCATGCAGAAGGATGCTGGTTCGAATCCCGGCATCCCATGTGGTCCCCCGAACCTGCCAGGAGCGATTTCTGAGCAGAGAGCCAGAATTAACCCCTGAGCGCTGCCAGGTGTGACCCTAAAACAAACAAAAAAAAAAGAAAAGAAAAGAAAAGAAGAAAGGGAGGAAGGAAGGAAGAAAGGAAGGAAGGATGGGAGAGGGGGAGGAAGAGGGGGAGGGGAGGGGGAGGGGAGGGGAGGGGAAGGGGAAGAAGGGGAAGGTGAAGAAGGGGAAGAAGGGGAAGGGGAAGATAGGGAAGGGGAAGAAGGGGAAGAAGGGGAAGAAGGGGAAGAAGGGGAAGGGGAAAGGGAAGGGGAAAGGGAAAGGAAAGGGAAGGGGAAAGGGAAAGGAAAGGGAAAGGGAAGGGAAGGGGAAAGGGGAAGGGAATGGAAGGGGAAAGGGGAAGGGAAGGGGAAAGGAGAAGGGAAGGGAAAGGGGAAAGGGGAAGGAGAGGGAAAAGGGGAAGAGAAGGGGAAAGGGAAAGGGAAGGGGAAGGGGAAAGGGAAGAGGAAGGGGAAAGGGAAGGGGAAGGGAAAAGGGAAGGGGAAAGAGAAGGGGAAGGGAAGGGGAAGGGGAAAGGGAAGGGGAAGGGAAGGGGAAAGGGAAGGGAAAGGGAAAGGGAAGGGGAAAGGGAAGGGGAAAGGGAAAGGGAAGGGGAAGGGGAAAGGGAAGGGGAAAGGGAAAGGGAAGGGGAAAGGAAAGGGAAAGGGGAAGGGGAAGGGGAAAGGGAAGGAGAAAGGTAAGGGGAAAGGGAAGGGGAAGGGGAAAGGGAAGGAGAAAGGGAAGGGGAAGGGGAAGGGGAAAGGGAAGGGGAAAGGGAAAGGAAAAGGGAAAGGGAAGGGAAAGGGGAAGGGGAAAGGGAAGGAAAAAGGGAAGGAGAAAGGTAAGGGGAAAGGGAAGGGGAAGGGGAAAGGGAAGGAGAAAGGGAAGGGGAAGGGGAAGGGGAAAGGGAAGGGGAAAGGGAAAGGAAAAGGGAAAGGGAAGGGAAAGGGGAAGGGGAAAGGGAAGGAAAAAGGGAAGGGGAAAGGGAAGGGGAAGGGGAAAGGGAAGGAGAAAGGGAAGGGGAAGGGGAAGGGGAAAGGGAAGGGGAAAGGGAAGGGGAAAGGAAAGGGGAAAGGGAAGGGGAAAGGGAAGGGGAAGGGGAAAGGGAAGGAGAAAGGGAAGGGGAAAGGGAAGGGGAAGGGGAAGGGAAAAGGGAAAGGAAAGGGGAAGGGGAAAGGGAAAGGAAAGGGAAAGGGAAGGGGGAAGGGGAAGGGGAAAGGGAAAGGAAGGGGAAAGGGAAGGGGGAAGGGGAAGGGAAGGGGAAGGGGAAAGGGAAGGGGAAAGAAGGGAAGGGGAAGGGGAAAGGAAAGGGGAAGGGGAAAGGGAAGGGGAAGAAAAAAGGAAAGGGGGAAGGGGAAGGGGAAAGGGAAAGGAAGGGAAAGGGAAAGGAAGGGAAAGGGAAAGGAAGGGAAGGGAAAGGAAAGGAAAGGAGGAAAGGAAAGGAAAGGAAAGGAGGAAAGGGAAGGGAAGAGAACGGAAGGGAAGGGAAGGGAAGGGAAGGGAGGGGGAGGGGAGGGAAGGGAAGGGAAGGGAAGGGAAGGGAGGGAAGGGAAGGGGAGGGGAGGGGAGGGAAGGGAAGGAAAGGGAGGGAGAAAGAAAAGAGAGAGAGAAAGAAAAGAGAGAGAAAGAAAAGGAGGAAAGAAAAGAGAGAGAAAAAGAGAGCAAAAGAGAGAGAAGAGAAAGGAAAGAAAGGAAGAAAAGAAAGAAAAAGAAAGAAATGAGAAAGAAAAAGAAAAAAATTCGTGTAACTACAAATGTTGGAAACATTGAAAAAAAATCAAAATAATGCCATACAATTCAGTTTTATGGAATTTAAAAGCATGAAACTAATATATTATGTTTGATATTCTTAAGATGATGGCCCTGCTTCACCACTCTTCTACAGCTATCTACAGACACCGAAGTAACAACTCCAGGTATGCCAGCATTTGGGCAGATATCACAGGACTTTCTGGGAGGGTGGGTACCCTCCCCCCCTTCTTGTACTCTGGAAGTGCTGTCTACTAAACCCAAACCCATGGACACAGTTTCCATGTCTGCACAGACTAGATCCATAGACTCACTCTGTTCTCGAAAGAGATGAAAATAGGGGCTGGAGTGATATCATGTTGGGTAGGGCATTTGCCTTGCATGCAGCCCACCTGGGTTTGATCACCAGCATTCCATATGGTGTGCTCAGCATGCCAGGAGTAATTTCTGAGTGCAGAGCAAGGAATAACCACGGAGTGCTGCCGGAGTGTACCCACCCAGAAAAAGATGTAGACAAAGCCATAAAAAAGTATGGTAACATTGACCAGAGTTGAAAGCTGGTAATCTCGGGAGGTGAGAGCAAGCCTGATTTCTGGCTTGCTGAAGTCACTCCTCTGCAACTCAGCAGAAATGCCAATCTGACCAAAACTATTATTACCAGAACCTTTTTTTTTATTTTTGGGGGGTCACACCTGCACTCGGGTTACTCCTGCCTCTGTGCTCAGAAATCACTCCTGGTAGATTGGGGGGACCTTATGGGATGCTAGGGATCGAACCCAAGTATGTCCCAGGTCTTTCCCATGCAAGGCAAATGCCCTACTGCTGTGCTATCACTCCAGCCCCCAGGATTTTTTTTAAAAAAATTTTTTGGAATGAATATGCATACCCTCTCTCCCTGCCTTCTCATACTTCCACAAGACCTGGAGGCTCAAACATGTCCCATAAAAGCCCCATTATTCCAAGCAATAGTGCTAGGAATTTTGGACCACTCAGCTGTGAATATGATCCAGGAACAACTCCATTGGAAACTACTACATTTTTGTTTAATATTTTCATTCCCATAAGAAAACACCAGTATTTGAAACCACGTAATATTCAGAAACAAATGAAGTAACAGAATGCTCTACTAGCAACAAAAGTTTACTAAACCTTTGACCATGGCTTAATGACCTATTGTGAAATACATTAATTTTGACATTTTTTTTGTTTTTGGGCCACACCCAGGGACTTTCAGGGATGACTCCTGGTTCTATGCTCAGGAATTATTCCTGGTGGGGCTCAGGAGATGGGATGTAGGGATCGAACCCACATTCAGCCATAGGCAAGGCAAATACCTTTCCCAATGTGCTATCACTACAGTTCCAGACTTGTTTTCTTTTGTATTTGAGGGACACGCTAGGCAATGCTCAGGGCTTCCTCCTGACTCTGCACTCAGGGATCACTCCTGGCAGTACTCAGGAAACCATATAGGATGCTGGGGGATCGAACCTGTATCAGCAGCATGCAAGGCAAGTGCCCCCCCCCTACTGTGCTATTGTTCCAGCCCCAGATTTTTTATTTTGTTTTTGCTTTCTTTAATTAAACTCATTTTGCTCTGCCTAGAGCAGTGGTCGGCAACCTGCGGCTCACGAGCCACATGTGGCTCTTTACACTTTTTTCTGGGGGTGGGGGGATTGGGCCACATCCGGTGGTGCTCAGGGGTCACTCCTGGCTGTCTGCTTTTAATTTGGCTCTTCTGTTAGCTGGGCAGCAGCTCCGGGAGTCAGAACTCTTGCTTCTTGCCTCTGTCAGTGCGGGCCCTGTGTGCAGCCCCTGTGGCCAGTTCCAAGAGTGTAAAATGATACCCAGTATCAACTATAAACAAAGGTGTTCCCCCATCATCATCCTTTCTTAAACTTCTTCCTTTGATATGTAAAAGTCCACTGAATATGTACTTTTGTCTCTCTCTCTTGATCTGAAGCCTCCGGGTATTGGGAATTGGTTTTTAATAAAGAAAGAGGTGTTCTAGCTTTTTGGGCTCGAGGCAGAGTCTCCATGATCATCCTTTCCTGGCTAGCTTGGTTTATTATTTCTTTCCTGCTACCCTGCTTCTTCAGACCAGGTTGGGTGGGGTTTAGAAATACAGTGCCTTAAAACACATATTTTATTTTGCACAAGAGTGTGCATCTTCCATGAAGGAATTTTCAACCCAGAGTTTTCTTTTCCGTGGATTCTCATGTTCAGAGTACTCATGATTAAATTGTGAGCTAATGCCCTTAAATGCTGTTTTTCATATTGATTATGACTTTCTGCATAATATAAGTGCCAATCAGAAATTTTTTGCAAGAGTGGAAACATTTCAATATCTCCTCAGACACAGCTATCCCAGAATCAGATTCTTTTTTGAACACATCCATCTTACGTCTCACTGTAAGAACTACTTGTGAAACTCCCTTGCAGAGAAATATTAAATTCGTAGAGAAAATGAACAATGTCTGCCAAATGCACAAGATTAGGTACCCATTCCTTGTCCAACTGGGGCTGTACAAAGTCAGAGTTCTGCTCTCACAGGAACTGCATTACTTCTTCCCTCTTATCAACAAGGCCAGAAAGCACCCTTCCCCTGAATAGCCACTTCACTTCTTCATGGAGAAGATGCTAGTAGTGGGCATCCATCCTCTCACCCAGGGTGGTGAATAGCCTGGATTTGATCACAATTATCTTTACTGTGTTTAGTTTAGGGAGTTTTTTTAAATCCAGTCTATCATACAATGAGTGGATACAATGTACGGGTGTGCAACTTCTGTTTCTTGTGACTACACAAAAACACTGAGCCATCTGTACATACATCAACACATCAAATAACTATTCTGAGTGAAATGATTCAGGAGAGGTGTAGACACAGAATAATCATTTGTGGCATATAAGAATAATAAATGGCGGGCCCAGAAAGATAGCACAGCGGTGTTTGCCTTGCAAGCAGCCAATCCAGGACCTAAGGTGGTTGGTTCGAATCCCGGTGTCCCGTATGGTCCCCCGTGCCTGCCAGGAGCTATTTCTGAGCAGACAGCCAGGAGTAACCCCTGAACACTGCCGGGTAATATCTAGAGAAAATAGGGATGAGGGACAGGAGGACTAGTCCATGATAGGAAGCTTGCCATAAAAAGTGGTGAGTTCTGGGCCCGGAGAGATAGCACAGCGGTGTTTGCCTTGCAAGCAGCCGATCCAGGACCAAAGGTGGTTGGTTTGAATCCCGGTGTCCCATATGGTCCCCCGTGCCTGCCAGGAGCTATTTCTGAGCAAAAAGCCAGGAGTAACCCCTGAGCACCGCCAGGTGTGACCCAAAAAAACAAAAAACAAAACAAAAACAAAAAAAGTGGTGAGTTCGCTTGGCAGGCCCCCAGCCATCCTTGTCTTTTTCCCCTGACTCCAGGCCTTCCCTGGGATCCAGCTCAGATGGCCAGAAGTGGGTTCAGGTGGACTCTTAGGGGTCCTCAGACTCTCCGCCTCCCTCTGTACTCCAGGGGGGAGGTGCATGGGGAGGAGGGCAGGCAGATATCTGGCTTCTGGTTTCCCCTTTGATTTTGAAGGCCAGCTCTTCTCAGGTATGGGGTTTGGGAGTCCCCATGCCGAAGGCCTTGTTCCTAGCCTGGGGAGAGCTGGGATGCTTGGCAGGCCCCTCTCTGTCCCTCTCTTTTTCCCCTAGACTCCAGGCCTTTCCAGGGCGCCAGTCCAGGTGGGCTCTATAGGGGTCATCAGGCTTTCCCCCTACCTCTCACCTGCAGTAATGAGAATGCATTTTGGGAGGAGAGCGGGTCCTTCTAGCACTGATTTATGTTGGGACAGTCACTGGAAATTTTTTTCTCCTTGGTCTCCTATTGATAGTATTGTATGCATATAGTTTATATATGCATAATATCCATCTTGTATTGTGACCTTGATACTGCCCTTACAAAGCTCATTTCTAATCTTTTACTGCCTCCGTCCCAACCCTTATTTCCCCCCATCTTCCCATGTAGGTGCAGCTCATGACATGAAGCTCACCACATAGAGTGATGAGTGCAGTTAGAGAAATAACTACACTGAAAACTATAACAATGTGAATGAATGAGGGAAAAAGAAAGCCTGTCTCGAGTACAGGTGTGGGTGGGGTGGGGAGGAGGGAGATCTGGGAAATTGGTGGTGGGAATCTTGCACTGGTGAAGGGGGTGTTCTTTACATGACTGTTATACAACTACAATCATATTTGTAATCACGGTGTTTAAATAAAGATAATTTAAAAAAAAGGGGTGAGTTTAGTTAGAATAGAGAGAGGTACATTATGACACTGATAGTTGGAACATATCACTTTGGACAAGAACTGGATGCTGAAAATGGATAAGTGGCATGCATGGTACCCTTTAATTAACAATATTGCAAACCACGGTGTCAACCTCAGTGTCATAAAGGAAGAGAGATAGAGAGGAAAAAAGCAGAATGTCTGCCCCTGACATAGGCAGAGGAGGGTGAAGGGGAAGAAAACAAGGGACATTGGTGGTGGGAAAGTGCACTGGTGACGGGTGGTGTACATTCTATGATTGAAACTCAAGTATGAATAATTTTGTAACAAATATGTTTAAATAAAAAATTATTTTTAAAATGTTTCAGGCACTCTATCATAATTCCTTTATGATATATCATATGCCTTTAACAAAGTGCAGTTTTTGTTTTTGTGTGTATTTTAGTTTGGTTTCTTGCAGCACACACTAACGTGTCAATAGATTTTTTTTTTCCTTTCAGTGAAATCACTACTTTTCTCTGGAACACTGTCCTTGCGTTTAAAGATTGTTAAAAGGTTTTTCTCTTTTACCTGTTTCATCTCCGTATTGTAGGGTTTCAAATTTTCAGCACATTTTGGTTATCAAGGGAAACATTTTAAAACATTTTGCTTACTTATTATCAAAAATCAAAGCATTTTTCCTCGAGAAGGGAGTTCACTATCCAGAATTAACAAACTATCAGTGGATTCAAAAACTGTATTTCATGGTGGATGTTACTTCACATCTAAATCAGCTTAATCATAAACTACAGGGGAAAGGAAACACAAATTTTTCGAAGTTAGAAAAAGTTATTTTGTTTCAAAACAAATTATCTGTTTTTGCTCAAGATTTTGACAGAGGGCCGGGCGGTGGCGCTGGAGGTAAGGTGCCTGCCTTGCCTGCGCTAGCCTAGGACGGACCGCGGTTCGATCCCCCGGCGTCCCATATGGTCCCCCAAGAAGCCAGGAGCAACTTCTGAGCGCATAGCCAGGAGTAACCCCTGAGCGTCACAGGGTGTGGCCCAAAAACAAAAACAAAAAAAAAAAAAAAAAGATTTTGACAGAGAAACTTTTTTTTTTTTTTTTTGGTTTTTGGGCCACACCCGGTAACGCTCAGGGGTTACTCCTGGCTATGCGCTCAGAAGTCGCTCCTGGCTTGGGGGACCATATGGGACGCCGGGGGATCGAACCTCGGTCCGTCTCCTAGGCTAGCGCAGGTAAGGCAGGCACCTTACCTCCAGCGCCACCGCCCGGCCCCGACAGAGAAACTTTGATTCACTTTCCAAGCCTGTTGAAACATCGCCAAGAAAATAATTCTGATATTGACATTACCTATTTTAAAATAGCACTTTTAAATATGAGGGAAGCTTTTCTCAAGAGGTTTCAGGATTTCAGAAACAGCAAAGTGATGTTGCCTTTGTTAAAACACCTCTGGATGCCACTGTAACAGAATTAAATGTTTCTCCCTTTAATAATGACATTGGCAACTTTGAAATGTAATTTCTGGATTTAAAAAACAAAGAACTATGGAGCTCAAAATTTGAACGTGTTTGTGCTAATTTAGAAAGATTGGAGAAACACACATGTGAGCTTAGTTCACAGCACAAGTGGTCTGCTTTGAAAGAACTGAAGAGAACCTGGAGAGATAGCACAGCGGCGTTTGCCTTTCAAGCAGCCGATCCAGGACCAAAGGTGGTTGGTTCAAATCCCGGTGTCCCCTATGGTCCCTCGTGCCTGCCAGGATCTATTTCTGAACAGACAGCCAGGTCACCCCTGAGCACCGCCGGGTGTGACCCAAAAAAAAAAAAAAAAAGGAAAGAAAGACCTGGAAAAGGAAGATATGTTGATTTTTAACACCTGGAATAGTATTCCTAACTCATATAATCAACTAAAAAAGCTAGCGTTTGCTGTTCTTTCCTTGTTCGGGTCTGCATATTTATGCGAACAATCATTTTCAAGCATGAATCTTATCAAGAGTAAATTGAGAAATCACTCAAACTATCCAAGGAAATGCAAGGCCAATGTTCACATTAGTGTTTGTGACTTTGTCAGTCACTGTCAGGATGTAATTTTCTCTATATTGTAAGGCAAATTTTATGGAATTTAACGTTATCGATAGATAATATTGTTCTAAAGTTTTTGTTTTATTAGTTGTGTTATTTGTATCCTCCCGTCCTATGTGGATACTTGCATGCAGAATATTCTCAATAAAAACTTATTGAAACTAAAAACAGTGTACCATCCTATGTATTTTCGGTTTTAAAAATGTGACTCTCGGGGGCCGGTGAGGTGGCGCTAGAGGTAAGGTATCTGCCTTACAAGCGCTACCCAAGGAAGGACCGCGGTTCGATCCCCCCCCCCCCCCCGGGGTCCCAAGCCAGGGGCCATTTCTGAGCACTTAGCCAGTAGTAACCCCTGAGCATCAAACGGGTGTGCCCTGAAAAAAACAAAAGAAAAAAAAACTGCCTGAAAAAAAAAATGTGGCTCTCGGTGTCGGAGAGATAGCATGGAGGTAAGGCATTTGCCTCTCATGCAGAAGGTCAGTGGTTCGAATCCTGGCATCCCATAAGGTCCCCTGAGCCTGCCAGGAGCGATTTCTGAGCATAGAGCAAGGAGTAACCCCTGAGTGCGGCCAAAACAAACAAACAACCCCCCCAAAAAAAAAATGTGGCTCTCAAAATAATTTTCAATCGTGGTTTTGGAGAGATTTGGCTCAGTTGAAAAAAAGGTTGCTGACCACTGGCCTAGACCATCTCCTGGTAAATTCTTGTATCTCCCAACATCTTGGCTTGGACTCAGAGGGCCCTCTGTTCCTTCCAGCAGCAATCCCCTCTACCTTCATTTTTGTCTTTGCCGGAGAAAGAATTCAAGGACAGGACAGAGTGCAGACAGACAGACAGAACTACAGCTAAAGAAGTGGTGTCCCTTGCAGAGCCAGGAATAATGGTTTAGCACTGCTAGGTGTGGCCCAAAAACAAACAAAATAATTGGGAGGAAATACAGACACCAAAGGTATGAGGGCCTCTCCAAGTTTGGATCAAAGGTTTTGGAAGTGAGTTAATGAAATGAAAGGGGAGTGTATGTGTAATGGGTTGGGTACCAGTGGCATGACTGGGGCAATGCTGAGGTTTATGGTACATCTAAGGGCCACTGACTTGCTCAAACTTTTCTTCATTATGCAGCTCCAGAGCATGTAAGTTAATATGGATATATGGATTTTGGGGCCAGAGCAATAGCACAGTGGGTTGGACACTTGCTTTACATGCAGCCAATCCAGGTTCGATTCCTGGTATCCCACAGGCTCCCCCAAGCACCACCAGAAGTGAGTCCTGAGTGCAGAGCCAGGAGTAACCAGTGAGCATTGCTGGGTGTGCCTCCCCCCCAAATGTGAGCAACAGTTGACATTGAAGGACCCTTTCTTTTTTTTTTTTAATTTTGGTTTTAAAGCCACAACTAGTGGTGCTTAGGGCTTATTCCTGGTTCTGAGCTCCAGGATCACTGCTAGAGACATTTTTGGGGACCATATGTGATGCCAGGAATAAAGCTGGGTCATCTGGTTTGCCAGACAGGTATCCTACCCACTGTCCTATCTATTTGGCCTGACATTTAAGGAATTTGAACACCAGACAAGTGTTCTACCTTTTTTTTTTCTTTAATATTCCTGTGAGACTGAAATGATTTCCAAAGAAAAGAATTGATCTCTAAGAGAAAGAAGAAGTGTTTGCCACAGAGACAGGCAGGGTGGGAGGACTGAGGGGGGACATGGAATGGGAGAGAAATAGGGACACTGGTGGTCAACATTGCGGACCATATAGGATACGAGGGTCGAACCTAGATCGGCTGCAAGCAAGGCAAAATGCTCTACCCACTGTATATTGTTCCAGACTAATAATAAAAAAAAAATTTTTTTTACCATCCTTTCCTCCCTCTAAAAGATTTTTTTTTTTGTTTGGGCCACACCCGGCAGTGCTCAGGGGTTACTCCTGGCTGTCTGCTCAGAAATACCTCCTGGGGGCCGGGCGGTGGCGCTAGAGGTAAGGTGCCTGCCTTACCTGCGCTAGCCTTGGACAGACCGCAGTTCGATCCCCCGGCATCCCATATGGTCTCCCAAGCCAGGAGCGACTTCTGAGCACATAGCCAGGTGTAACCCCTGAGCGTCACCGGGTGTGGCCCAAAAACCAAAAAAAAAAAAAAAAAAAAGAAATACCTCCTGGCAGGCACGGGGGACCATATGGGTCACCGGGATTCAAACCAACCACCTTTGGTCCTGGATCGGCTGCTTGCAAGGCAAACATCGCTGTGCTATCTCTCCGGGCCCCTAAAAGATATTTTTTAAGGATATCTCTTAACCTACAGCTTTTCTGGAACCGGAGGTCAAGCAGAATGGGAAAAAAAAAATCTATGCTTTGCACATGTGTGGCCCTGTGTTCCATCTTCAGCACCAGTAGATGGCAGGAAAAAGCAAATCAAAATCCAACTTTCATTTTGGGATTAAATACACAGAACAGTAAATCTTTGTTTCTTCCCCCCTGAAACAGAATTTTTGAAAATACTCTATTTAATCTCCTTTTCTGAGAGTTCTTGGCTTTTAGTCTACACTGAATGGGTATATGTGTGGCAGGGTTGGGAGAGTATGCGGGGTGGGGGTAGAAGGCCAGATGATCTGTGATCAAAGATTCAGTGTTTCCTGCCCTGACATAACCGAGGCGGGTCTGGAAGGCTGGCCCAGCCAACACACTCATAGAATTTTAAAATATCCCACTAAAGCAGCTGGAAAAATGGAAAAGGCCTTCATGGCCCCGTGAAACCCCAATGGAAAGTGCCTTAGGCTATATTAAAACTGCTACAAATATTCCAATTTTTCCTATAAGCTAGAATGAAGAGAAAATGCAACTGAAGATTCTGGGAATGTCTTTTTTTTTTTTTTTTTTTTTTGGTTTTTGGGCCACACCCGTTTGAAGCTCTGGGGTTACTCCTGGCTATGCGCTCAGAAATCACCCCTGGCTTGGGGGGACCATATGGGACACCGGGGGGGGGGGGGGGGGGGGGGATCGAACCTCGGTCCATCCACTTGCAAGGCAGACACCTAACCTGTAGCGCCACCTTCCCAGCCCCGTGGGAATGTCTTAAATGGCATGCCCCCTGGTGACAAGAAAAAAAAAGATTTATTTATTTATTTATTTTTTGGTTTTTGGGTCA
The DNA here is from genome assembly GCF_024139225.1 of Suncus etruscus. Lineage (NCBI taxonomy): Eukaryota > Metazoa > Chordata > Mammalia > Eulipotyphla > Soricidae > Suncus > Suncus etruscus. The sequence continues at coordinate 42,980,122 of NC_064860.1, read as the reverse complement.
CACCCAGCAGCACTCAGGATTTACTCCTGCCTCTACGCTCAGAAATAGCTCCTAGCAGGCTCAGGGGACCCTATGGGATGCTGGGGTTCGAACCACCGTCCTGCATGCAAGGCAAACACCCTACTTCCATGCTATCTCTCTGGCTCCAAGGAAAAAAATTTAAAGGAAACAGGCCACTGAAAGATAAAGTCCCTTCCAGAAGCTTCCTAGGAAAGGACAAGGGACTTGTCTGATGTTTCCAGCCTGCATTTCCTCCTGAAAACAGTCTCGGGAGCTCCTAGTCATCAGGTGGCAGTGTCAGAATTAGGGAGACCAAACCAGCATCACTGTAAATTCAGATCCCCTTGAAAGTCTCAGCTTTCTGGCCAGAGAGATGGTACAATGGAGAGGCACTTAAGGCCTTGTTTGTGCTGATTTGTTCCCTGAGCACAGAGCCAGGAGGCAGCCCTGAGCACCACCTGATATGGCCCAAAATAAAGTGTTCCAGGACCGAAGTGACATAGTAAAGTGGGTTGGATGTTTGCCTTGAACGTAGTTGGAAGGCCCCTGAGCCTTCCAAGAGTAATCCTTAGCAGAGCCAGGAGTAACTCCTGAGTGCTGCTGGATGTGACACAAAAATAAATAAATAAATAAATAAATAAATAAATAAATAAATAAATAAATAAATAAATAAATAAATAAATAAAATAAAAATTATAAAGTAGGGCCCTGGACACTCAGAAGTGTGAAAACAGGTTAGCCGAAAGCTGTGTTTCCAGGACCAGGAAGTGCTGTCCATAATGGGTCACCCAATTCTGTTTTCCTGAGACGTCTGTCCCTACTTAATCTAACGCTGAAAGGTAAAGAAATAAAATAATTTTTCTCTGCAGCTTTCGGAAGACTTGCCCTTGACCAAAAGATACATTTTAACTGTTGAGCTTCAAGAGGACGCCACCACTTCCTAAATCCCAAGAACTTGCCCTTGACTTTTTTTTTTTTTTTTTGGTTTTTTGGGCCACACCTGTTTGATGCTAAAGGGTTACTCCTGGCTAAGCATTCAGAAATTGCCCCTGGCTTGTGGGGACCATATGGGAGCCGGAGATTGAACCCGGTCTTTCCGTGGCTAGTGCTTGCAAGGCAGACACCTTACCTCTAGCGCCACCTCACCGGCCCTGTCCTTGACATTTTAACTGTTGCAAACCTTATGACTTGTGGTTATCTAAATCTTGCAAAAATGTAACTGAGCAAATGTCAAGTGTCAAGTACTCCCTAAAATGGACCACCCTACTGTAAGCTATATGAAGGCTTGTTAAATCTGGTTCGAGACTCTCTCATCCTCTGGGAGAGCCCCTGCATGCTTGTATAATAAAAAACAAACAAACAAACAAAAAAAAACCCTTGCTTTTGCATGGTCTCTACCTCTTGGAGTCATTAGAGGGGTGTGTGTGGAATTCCCAACCAAATCAATGCATCTCCCAAGCCTGAACATGACATGTCCTTATTTCCTTTAAATTTGGGGGGGTGGGGGTTGGTTTTTGTTTAGTTTTGAAGCCATACCCAGCAGTGCTCAGGCATTAGTACTCCTGGCTCTGTGCTCAGAAATCTGTTCTGGCAGGCTCAGGGGGGCCATATGGGATACTAGGGTTTAAACCCGGTTCAGCTGCGTACAAGGCAAATGCCCTACCTGCTGTACTATCGCTCCAGCCCCTAAATTTGTGTTTGTTTTGAGGCCACACCTACTGAGGATGCTCAGGGCTTACTCCTGGTCCTGCACTCAGAAATCATTCCTGAGGGAGTCAGAGCAACAGCCCAAGCCTGCCAGAAGAGATTTCTGAGCGTACTCATGAACAACCCCTGAGCACTGCCAGGTGTGGCCCAAAAACCAAAAACCAAAAAAAAATAAAAGAAAGAAATCACTCTCCTGGTGATGTTCAGGAGATCCTATGGGGTGCTAGAGATCGATCCTGGGTCAGCCATGTGCAAGGCAAACACCTTCCCCACTGTGCTATCCCTCCAGCTCCAATGTGTCCTTATTTTATGCAGAGAAAATGCTTCTTTAATTAGGTGTCTGTGAGGTGCTGAATAATAAACAGTAAATCAAGTAGGGGAACGGACCCCCCCTCCCAGGCTTAAGGGGGCTCCAGGCATTGCTGGCCAAACTAGGAAGACCATGCAGTAATGGTGATCAAACCCAGAGCCTTGGCCAGGCCAGGCATGCATCCAGCCCCTGGAACCATCAACCCCACTCACCACCACCCCAGGCACCTCCACAGTGAACTGACTTCTGATGCCTTTTCTTCAAGCACAGAAAGTGTGTTCTTTATCTTTATTGCAACAGGTCACAGGAAAATGGCAAAAAGTACAACGACACACAGTGTGTGGGAAGCCGGACAGCTTACTGGCATTTCTGAGGGAAAACAAACAAACAAACAAGAAACAAACCAGCGATGGGTGAACCCAGCTGGTATTGGGGTGAAGGCACAGTACTCCACGGACTATGGCTTCATACTCTGTGCGCAGGACCATCCCTGCAGGAGGGAAGTGAAGCAAAATCTAAGGCTGGCATTGGGCACTGCAGACATGACAAGGGGGTGTCATTGCTGTCTCTCTCCAACAGACTCTGCTCTAGCAAATCCCACTGGAAGAAACAAGAGTCCCACACAAAATCTGCGGGGTGTGGGACAGAGAAAACAAGGGGGAGCAGTGGAGGCCGTGACTGCCCTCCCTAGGAAACTGCTCGAAAGGGTGCCACTGGCTGCAGGTGACCGTCCAGGCTGAAATACGAAAGCAGAAGCATAGCCCAAAACTCAGGAGCCTCCGGGGCCTGGCGGTCAGGCACTGAGTTGAGGAAACAGCAAGTTTTCCCCGACTGCCTTTGGGAAATGGGTCTTGACCTCCCAACTCCTTTTCCCCACTTGTCAGTCTGTAGGTGGTGCTTTTACACTGAGACTGTGTAATGTCAGACATTGGGGGTGGGGGTGGGGGCTGAAAGGAATTCAGCCAACAGCCAAATTCAGCTACCTTATGATTTACTTTTATTTTGTTTTATTATATTTTGGTTTAGGGGCTGCTCTCTGACAGTGCTCAGGAATAATTCCTGGCTTTGCACTCAGGAATTGCTCCTGGTGGTAATTGGGGGACCTTATGGGATGCCTGGGATGGAATTTGGCTGCTACGCAAAGCAAGTGTTCTCCCCACTGAACTATCTCTTCAGCCCCTCTGCTGCCTGCAGAAATGATCCATATTAAACTCCTCAATCACCTGCTCTTAAGCACAGCTGAGCTTTCCTGATCCTGCATCAGCCCTGCTACAAGAAGGGCCTATCAGAGACACTGTTAAAAGGGGCTTTTTCAAGCGAGTTAAAAAACCTCCATATCAAAATTCACTTTCTGTCATATACAAGAACAAACTTATTTTTTCCTTGTCTTAAAAAAAAATCTGCTTTAAGTCTAAATAAGTTATAGCTTACAGAAAATACCCTTTGAAGTGGCTCAGTGCTTAGTTCAGCGAGAGGGGCTGTTATTGGATTTTGTGGGGTATGGGTTTGTTGTTGTTGGTTGTTTTTTTTTTGTTTTGTTTTGTTTTGTTTTTGCCAACTGCAGGAAAAAGACCATGGCTTGAGCTCTGACAGGCCCTGGGCTCAGGGGCCAGGCCCAGCTCTCAGGCTCTGACACAAACCCATGTGTCCGTCATGGCAGGAGCACATTAACCATCCCGACCATGAAGATGGAGGACACATGTATCCGAGGCATGTTTCCACATTCAGGGCACAGGCGCAGGCCAGAACAGCACATTCCCTGCACGGGTGTCTTCGTTTGGCAAAATGCAGTCAACTATATTGAGAGATTAAAAACATATCTACAGCTAGAATACAGTCGGAAGAAAATGGGGTTCACAATTGGCCTCAGCTCCACAGCTCCTCTGTCCTCCCGAATTTATAGATCAGGGTGCTGGAAAGAGATGAAAGGATACCATGAAGGGAAAAAAAAAACATCATAACTGGCATTGCAGGGGTCACCCCTTCCCCCATAGTGTCAAGGCTGGAACTGAGGACAGTAGTTAGGGGGACTGGTTTGCTCTGCGATCTTGCTAGCCAGGGTGCATTCCAAATTCTCTCCTCCATTCTTTTGGGATTTTTTTTGGGGGGGCACAGCTGGCAGCACTCAGGGTTTACTCCTGACTATGCTCAGGAACCACTCCAGAAGGCTTGGGGGACTTATGGGATACTGGGGATCAAACCCAGGTTGGTCAAATGCAAGGCAAACAACACCCTCCTGCTGTGCTATCACTTCCCCCTATACAATTTTTTTTCTTTTTGGGGCCACACCCAGCAGTGCTCAGGGGTTACTCCTGGCTCTGGCTCAGAAATAGCTCCTGGCAGGCTCAGGAGACCATATGGGATGCCGGGCATTGAACCCAGGTCTGTCCTAGGTCTTCCGCTCACAAGGCAAATGCCCTACCTCTGTGCTATCTCTCCAGCCCCACACCCCCTATACATTCTTACTGAGGTACTGTGATTGGCAGTACTGTTAGCAACCCTGCAAGCAATATGACCTTGCCACCACTCACCATCAGAGTGCCATCTCCCTGCCAATACCCCCAGGACCTCTCCCAGAAATCCCCCTCGGACCCAGCTTTGGGGACCAACTTTCCAGTTCTGTTGCCTTTGGTCATTCGTGACTCCCTTCCTCCATTTATATTGTATGTTTGTTTTTGGATCATACCAGTGAAGCTCAGGGCTTACTCCTGACTTTGTGCTCAGGAATCACTGCTGGAGGGCTGGGAGGGGATGTCATATGGGATGCAAGAGATTGAACCTGGCCCTGAGCCCCACCAGAAATAATTCCTGAGTGCAGAGCCATATATATCCTTTGAACACCAGGTATTCCAAAAACTTGAAAAAAAAAACTTTATTATAATTAAAGACAATTCTGGGGCCGGAGAAATAGCACAGTGGTAGGACATTTGCCTTACAAGCGACTGACCCAGGACCAATAGTAGTTCGAATCCCAGCATCCCATATGGTCCCCTGTGCTTGTTAGTAATGATTTCTGAGCAGAAAGTAATCCCTGAGCACAGCTGGGTGTGGCCCAAAAAAACAAAAAAGGCAAATAAAAAACCACCTTAGTTTGAATCCTGGCACTCCACATGGTCCCCTGAGCCCCACCAGGTGATCTCTGAGTACAGAGCCAGGAGTACCCAAAACGGGGGGAGGGGGGCTGAGGAAGAAAAAGGAGGGAAGAAGGAAGGGAGAAAGGAGGAGAGGAGGGGAGGGAGGGAGGGAGGGAGGGAGGGAGGGAGGGAGGAAGGGAGGGAGGGAGGAAGGAAGGGAGGGAGGGAGGAAGGAAGGAAGGAAGGAAGGAAGGAAGGAAGGAAGGAAGGAAGGAAGGAAGGAAGGAAGGAAGGAAGGAAGGAAGGAAGGAAGGAAGGAAGGAAGGAAGGAGGGAGGGAAGGAGGGAGGGAAGGAGGGAAGGAGGGAGGGAGGGAAGGAGGGAGGGAGGGAGGAAGAAAGGAAGGGAGGGAAGAAGGAAGGAAGGGAAGGAGGGAAGGAGGGAGGAAGGGAGGGAGGAAGGGAAGGAAGGAGGAAGGAAGGAAGGAAGGAAGGAAGGAAGGAAGGAAGGAAGGAAGGAAGGAAGGAAGGAAGGAAGGAGGGAGGGAGGGAAGGAGGGAGGGAAGGAGGGAGGGAGGGAGGGAGGAAGAAAGGAGGAAAGAAGGAAGGGAGGAAGGAAGAAAGGAAGGGAGGGAAGGAGGAAGGGAAGGAGGGAGGAAGGGAGGGAGGAAGGGAAGGAAGGAGGAAGGAAGGAAGGAAGGAAGGAAGGAAGGAAGGAAGGAAGGAAGGAAGGAAGGAAGGAAGGAAGGAAGGAAGGAAGGAAGGAAGGAAGGAAGGAAGGAAAATCTTATCTTCTGCTACACAGGATGAGAGAGCAGAGTGTCCATCATCAATAAAATATCAGGGAAAGACAAATCCCAGATGATACAAAATAAGGGACCAGACATAGTTTGATGAAAACCAACCCTTAAACTCTGACCCCAACTCTAAAGTGATCAGGGTGGTGGGGGAGGCCAGAGGAGAAGGATGGTGGCAGTTACTCCAGAGCAACACTACTCCATATGACCAGGAATGAGTCATATACATGAATGTCCTCTCAATTTTAAAACAGACATATCTTTTTTTTTTTGGGGGGGGGGTTTCTGGGTCACACCCAGCAGTGCTCAGGGGTTACTCCTGGCTCTATGCTCAGAAATAGCCCCTGGCAGGCACAGGGGACCATATGGGATGTCGGGATTTGAACCACCATCCTTCTGCATGTAAGACAAACACCGTACCTCCATGCTATCTCTCCGTTCTCTTAAAATAGACATATCTTTTAAACATTATTATTCATTTATTATTTATTACATTTATTATTCATTAAAAATGAAAAATGAGGCAACTTACCTAAAAAATATAAGTGCATTTTGAAAGAACACAGCTAATCCTGGATAAACATCGGTATCTGCACGGGCAAATAAAGCGGAGGTTGCCTTGAGCCTGAGTCATCACCCAGCCATACTTGGGGTATCAGGGAGCACTACCCTGCTCCTGGGAAGTGGACGTGTGTGTGTGTGTGTGTGTGTGTGTGTGTGTGTGTGTGTGTGTGTGTGTGTGTACATCCCAAATGTTCTCCCAAGCAACATCAGGAGTGATCCTTGAGTGCAACAACAGGAGAACAGGGGCCAAAGCAATAGCATAGCGGGAGAGTGTTTGCCTTGCAAGCAGCCAACCCAGGACAGACCCGGGTTTGATCCCCGCATTACATATGGTTCCCCCAAGCCTGCCAGGAACAACGTCTGAACACTGCTGAGTGTGGCCCAAATACAAAACAAAACAAAATACCAACAATAAAAATTCATTTTTAGTTCCTGCTTTACAACTATGACTGAAAAATTACTGGTTTTCTTTGGAGCAGGTATTTTGGTAGAAAGATAATGGAATCCAGTGCCCCTTTTCTGCAATTTTGGATATAAGCATTTTTTTTGTTTTGTTTTGATTTTTGGGTCACACCTGGCAGCGCTCATGGGTTACTCCTGGCTCTATGCTCAGAAATCGTTCATGGCAGGCTCAGGGGACCATATGGGATGCTGGGATTCGAACTACCGACCTTCTGTATGCAAGGCAAACGCCTTACCTTCATGCTATCTCTCCGGCCCCAGGTATAAGCATGTAATGGAATATGGAACTTTTCATATATAAACCTGGGTGACAGCAGGCATAGTGCCCTTGGAGGGGTGTGGACCAACAGTCCTGGCCATAACCATAGCCACAGGAAAAAAAAAACACTGGATCATTTATAAAATGGAATACAGAACATACTGAAGTGGGCTCTGAAAAGCCAGACTTGCAGCTTGGCTTCAGATACACACAGCTGGGGACATTCTTCCCCTTCCCCGCAATGTGGACAGGCATTTCACTTTTCCACCTGCAACTCCAGAGAGTGGGCAGCAAACTTAGCATTAAGGGAAAGGGAAATGTGAGACTCTGGAGGCCAGAAATTTTTTTTTTTTTTTTGGTTTTTGGGCCACACCAGGTGACGCTCAGGGGTCACTCCTGGCTATGCGCTCAGAAGTCGCTCCTAGCTTGGGGGACCATATGGGATGCTGGGGATCAAACTGAGGTCAGTCCTAGGCTAGCACTGGCAAGGCAGACACCTTACCTCTAGCGCCACTGCGCCGGCCCTGGAGGCCAGAAACTTTGTGTCAGGTGCTGAGTTTCCTATCTGGGGATAGATGACCCACTGGTACCCTCAGGGACCCCGCTGCCAAGCTTCAAACTTCACCCCAGAAGCTCTCCAAGGTAACTCACAAGTAAGTTTACATCTGAGTCCAGAGAGCTCAACATGCTTCAACCAAATACATATGCAAAAAGAGGACTGGATACCTACTCTGGGTAACATAGGCACCGAAGAGGATCCACATGGAGGCAATAAGTGACCCGAACATCAGCATGAACCCGATGAAAAGCCACACTCGAGCACCTGCATTGGGGACAGACATTAGGTTCTGTTCACTGTCCCAACCGTAGGAGACGCCAGCAAAAACAAACGTCACATGTTTACACATACCATTACAAGTATCATGAAGATAGATTTCATTAAAAAAAACTGGGGGACAGGCAGTGGTGCTAGAAGTAAGGTGCCTGAGAGAGAGAGAGAGAGAGAGAGAGAGAGAGAGAGAGAGAGAGAGAGAGAGAGAGAGAGAGAGAGAGAGAGAGAGAGAGAGAGAATATGTCTGCCACATGGGACTGGAGTAAGGAGAGCATTTGCATTGCATGCAGCGAACGCAGGTTCAATCCCCAGCATCCCATATGCCAGAAATGGAAAAGGAAAAGAAAAAAAAAAAAGGAAAGGGGAAGGGGAAGAGAAGGAAAAGGAAGGAAGGAGGAAGGAGGAAGGAAGGAAGGAAGGAAGGAAGGAAGGAAGGAAGGAAGGAAGGAAGGAAGGAAGGAAGGAAGGAAGGAAGGAAGGAAGGAAGGAAGGAAGGAAGGAAGGAAGGAAGGAAAGAAGGAAAACAACTGGCCTAGAGGCAGGCAGGAGAAATGGCAGGAGGGAAACTGGGGACATTGGTGGACATTGGTGGCAGGAAATGGACACTGGGAAAGAGTATCAGACATTGTATGACTGAAAATTCAATCATAAACAACTTTGTATTTATGAACAAAAAAACTATTACAAACCACCTTATAAACCACGGTGTTTCAAATAGAGTTAGTTTTAAAAAATCAAAAATACATAAATATTCCCTTGGGGCCAGAGTGGTGGTGCAAATAGAAAGGCATCTGCCTTACTTCAATGTGTAGTTTGACCTCCCAGAGGCCTGCCAGGAAGTAGACTCAGGTATCCATTGAATGAGATTACTGGACAGATAGCCTTTGGGATCCTGAACCAATCCATCATCAGTGCTTCAAGAGTTAGCTGGAACCCTAGAACCACTGCTGGTGATTTAGGTTTTAACCTGCACTCTGGGGAAAGAAACCTAAAGAAAGCAGCAAGTTGAACTTTTTCTTTTCTTTTTTTTTTTTGGGGGGGGCGGGGTTGGGCCACACCCAGCAGTGCTCAGGGGTTACTCCTGGCTGTCTGCTCAGAAATAGCTCCTGGCAGGCACGGGGGACCATATGGGACACCGGGATTCCAACCAACCACATTTGGTCTTGGATCAGCTGCTTGCAAGGCAAACGCCACTGTACTATCTCTCCGGGCCCAAGCTGAACTTTTTCAAAAAGGATTTAAATTACTTAACTAGCCTGAAAGTTAGCTTTAAATACACTGTCTAATAAATAAATAAATAAATAAGTAAATAAATACATGGTCTATGATAATTGGAAATGATCACTCTAGGCAAGAACTGAAAGGAGGGAAAGTGATAGGAATGATACCCCTCAGTAACAATATTGCAAACTACAGTGTTTGTAAGGGGAGAGGGTTAAAGAAAGGAAGTGAGAGAGAGAGAGAGAGAGAGAGAGAGAGAGAGAGAGAGAGAGAGAGAGAGAGAGAGAGAGAACACTATCTGTCATAGAGGCAGGGTGGGGAGAAGGGAAGAAGGGATAGAAATTGGGACCAATAGTGGCTGGAAATGTGCACTGATGAAGGGATGGGTGTTGGATATTGTATGAATAAAACTCAATCATGAATAATTTTGTAACTGTATCCCATGGTGATTCAATTAAAAATGTATTCAAAATAAATAAGTACATTGTCTATATTGGGACCAGATACACGAGAGGCTTTGCCTTTCCTGCTACCATCCATGCCTGTTTGCCAGCGCTCATCAGCAGCTCCAGGGGTGCTTACCTGTTCTCCCCAAACAGCCGTTCTCATAGCTGTCACCTCTCACCTGGGCATTGGATACAGCATTGATCCTGCAACAAGAGGCCGTCTGCCTTGTGAGTATACATGTGCGAGCAGGTTGAGATCACACTTACAGACCACTTAGCAGGGACACACTCTTTGGCAACTAGAAGCAGCATCTAAACAACTAAACACAGATTTTTTTGTTTGCTTGCTTGTTTTTGGGCCACAAGCAGTGGTGCTCTGGGTAGTATACTACTGGCTCTGGCTCAGAAATCACTCCTGAAGGTGGTTGGGGGACCATATGGGATGCTAGGGATCAAACCCGTGTCGACGACGTGCAAAGCAAACATCCTACCCACTGTGCTATAGCTCTGGCCCCCTATGCCAATGATTTTTAAGCTACACCATTTTTTTATACAAATAAAAAAGAAAAAAAGTTAACTGATTTATAAGATACTCCTAATTATAAGAAGTAAAAATATTTAGAGACATTAAAAATATAGAAAATAGATACCGGAGAGATAGCACAGCGGTAAGGCATTTGCCTTGCATGCAGAAGGAAGGTGGTTCAAATCCCAGCATCCCATATGGTCCCCCGAGCCTGTCAGGAGTGATTTCTGAGTGCAGAGCCAGGAATAACCCCTGAGTGCTGCCGGTTGTGACCCAAAAACCAAATATATATCTATATATCTATATCTATATATAATCTTGGTTTTAATAAAATTAAGTAAATAACCAGTTTAACAAATATAAGGAGAAAAATCACATAATTAAGCTTTTGTTTTGGGGCCACATGCTCAGGTCTTACTCCTGGCTCTACACTCAGGGATCATTCTAGTAGTGCTCAGGAACTATAAGAGATGCTGGGCATGGAATGAGGGTTGGTGGCTACATGCAAGGAAGGTATCTTACCCTTGTATTACCTCTCCAATCCCACTAGATTCGTTTAAACATTCTAAAAAGGTGTCTAACTAAACTTAATGTTCATTCCTTATCAGTTAATATCATGAGAGATACATATGAACAAAAACCCATCAACTTCTGGAGCCATAGTGAAAGCACAGTGGGTAGGCATTTGCCTTACACCTGGCTGCCCTAGGTTCAATATCTGGCATCTCATATGGTCTCCTGAGCCTGTCAGGAGTGATTTCTGAGCACAGAGCCAGTAGTAACCCCTGAGCGCCCTCCCTCCCAAAAAAACCCCATCAACATTTAAAAGTTCTACATGATGTTGAACTTTAAGGAAAACCGTATTTAGAAGGTGCCCTTGAACAGCGAGCCGCCTGCATACTTACATGAAGAAAGCCAGCGTGGAGAACACACCACATGTGTGAAAGGCAGGGTTCAGCTGCTCTGGCTTAGGGAACACCACTGCGGCATCGATCATTATCCACCAGCCTGTGAAAAACTGGAGAAGGAATTGTCACTAAATTAGGAATGCTGGGCCCAAGCTAAGCTTCTCTGCTCCAAACATCATCTTTCCTCCACAGACTATACAAGTGACACATAAAAGATTCTCTTCGGGGCCGGGAAGGTGGCGCTAGAGGTAAGGTGTCTGCCTTGCAATCGCTAGTGTAGGACGGACCGCGGTTCGATCCCCCGGCGTCCCATATGGTCCCCCCAAGCCAGGGGCGATTTCTGAGTGCATAGCCAGGAGTAACCCCTGAGCGTCAAACGGGTGTGGCCCAAAAACCAAAAAAAAAAAAAAAAAAAAGATTCTCTTCATATTGAATATAAATATGAATATCTTTGAGATATCAAAGAGATGACTTCTGGGATCTGGGAAAGAGGCACAAGTTCTGCTCTCAGTAGAAAACGTCTCTGGGAAGGAATTTTCTGCTGCCCTCTCATCCCCCAGGAGGCCATGCAGCTAAAAGCTCTCTCAAAACCAGCTTCCGATTCACCAACTGCCCAAAGAGCTGATGAATCTCTCTGCAGAGGACAGTCCTGCTTCCAGTAAGCTCAAGCCCTCCCTGCTTCCACAAATGAGCATTACACTTATCAAGAAGAGTTAGCTCATGTGTTTCCCAACTGTAATTAAAACTATGCCATTAGGGTGGTTTGCTATATAGCTGAGCATGAGTTTTAACATGTAACATTTAGAGCTAGAGAGCACAGAGAAGGCACTTGCCTTGCACACAGCTAACTTGGGTTCAATCTCTGGCACTATCTATAGTCCCTTGAGCCCCACAAGGAGTGATCCTTGAGCACAGAACCAGGAGTAAGAAGCTCTGAGTAGCACCAGGTGTAGTCCAAAGGCAAAAATAATTAATATTATTAATACTACTAATAATAATAATACAGTAAAATTAAATGTAATGGTCAGGTACACTCCATATTTTGGGGGGACCAATCACAATCCCACTTGGGGTGTGTAATTCCTTTCATTCAATGAGTTCTTGCTTCTCTCCTTCCCTTCCTCTCATATTTCCTGTGGGTGTACCTATTTGAGACCCTGAGACCCACCCATTTCTGGGAGGGGTCTTGGGAACTGGATAGTAGGTGTAACCTTACCTGCGAGACCCTCCCATTCCTGGGAGGGGTCTTGGAAATGTTAGATAAGGCTTGGACCAAGGGAATTCGGCCCTTTTGGCTCCTTGCCCTTTCTGCGCTGCTGTGCGGTCTGGCTTCTGGGTTTCTGTGTTCTGGTCTTTGACCAGCATGGAGCCCAAAGGGAAGATGGCTAACAGGAAATAAGATGCAGGGCTAGCAAAATATTGCTGTGCTTGAAAGGTTATGAATAGGCCACACACACGTGGTGGCTAGGGCTTGAATAAAGTTGTTGCTTCCTAACGCCTGACTGTGAGTGAGTGATTTCACCTGGGCCTGGGACTCGCCGACTGCATGGAGGTTGCAGAGCCACGTGGACTGGGATGGCACGGAGAGAAATCCACCGCCATCCAGCCCCATCGTTAATTATTTAATGCAACAATTTCCTACATAAAATAATTCTGCTTCAAAAATATAGATAATATTGGGACTGGAGTAATAGTACAGCAAGTAGGGTATTTGCCTTGCATGCACCGATCTAGATTTGATCTCTTATGATCCCCCAAGTCTTCCCAGGAGCTAATTCTGAGTACAGAGCCAAGAATAAACCCTGAGTCCCATCAGATATGACCCAAAAACCAAAATATATATGTGTGTGTGTATATATTTGTATATATACATGTAATTTTCACATTACATTAAATGAATACATGAAATGTATTGTTAAGAGTAAGAAAGGGGGGCCCGGAGAGATAGCACAGCGGTGTTTGCCTTGCAAGCAGCCGATCCAGGACCAAAGGTGGTTGGTTCGAATCCCGGTGTCCCATATGGTCCCCCGTGCCTGCCAGGAGCTATTTCTGAGCAGAGAACCAGGAGTAACCCCTGAGCACCGCCGGGTGTGGCCCAAAAAACCAAAAAAAAAAAAAAAACAGAGTAAGAAAGGGGGGCCCGGAGAGATAGCACAGCGGTGTTTGCCTTGCAAGCAGCCGATCCAGGACCAAAGGTGGTTGGTTCGAATCCCAGTGTCCCATATGGTCCCCCGTGCCTGCCAGGAGCTATTTCTGAGCAGACAGCCAGGAGTGACCCCTGAGCACCGCCGGGTGTGGCCCAAAAACAAAAACAAAAACAAAAAAAAGAGTAAGAAAGGGGCCTGTGAGGTGGCACTAGAGGTAAGGTGTCTGCCTTGCAAGCACTAGCCAAGGTTCCATCCCCCAGCGTCCCATATGGTCCCCCAAGCCAGGCTGCTTACATCAAACAAACAAACAAACAAAAAAAAAGAGTAAGAAAACTTTAGCCACATTAGAAAGAATTCTGCATGCAGGATCAGGAGATAGCCCAGGAGTTAGGGCACATGCCATAGCAGCTCCTGATCCTGGTACAATAACAGGTCTCCCAGCTTTGCTGATAAACCCCTGAGTTTATTCAGGCCCCTGAGTACTTGCAGATGTGGCCTTGTGTAGGCTCCCAGCATCGCCTGAGCGGCCCAGATCCTTGCACCCTCACATTGATCTGACCGATCAATTGGTGAGAAATGCCAATGGGACCCTAGGATTTCTTTTTTTTGGGGGGGGGGTCACACCCGGCAGTGCTCATGGGTTCCTCCTCAAATCGCTCCTGGCAGGCTCGGGGGACCATATGGGATGCCGGGATTTGAACCATCAACCTTCTAAATAAAAGGCAAACACCTTACCTCCATGCTATCTCTCCAGCCTCACCCTAGGATTTCTTGAGCACCACTTCAGAGAGATCCTGCTAAAATTTTAATAATTATGCATGCATACTGCTTCACTGTGATCTTTAGCTTCTACTCTGCCTTATTTCTACCAGACTTCCAGCTCAACACTGTATTGTAAGAAATGAATTCTTTATTGCAGCTGAGGGTGGGGACACAGCTCAATTTACAGCATCACCATCAGTGAGACAGCTCTGGAGACCTGAATGTCACTGAGGTGACACTGAGGCATAGCACCCTTAGGTTTTCAAACTCAACTGCCAACCCAGTTGGCCAAGAATTTCTGGGTGGAGCCTATTTCCCCTCCCAAAGAGATACTGTCATTTGCTTCAATATAGGTGCAAAGCTATAATGGACCTTACAAGTAAGAAAGGTCACGGTTTGCTTTCCTTTGTAGCTGAACTGTAAATCCAAAGGTAAAAGCACAAGGGGCTCTTTTTGTTCCCCACCTTATAAGGGGCTCTTTTAAGAGCAAAATAGAAATGAACAAAGGCAAGAAAATTAAGCAATGGTTTGGTTTCCCCAACAAAATCCTCTCCCTCATTTGTTGCAAGCTGGGGAAAAGAAGGTATCTTAAGTGCACTGTAAACGATGCTCCAACACATCAGAAGTGTATTGTGGCCAAAAGTAGAGTTGCCGGAAGTGCTGTGACCGGAAGTATATCTACCAGAAATGCTGTGTTACTGGAAGTGGGTGCTACAGGCCCCATGCCCTGGCATATCATGACTCATGAAGCTTCCTGACAACCTGGCTGCTTACATCAAATTCTGAGCCTGGGCTGATCTTAAAGGTCTGATACTAACAGGGGAAATGCCAGTTTTCTGTCCACAGGGATTGGCCAGGGATTGTTTGTAACAATACCTAGAACTCTGCTATTTCCACAGAACACAGTAAGATCAATAGTTCAAAAGGGAAATATTTAATTCTCAGGGCAAAAGGTAAGACACAAGTCACCACCAGCTGAGCCATCTCTCTCACCAATATCCCAGCTACCACAGAGGCCACCGCGTTCCTTCTCTCGCTCCAGTCGATACACTCACACTCCGGCCATCGGAAATTATCCAGGAAGCCTGCCATCGTCTCTCGGCGAATGTGGATCTTTCATTAAATACTGTGCACTACAAATAAAAAGACCAAAAAATTTAAAATAAGCACTCATCTAAGCAAGTGTTTATAGGATGTGAATTAGCTGATTCCAGCCTTAAGTCCTATTTAAGTCCAGTTTAAGTCCTATTCTACTGTGTTTAAGAAAGAATCACCGGGCCAAAGCAATAGAATAGTGGGAAGCATGTTGCTTTGCATACGGCTGACCTAAGTTTGATCCCCAACAATATATATGGTCTCCTGAACACCATCAGGAGTACTTTCTGAGAGCCAGGAGTAACCCCAGAGCATTTTTTTTGGTGTCCGCCCCCATAAAAAAAATTTTTTTTTAAGTTTTTTTTTTAGTTTTTTGGGCCACACCCGGCGTTGCTCAGGGGTTACTCCTGGCTGTCTGTTCAGAAATAACTCCTGGCAGGCACGGGGGACCATATGGGACACCGGGATTCGAACCAACCACCTTTGGTCTTGGATTGGCTGCTTGCAAGGCAAACACCGCTGTGCTATCTCTCCGAGCCCCCCATAAAAATTTTTTAAAGAAAGAAATAACGCCAAGACCACAGTGCTGTAAGGCATCCATACACAGGTGTTCTGGCTCCTATTTCAATGGGGGCCAGCCAGAGACATCTCAGGTACACTGTGCCAGCTATAATGCCCTCTACACACCCTGAATTCTGAGTCTTTCCAGCTGAGACCCCAAATCTATAACATAGACCCAGGTCTTCCTGGTTGCACCCTTTCCAAATCCTGGCCCACGAAAGCCAGTAGCATCATAAAAGGGCTGATGCTGTTTCTTTTTCTTACTTTAGATTTCAGTATTTCATTTTTGCAAGTTGACATAATTTTCCTTGTTAATGCTTACATGTTAAACAAGTGACTCTCAAACTTTCAAAATTAACAACAGGAGGGGCTGGAGAGAGCGTTTTGAGGATCAGGTGCTTCACATGCAGTGGGCCTCAGTTTGATCCCTCATTCTGCATATGTGTAGGCCAGAGTGACCCCTGAGAACAGCCAGGAGTAGTCCCTGAACACCAGTGAATGTTCAAACTCAGACCCGCATTCCCTGTACACAAATACACACACACAAAGAGTCCTGTACTAACAAGCAGATAGAAACTAAAAGGGATCAAGGGAGAAAACACACAAGGAGGGGAGCAGGAGTGATAGCACAGCGATAGGGCATTTGCCTTGCACGCAGCCCACCCAGGACTGATCTCGGTTCAATTCCTGGCATCCCATATGGTCCCCCAAGCCTGCTGGGGTGATTTCTGAGCACAGAGTCAGGAGTAATCCCTGAGTGATGTGACCCAAAAACCAGAGAGAGAGTGAGAGAGCTGTTTTTACATAGCTTTGCTCTGTAATGTACCCACAAAAGCCTATCTGACTAGTGAGTCTCTGTGATACAGAATGACCATCTTCTTCTTCTTTTTTTTTTTTTTTTTGTTTTGTTTTTGGGCCACACCCGTTTAATGCTCAGGGGTTACTCCTGGCTATTCGCTCAGAAGTTGCTCCTGGCTTGGGGGGACCATATGGGACGCCGGGGATCGAACCGCGGTCCATCCTATGCTAGCGCTTGCAAGGCAGACACCTTACCTCTAGCGCCACCTTCCCGGCCCCAGAATGACCATCTTTATATGAGTGCAGATGTGTGTGTGTGGTGTGTGCATGTGTTGAGCTGAAAAATGCAGATTTCAGCTGCCCATTTCAAGATCGTTTTTCACTCTGAGCTCCACAATTTTTTTAAAATTATTATTGAATCACACAATATACAGAGCTAAAAAGCTGTTAATGGTTGAATTTCATAGAATATTCTGACACCCATCCCTCCACCAGTGTTTAATTTCTGCCACAATGTCCCCAATATCCCGCCTATGGCCCTCCCCAGCCTGCCTCTATAATATACTTTTCTTTTCTCCTTTCTCCCACCCCCTTTTTTCCTTTTTACGTGCTTTTTTTTTTTTTTGGCAATTCTTTACTGAGAGGGTATCATACATAGCACTTTCCCTCCTTTCAGCACCCAGTTCTTGTCCAGAGTGATCACTTCCAACTATTACTGTCATAATGGTCCCTTCTCTGTCCTAACTCCACTCTCTTCCACCCTGAAAGCTTCCTACCATGGACCATTCCTCCTGGGTCTCATTTCTATTATCTTGGGGGTTTCTTCTCTCCCTTTCCCTCTCCCTTTTCTTCAAAAGACCAGGTAGATCAAGCCTGGGTCTCCTGCATGCAAAGCATATACTCAATCTGTTGGATCTCTCTCTCTCTCTCTCTCTCTCTCTCTCTCTCTCTCTCTCTCTCTCTCTCTCTCTTTCTCTCTGTCTGACTGTCTCTCTCCTCCTCAGTGAGTTTCTCATAAAGTAAACATTCTATATAACCAGAAACTCTATTCTGGTATTTACCTAGGAAAGGAAAAACTATGTATACATACATATATTATAAAAGTGAAAGTTGGGCCCGGAGAGATAGCAACAGCAAGGCGTTTGCCTTGCAAGCAGCCGATCCAGGACCAAAGGTGGTTGGTTCAAATCCCGGTGTCCATATGGTCCCCCGTGCCTGCCAGGAGCTATTTCTGAGCAGACAGCCAGGAGTAACCCCTGAGCACTGCCAGGTGTGGCCCAAAAACCAAAATAAAATAAAATAAAATAAAAGTGAAAGTTGGGGCCAGAGAGATAGCACAGCAGTAGGGCATTGACCTTTGCAAGTGGCCGACCCAGTACGGATAGTGGTTCGAATTCTGGCATCCCATATGGTTCCCTCGTGCCGGCCAGGAGCAATTTCTGAGCACAGAGCCAGGACTAACCCCTGAACGCCACCACATGTGACCCCCCCCAAAAAATAAAAAATAAAAAAAAATAAGGAAGTAAAAGTCTAGGGCCAGAGATATAACACAGTGGTAGGGCATTTGCCTTGCAGGCAGTTAAATCCAGAACAATGATTCAAATCCCAGCATATGGTCCCCTGTGCCTGTCAGGAGGATTTCTGAGTGCAGAGCCAGGAGTAACCCCTGAACACCACTGGGTGTGACCCCAATACAAAACAAAAAAAGTGAAAGTGTATAACTGTTTTATTCATCATAGAGAAACATAATTTATCAAAGAGGCAAAAAAAATGGACTCATATGAAAAAACACTATTCAGCAACTAAAAGGAAACCATAGAACCACACAGAACCACACAGAAAAATCTCACACACATAATTTCAGTGAAAGCTGACACAGAAAACACTACAGGATCCCATTCAATAAAACTTCAGAAGGGGGTAGCAGAAAGATAGCATGGAAGTAAGGCATTTGCCTTTCAAGCAGAAGGTTGGTGGTTTGAATCCTGGCATCCCGTAGGGTCCCCTGAGCCTGTCAGGAGCGATTTCTGAGCATAGAGCCAGGAGGAACCCCTGAGTGCTGCTGGGTATGACCCCCCCAAAAAACAACAACAACAACAAAAACTTCAGAAGGGGTCCCAGAAATCAGAATGGTTATACCCCTGGATAACAACTGGGATGAGGGGTGTTTATGAGGGAACTTGTTTGTTTTTAGTTTGAGCCAAAGTCTGAGCACCTTGTCCTGAATGTTACTAAAGGAAGTGTCCAAGTCTGGAAATACACGAAGTGGGTGGAGTATGTCTGAGACACAAACTAGGTGTTCTCTGTAATGGATGTTACCCCATCCCCTATTCTTCCTGTAACCTTAACCTAGGCTCTTTTGCTTTATTTGTTTTAAGAAAAGGGCAGGTCTTATTAGCAGGTAAGGTTACAGGAAGAATGGGAGATGGGGTAACATCGAGGTGGCAAGTGAAGTCACTTCAAATATCACAAAGAGGAGCCAGATCAATAGCAGAGCAAGTAGGGCATTTGCCTTGCACACTGCTGACCCAGGTTCGATCCCTGACATCCCATATGGTCCCTGAGAACCGTAAGAAGTGATTTCTGAGTGCAGAACCAGGAGTAGTAATTCCTGAGCATCACTGGGTGTCGCCCAAAAGCAAAACAAAAAAACCCACAAAGAGAAAATATGAAAAATGGGCCAGAGTGACAGTACAATGGGTAGGACACTTGCTTTGCACATAGATGACTACTTTCTATCTTCGGTCACCCTATATGGTCCTCCAACCCAGCCTCTAGAGTGATTCCCGAGTGCAGGGCCAGAAGTTTGTCCTAAGCATAGCCAAAAACAAAAAAGAAAATATAGAAAATATGGAAGTTCCTCCTCTGACGTACTGTCCTTCCCCCAGTAGTTACTGCGGACCAGGCAGGGAAGGAAACCTCCATAAAAAGTAGTGTTTCCAGAGACAGAATTCCTCCAGAGCAAGAACTGGATATTCCAGCTGCTCCAACCAGGAGGTACAGAATGTCTGTGTGTGTCTGTGTATGTGTGTGTGTGGTGGGAAGAATGGAGAGAATCAAACTGCCAAATTCGCAGAACAATCGATCAACATTTTTGGAGGGTTTTAGGCCACATTCAGCAGCACTCAGGCATTACTCCTGGTTCTGCACTCAGAAATCACTTTTGCCAGGCTTGGGAGACCATATGGGATTCTAGGGATCAAACCCAGGTCCATCCCAGGTCAACCATATGCAAAATAAATGCCTTACCACTGTGCTACCACTCCGGCCCCAATCAACATATTTTTTAAATAAATGATAATTTTCATTATTGTTGTTTTTAGTTTTTAAAACCTGTGACTAAAAAACCAGGAGATGAACAAAACATAGAACACAATGGGAAAATCATTCGAGATACTGGATCTTAATGCAAATGAAACCAAAATAAAATCCCTGCCTTCCCTGCTATTCATCATGAAGAGCTCTATAATTAGAGGGAGGATGAGCTCTTAATTAGAGGGGTGCAGGGCAGGGTTCAGCCTTTTACCCAATACTTGGTTCTCCCTTTAGATAACCTCTTCACAGGCCATCCCACAGTTCCTCACCAAGGCTCCTGGGCACTTACTATTATTATCTCCGGTGACTGACAAGGTGACTGACAAGGCTGAGCGTGTGATCAGCGTTTAGGCTGGGGCGGCACCGAGATGACTGACAATGCCTCTCCCATCCTGGATTTCCCTTGGAGATTCTCCGGATTGTTCTTCACCCCAGGGGAAAGCCCAAGAGCAAGAAGGACAAGATGGAGGAGAAAAGACACCTGCAAGACTGATGACCGCTGATTCCGACCATGCCAGGAAAGTCTGGGCAACAGTTTTATTCCTTTAGCTGCTCTGGGCCTGGTTTCCAGGCACTCACAGTATGAATATTTCATGGACCTTAAAAATCCAACAGCATCCCAAAAAAAAAAAAAAAAAAATCCAACAGCATCAATTATTCAGGGATTCAGGGATCTAAGTACTATAGAAAAAGACATTTTCTATATGTAATCGCAGAAAATGCATCTCTGTCTTCTGACTTATAAGTCAACACAGAAACAAGAAGCGGTTTGGTGATAACCAATAATTTTGGTTTTTGTTTTGTTTTCTGAGGCCACATCCAGAGGTTACTCAAGGCTCCGCATTCAGGGATCTCTCCTGCTGGGGCTCAGGGGATTGTACTGCGTGTCAGGGATCAAACCCAGGTCTGCCATGTGCAAGACAAATGCTGTACCTACTGAATTATCGCTCAGTTCCCAATTACCAATTTTTACCAAAGACTTAAACCTAAAACCAAAATAGTGAATAGAAAACATTGACTTTACTCTTTTGGGGAAGCGGGGAGTCAGAGGTTCTTGGGGACTATTTCCTGGCTCTATGCTCAAGGGTTACTCGTCCCTGAGCTCAATATACACCATGTACTGTGCTAAGGATTTAGCCAGAGTTGGCTGCGTACATGTCAAGTGCCTTAATCCTGTGCTATCTTTCTAGCTCTGGGAATAGATTTCAAGAAGCTTTCATTTTGAAAGCTAATACTTACTTTCTCTGGCAAAATTCTTTAAAAAAGAAAAACTTTATTGATTAATTGATTGGTTTCTGGTCCCCACCCAGCAGCACTCAGGGGTCCCTCCTGGCTCTGCACGAAAAAATCGCCCCTGGCAGGCTGGGGAACCATATAGGATGCCAGGAATCAAACTGGGTCCCTCCCGGGTTGGCTGCATTCAAAGCAAATGCTCTACTGCTGTGCCATCTCTCCAACCCCATCTCTGGCAAAATTCTTAACAACTTTTACTTATTCATGTCAGTTATTGGGCTGGAGCGATAGTACCGTGGGGAAGAAACCTGCCCTGCACACAGCTGGCCCAGGTTCCATCCCCAGCATCCCTTACGGTCTCCCGAGCATCGCTGAGTGATTCCAGTTTACAGAGCCAGGAGTAACACCTGAGCACTGCTGGGTGGTAATCAGACCCAAGTGGGATGAAGGGAGTCAATTATGTAATAAATCTTCCCTCTTCTCTCTGAGGTTCTGCCTGCTTCTCTCTGAGATTGAGCTATATTAATAATCTCCAGCCTGGAATTCTGCTGCCTGCGTCAGGCCCTCTGTGGACTCAGAGCCTCTCCAAAATCAACATGTGTGGATTCAAAGGCGTGATCTCTGCTCTCAGCCTTCATTCAAGGATTCCCTAAGATGAATGAGCCACTCTTCTCCCATTGTACAAACCTGAAAGGCAAGTATCATTCTTTTATTTTTCATTTTGGGCCACACCCATTGGTGCTCAGGGGGTGATCCTAGCTCTGAGCTCAGGAATCACTCCTGGTGGGCTTGGGGGACCATGTGGTATGCTGGGGATAGAACTCTGGTGAGATGCATGCAAGACAAGTGCCCTACCCACGGCACTATCTCTTGAGCCCCTCATTCTTTTTTTTTAATTTAAATGTTTTTTCAGGGGCCAGAGCGATAGCACAGTAATAGTGTGTTTGCCTTGCATGCAGCCATCCCGGGACAAACCCAGGTTCTATCTATGGCATCATATATTGTCCCCTAAGCCTGCCAGGAGTGATTTCTGAGCACAGAGTCAAGAGTTACCCCTGAGCACTGCCGGGTATGACCACAAACCAAATAATAACTATTATTATAATAAAATAAAGTATTTTTCAGGGGGGCCGGAGAGATAGCACAGCGGCGTTTGCCTTGCATCCAGCCAATCCAGGACTTAAGGTGGTTGGTTTGAATCCCGGTGTCCTATATGGTCCCCTGTGCCTGCCAGGAGCTATTTCTGAGCAGATAGCCAGGAGTAACCCCTGAGCACAGCCGGGTGTGGCCCAAAAACAAAAAAAAAAATTTTTTTTTTCAGGAGGATGGGAGAGATAAAAAAAGAGAGAGAGAGAAAATTGGGGGCCAGAGAGATAGCATGGACATAAGGCATTTGCCTTGCATGCAGGATGGTGGCTCAAATCCCAGCATCCCATATGGTCCTCCAAATCTGCCAGGAGCGATTTCTGAGCATAGAGCCAGGAGTAACCCCTGAGCACTGCCAGGTGTGACCCAAAAACCAAAAAAAAGAAAAAAAGAAAATTTTTAGGGGCTAGAGCCAAAGTACAACAGGTAGGATGTTTGCCTTGCATGTGGATAAACCCAGGTTCTATCCTCGGCATCCCATCTGATCCCCTAGCCTTCCAGGAGTGATTTCTGACTACAGAGCCAGGAGTAACCCTGAACACAACCAAGTGTGACCCCAAAAGAAAACAAAAAATAATATAAAAATTTCAGTCCCATGGTTTACAAAACTGTTAATGGAATAATTTCATGCATAAAGCAGTTCAGCACACCGTCTCTGATAGGGTGCATGTTTCCAATCCTCACTTTCCTGGTATCATCCTTTCCCCAACCTTGTAAGCTTCCTTACAAGACATTTTGGGGGGGTGTTTGGGGTCGCTTATGCTCAGGGGTTACCCCTATTTCTGTGCTCAGGAATCACTCTTGACAGGCTGGGGGATGCCAGGGGTCAAACGCAGGTCAGCCACATGCAAGGCAAATGCCCTCCCCACTGTGCTATCATTCCAGCCTTAAAGACAATTTTCAGCTTCTACTGCCTTTGAGCATTTGTTATTCCCCTAAAATGTGTCTTTATAATCTCACATCTAGGAGACACATCATTCCGTGTCTGTCCCTCTCCTCTAACTAACTTCATTCAGCTTGATACTCTCCAGAACCACCATGAGGCAGCAAAAGGCCTGGTTTCTTCTTGCTTTCCTAACTTTCCCATCATTAACAGCTGACTGAGCACGGCTCCTCCTTAGTTCTCAAGACAGACCCAATATGGCCCAGAACCGAGTTCCGCTCTCGCCAGCCCATCACTAGAACTTCCCATAAAATCTATGGGAATCTGGGGCCGGAGAGATAGCATGGAGGTGAGGCATTTGCCTATCATGCAGAAGGTCATTGGTTCGGGTCCCGGAGAGATAGCACAGCAGCGTTTGCCTTACAAGCAGCTGATCCAGGACCAAAGGTGGTTGGTTCGAATCCCGGTGTCCCATATGGTCCCCCGTGCCTGCCAGGAGCTATTTCTGAGCAGACAGCCAGGAGTGATCCCTGAGCATCGCCGGGTGTGGCCCAAAAACCAAAAACCAAAAAAAAAAAAAAAAAGAAGGTTCGAACCCCAGTGTCCCATTTGCCTTACATGGATTCAATCCCAGCAGATGACCTGAGCATCTTCCACCCCAGGGGTCATTCCTCAGCACTGCCAGGTATGGCCTCAAACCCCCAAAACAGCAAAGACACAAAGCTCTCCTTTTTCTCTCCTGTTTCCAACTTCCCAGTTGCCTTTCCAGAGCTTTAAAGACACAGCAACGACTCAGGACAGACCCATTCCCTGCATCCCATATGGGCCCTGAGCCTGCCAAGAGTGATTTCTGAGTGCAGAGCCAGGAGTAACTCCTGAGCACTGCCGGTGTGGCCCAAAAACAAAATACAAAAATAAAAAAATACAAAGCAGACTGGATGGTGCAGCTCCAGGCCTGGCTCGCTCCTCAGCTTCCCTCCTAACAGGCCTTTGGCTTTCTCCAAGTGCTTGCCACCTCACCCCGCCCACCTCCCAAACTCAGACTCTAGCCACCACCAGCTCACCTGCTTCCCTCCTACTTATCTGTCACATCAATGGTAGATTTTCAGCTCATTCATTCTATGCTTAGTTCAGCAAGTCTCTGACACAGCAAAGCTGCCTCAAACCAGCATATACCAATACAACTTTTTTTTTTTGTTTCACTGATGTTTTTGTTTGGGGGATGCACCAGCAGTGCTCAGGGCTTACTCCTGGCTCTGTGGTCAGGGAACACACTTCAGGAGGTGTTCAGGGCCAAACCTTGACTCATATGCAAGACAGGACCTTGGCTTATATGCAAGTCAGGAGGCTTACTCAACCCCTGAACTTCTTACTTCTTTCTTCTCCCTTCTCTCTCCCCTCCCCTCCCCTCCCCTCCCCCTCCCCTCCCCTCCCCTCCCCTCCCCTCCCTCCCCTCCCTCCCCTCCCTCCCCTCCCCTCCCCTCCCCTCCCCTCCCCTCCCCTTCTCTCCCCTTCCCTTCCCTTCCCTTCTCTTCTCTTCTCTTCTCTTCACTTCTCTCTCTCATCTCACTCTCATCTCACTCTCCCTCCCACCTTTTCTCATTTTGGCTTTGGCCCACACCTGGCAATGCTCAGGTTTAAAGGACTCATCAGGGCCTGACCTGTGGCAGAGGCAGCGCCCCTGCTCTGCAACCATGAGTCCATGATGAGTTTGATCCTTTGCTGAGTCCAAGGGCACAGTGTATGTGATCTGATCACCCAACCCCATGCACAAGAACAGCAATGAAGCATGCCCCAACCCCCAGTTACCACAGTAGTGACAGCAACTAATTTCAAATGATGTTATTGGCTCTTCCCCAACAAGCTACACTCAGGCACACACAATTTCACACTTCCAAATATTATAATCAGGGGCTAAGGGAGGGTGCACAGGAATGAGACACACAGGATTTGTATGCAGGAGGCCCCAGGCTCAATCTCCAGAATCACATGGGTTTACATGGGTTTACACACACACACATACACACATGAGGCCCAAGTTCTATCCCCAGCACCACAATGGTTTCCTCCTCCCATAGACACACCCCCCAAGCACTGCCAGAAACTACTCCTGGATACAGAGCTGGGAGTTCACCAAAAGCAAAAAAAAAAAAAAAAAAATACTCTTATGATCAAAAAGAGATCCTGAGTTTGCAGAAAGAAATAAGAAAAAAATCCACAAGGATCCAGTACAAATGATTGGGGAATCCTGTAGCTTCAGTTGCTCTGCAATACAGGCAACATATGATTCATAATCAGCAAGAATGAGAGTAGTTAACTGGAAGTTAATACAAGTTATAAGGATCAGCAATGATTTTAATTCAACTACTCAAAATTTGTTTGTCTTTTTCATTGTATGGGTCACAACCGGCAATGCCTGGGACTTACTCCTGCTTCTGTTCTCAGGGATCACTCCTAGAGGGTGCTCAAGGAACTATCTCAGATGCTGGAGATCAAACCAGGATCAGCTGATTGATCACCTGCCAGGAATAATTCCTGAGAAATAACATGTGCCAGGAATGACCTCTTAGCACTGCCAGATGTGGCCTAAAAAAAAAACCCACAAAAGTTGCCAAGAGGCTGGAGAGATAGCACAGTGGCAGGGCTCAATCCCCAGCATCCCATATGGTCTTCCGAGCATACCAGGAGCGATTTCTGAGCACAGAGCAGGAGTAACCCCTAAGCCCAAGTGGTTGGGTGTGCCCCCCCCCAAAATAATTTGCCATAAAATGATGATACAGACTATGGGAAAGATGCCAGCCCAAAGTGCAAAGGAGAAGGCAGCTGTGCCCCAGAAAAAGCAGAATAACCAGGCCAGGGGGAAGAGACACAGGCAGGCACAGCAGCTCCTGGGTTTGATCTGGATGGACGCTGGGGCAGCTCTTGCTGTTCGCTCTTCCAACCTGCACCACACCCTTAGCCAAGAGCAAAGGAGGCTGCATACATCCTTTTGCCTCACAGAGGGGCTGCAGGCAGGTTCTGCAAACCAAAAGGAAAAAGACAAGCCCCTTCTCCCACTGCTGCTGCTGCTGCCTTTCTCCTTCTACCAGGGTCCTCTAAATATCTTTGCTGGGGTGAGGCCCATTTCCAGTCCCGGCTTCTAAGGCTACTCACTGACTACCCCCATTCAGCACAGCGGGGCTTTCTGCTCTGCTCAGCTTTTCCGAGCCATGAGGCGCCTTTCCTGGGATTTGTGCTTGGCATTCACAGCCTGGAGTTTAATTCCCCGATTCAGAAAACTGCAGCCTTTTCTCCTAGACCCACTTGGACCCATTCTGTACAGCTGGAAACCAAACATGATTTATTTCATGAGAATCTTACTGCTAGTAAACTGTTTATAGTGCAGCAAGGTCGAACTGCAGGAATTAAGACAATGTTATAATTTTATAGCCTGCTTGTAAAGCTTAATCCCTCAGGAATTATGATTTTGTAGCCCTGTAGAACATTAATCAATTAGAACTAATTTGGCATTTTTATTGCACCATTCCTTTCCCCGGGACTATATAAAGATCTCTCCTTTACGATCTCTTAAAATCAGCCCAGGGTGGCATTTTCAGAAATGAAGATATAAAAACCTGGAGGGGCTGGAGTGATAACGATACTAGCAGGGAGGGCATTTGCCTTCCACGCAGTTGGCTCAGGTTCAAGTCCCAGCATCCCATATGATTCAGATCTCCTTCAAGGAGTGATCATTGAATGCAGTCATAAACCAGTTCTGAACATCACCAGGTATATCCCCCCAAAACGAAACAAAACAAAAAAGTAAATAAATAAAACTCTGAAGTACTTAATAATCTTCCTAATAATTTTTTTAAAGAACTATTCATTTAAGGGAGCCAGAGAGATAGCACAGCAGGTAGGGTGTTTGCCTTGCACGTGGCAGACCCAGGGCAAACAGTGGTTTGATTAGTGGTTCGATTCCCGGTATCTCGTATAATCCCCCCACCCTCAGCCTGCCAGGAGCGATTTCTGAGTGCAGAGCCAAGAGTAACCCCTGAGCAATGCCAGGTATAACCCAAAAATAAAAAAAAAATAATAATAATAAAACTATTCATTCAAGGAGCCGGAGAGATAGCACAGCAGTAGGGCATTTGCTTTGCATGCAGCCACCAAAAATCAGTGGAAACTGTTTGTGGAAGAAAGATGCAAACAAAATTTTCATTTCTTTTTTTTTTTTTTTTTTTTTTTTTTGGTTTTTGGGCCACACCCGTTTGACGCTCAGGGTTTACTCCTGGCTATGTGCTCAGAAATCGCCCCTGGCTTGGGGGGACCATATGGGACGCCGGGGGATCGAACCGCGGTCCTTCCTTGGCTAGCGCTCGCAAGGCAGGCACCTTACCTCCAGCGCCACCTACCCGGCCCCAAAATTTTCATTTCTTAATCTGGTGATGGCACAAAGATGATCACTGGTTATTGTATTCTTTAGACTTGTATCTTGTATATATATATATATATATATATATATATATATATATATATATATATATATATATATGTGTGTGTGTGTGTGTGTGTGTGTGTGTGTGTACCTTACCCATCCACACACACAGAACCTGGGGGACACACTCCTCAGCCTCCCCAGCATGTATGCATGTGTGTGTCTGATAAGCATTTTCCAATAACAGAATTTCACTTCAACAGGGAAGAATTTATTCCTGCTGAATATTCATGGAGAAAACCATAGGATGGAATAGCACACATTTACTCCAGTTCACATTTTCCCTAAGCACAGGCCCTTCTCTGCACACTGCCAAGTCTGCCCAATGAGTCAACAAAACCTTTAAAGTCAATACCACTTTATTAACAAGGTCAATAAATTCCCCAAGGCCAGGAAGATAGTACAGCGGGCAAGGCACTTGCTGTGCACTTAGTTGACCCAGATTCAATCCCAGGTACCCCATTGTAGTCCCCTGAATAAAACCAGCAGTAATCTCTGAGCACAAAACCAGGAGTAGACCCTGAGCACCAAGGAGTATAACAAACAAAAAAATATGTGTGTGTGTGTGTGTGTATATATATATATAAATATATATATATATTATTTCACATTATCAGATTTTTCATTTCTGGTCTCTACATACAAAAGAACACACAAGGGGCCAGAGAGATAGTAAGAAGGTAAGGCATTTTGCCTTGCATGCAGAAGGTCAGTGGTTCAAATCCCAGCATCCCATATGGTCCCCTGAGTCTGCCAGGAGTGATTTCTGAGCGGAGAGCCAGGAGCAACCCCTGAGCGCTGCCAGGTGTGGCCCAACTCCCCACTTCCCCCAAGAAAAACAGAGGACAATGCCAAATAAGGCAATCTTTCTTTTTATTTGGTTGGCAGTAAAAAGTACACAGGAATGCTCAGGAATTTGAGTGTCCAACCTGTGATTCTCATCAAGTAGGCCTTAGTCAAGCACAGGATGTGATGCTGTGTAGTTTTTGAAAGGCTGGAGCAATAGCACAGCAGGGAAGGCATTTGCCTTCCAGGCAGCCAACCTGAATTCAATACCGGAAGTGGGAGCCCCGAGAGATAGCACGGAGGTAAGGCAAAGCGTTTACCTTGCATGCAGAAGAAACTTTGAATCCAGGCATCCCATATGGTCCCCCGAGTCTGCCAGGAGCGATTTCTGAGCATAAAGTCAGGAGGAAACCCCAAGTGCTGCCAGGTGTGACCCAAAACCCAAAAAAAAAAAAAAAAAAAAAAAGATCTGAATTAATTTTAAAAAAGTATATATCCAAAGTGATTCTAGAATAAAAAGTGAGGAGTAACCCCTGGGCACAGCCAGGTGTGGCCCAAAAAATTAAAAAAAAAAAAAAAAAAAGAAAAGAAAAGGGAAAAGAAAAAGAAAAAGAAAAAATGGGGCCGGAGAGATAGAATGGAGATAGAGCGTTGCATGCAGAAGGACGGCAATTCAAATCCCAGCATCCCATATGGTCCCCCGAGCCTGCCAGGAGCAATTTCTGAGCATAGAGCCAGGAGTAACCCCTAAGCACTGCCGGGTGTGACCCAAAAACCAAAAAAAAAAAAAAAAGAAAAGAAAAGAAAAAGAAAAAATGATGCAAGAGCAAAGTGATAGTATAACAGGGAAGGCACTTGCCTTGCACACAACTGATCCCAATTTGACCCTGCAGGACCCATATGGTCCCCTGAGCTCCAACAAGAGAGATCCTAAATGCAGTAAGCCTGAGCATCAAGGGGTGTGGCCCCAACTCTCCCCCAAACCCCCACACACAGACACACACAAAGGAAGCAGGAGCAGAAAGGACAGTACAAAGATAGTCCAGGGGTTATGGCACATACCATGCATGTGGCCAACCCGAGTGGGCGCCCAGCACAACACAGGAGTGGCTCTCCTGAGTCCCCACAGCATCCCTGCACAACTGCAGTAACCCAGATAATCGCCAACCAAGCAGTACAGTACCCACAAACCACAGACCAGTAGGCCAAGAAATGCTGGGAGAGGAACAAGGGCAATGTTTGGGAGCACTCCAGTCTTGGAAAAAGGAAATAAAGAAAAATGAAAATGAGCAGCAGGTCCTTGAGGTCAGAGTGATAGCACAGCAGGGAAGGTGTTTGCCTTGCACATGGCCACCCTGGTTAGATCCCCAGCATCCCATACAGTCCCCTGAGCCTGCCAGGAATAATTTCTGAGTGCAGAGCTAGTAGTAATCCCTGAACACCACCGGGTGTGGCCCAGAAAGCCAAAAAATATATATATTTACTGAGTGGTATGCTAAAATATTAGATAGTTTATTACATCATATATAATCAGATAGGCAAAAAATAATATATAGTTCAATAAATCATATTAAACATGCTGCATCAAACACATTATAAAGGTTTTTTTGTTTTGTTTGTTTTCTTTTTTCTTTTTAAGTTTTATTTATTTTGGGGTTTGGTGTGACACCCGGTGATGCTCAGGAATCACTCGCTGGTGGTTGGTGCTCAGGGGATCATGAGATACCAGGAATTGAATCCAGGTCAACTTACCTGCAGTACTATCACTCTGGCGCTTTATTTCTTTCTGAAAAAAAATTTTTTTCTCCACCCTCACCCCCAAAGCCTCTGAAATTTTTATTTATTGTTTTGGGGGAATGACTGGGTTACTCCCATCAGTGTTCTGGGAACCCTTTAGGGTGCCAGGGACCCAATCAGGGTCAGCTCACATGTAAAACAGTGCATAGCACAATGCTTTAAAAACTGCAACTTTTTTTTGTTTGTTTTTGGATCACACCCAGCAGCACTCAGGGGTTCCTCCTGGCTCTACACTCAGAAATCTCCCCTGGCAGGCAGGGGGGGGGGGGGTGCCGACGACCATGTGGGATGCTGGGATTCAAACCACCATCCATCCGGGATCAGATGCATGCAAGGCAAATGCCCTACTGCTTTGCTGTCTCTCCGGCCCCAAACTACAACACATTTTTTTCTTTTTTCTTTTTTTAAGTTCAACTCTTTTAGCAATATTAACAAGCCCTGACTTTTGAAAAGTTGCCTCACCATCTGTGAAGGATGCTGATAAATTCTTTCTAAACATGCTAACCCTCTGCAATCATCCTCTCATTGACTTTCTCCTGGTCAGAGGTATTGAAAATGCATGAAGATCCTACTACAAATAAGGACACAAAATCAATTTGTTTTAGAGAATGATTTATAGCAACAGGTTCTGTTGGTGGTGACTAACAGACACATTCCTCGCTGCACAAATGGTGAAAAGAAAAGTACAAATAGAAGTGTCCAACTGGTCAGAGCTATAGTACTGTACAATGGGTAGGGAGTTTGCCTTGCTGGGTTCAATCTCCAGCATCTCACATGGCCCATCAAGTCTACTGGGAGTGATCCTTGAGCTCAGTGCCAGGAGTAACCCATGAGCATCACCAGGTGTGGTACCCCCAAAAACAACTAAAATAAAATTGTCAAAGTATATGCAATGAGCTATATATATGTATATATACCTGTTATATTCCTGGTATCAGTAAACAGAGAGAGAGAGAGAGAGAGAGAGAGAGAGAGAGAAAGAGAGATCATTCTAACTTTTTACCAGGTGTGGTACCCCCAAAAACAACTAAAATAAAATTGTCAAAGTATATGCAATGAGCTATATATATGTATATATACCTGTTATATTCCTGGTATCAGTAAACAGAGAGAGAGAGAGAGAGAGAGAGAGAGAGAGAGAGAGAGAGAGAGAGAGAGAGAGAGAGAGAGAGATCATTCTAACTTTTTACCGATCCACTTCCATGCTTTTTAACCTACAATGCTGGGGTGGGTGGTGTAAAAAAAATTCACATCAGAGGGGCCGGAGAGATAACATGGAGGTAAGGTATTTGCCTTTCATGCAGAAGGTCATCGGTTCGAATCCCGACGTCCCATATGGTCCCCCGTGCCTGCCAGGAGCAATTTCTGAGCATGGAGCCAAAAACCACACACACACACACACACACACACACACACACACACACACACACACACACACACACACACACACACACAAACACTCAATTCACATCCAGAGTGTATTACGGTGATTATTCCAAAGGAGCTAATAAGAAGGGGGAGCAAAAAAAAAAAAAAAAAAAAAGATCTCTGATCTCTATCATGAGAGTCCAAAAGCGAGCCGGGTAGAAACGCAGCCAATTCAGGCTGCAGCGATCTCAAGGATCGCGGCAGGTGGGGGCGGAAAGGGTATATCTGGAGGTACAGGAGAACCCCGTCCTTCCTCCGCCCGCCTGCCCTGCGGGAGAAAAACCTGCTTTTCTCGCCTCCTCCCAAATCCGGGCCACTGGGATTGTTCAGAACGAGGAACCCGACGGGTCTCGCCACGCCCAAGCCCAAAGTGGGGAGGCCCCGAGCCCTGCAATCTTGGCCGGGTCAGGTTGCAACCCACGAAGAGGAAGAAAGCGGGTGGGAACGAATTCGTGCCCGGGAGCGGATTCAGAAACCGGGTTCAGGGCCGGAGCGATAGCGCAGCGGGGGGGGGGGGGGGGGCGTTTAGCTTGCACGCGTCTGACCCAGGCCAGGGTTGGATCCTTGGCATCCCATAGGTGCCCGAGCTTGCCAGGAGCGATTTGTGAGCGCAGAGCCAGGAGTCACCCCTGAGCATCACCGGGTGTGACCCAAAAACAAACACAAAATAAATAAGTAAATAAATCAATAAATCAATAAAGGGTGTTCAGGGGCGCGGGGAAGACGGAGACGAGAGCGACTCACGTCTTGACAAGTGTGCGATGGGGACTGGAGGGCGGGCGCACACGCGCCACGAGAACGGGGTCACCCCGCTCTAGCCGCCAACGGGCACCGGTTGACAAGAGCCCCTTTTAGGGGCAGCGGCCGAAACCGACTTCCGAGCCCCTCCCTCGCCCCGCCCCGCATCGCGCCCCTCCACGCACAGGGCGCGATCGGCTCTTGCAGGCTGTGGCATGTGGCAGGTGATGTGGTAGCTGAAGGATGACCAGCCCCAGGCCGGTCCCCCAGGCCCGCAGGAGTCGCCCCGGAGGAGGATCAAGGCTGGGGGGAACCTTCCCAGCACGCCCACGGTGGCCGGAGGGAGGGACGCGGGAGGCCCGGAGCGTTCCGGAGCGCCCGGCTTGGCTCGGCCCGGCAGCTCGGGCCCGGCGCCGCTGCACCTGCTGCCTGACAGGCCCGCCGGGCTGCCGACACTCCGCACTCGCGCGCCGCGGCCGCGATCCCGGGGCATCCGCCGATCGCACTCACCGGCTTCCCCGAGCCCGGGCGCGCAGCGAAGAGGAAGAGGAGCGAAGGCGGCGTCCGCGCCCGCCGCAGCCCGGCGCGCGTCCGCAGCTTCACCTCGGCCGCGGGGAGACTGGCGCGCCAAGAAGGCGCCGGCGGGGCGGGGCGTGCGGGGCGGGGCGCGGGGCCGCGCGCCTTGACAGCCAATCGAAGCGCAGCAAGTGGCCACTGGGGGAGGGACTCGAGGATCTGGTGGGAGTGGCCTGGCGCTGGTGGGCGGGGCGAGACGCCGTGCGCTCCTTGACAGCCAATCAACGTGGAGCAAGTGGCCACTGGGGGCGGGACATAAGGCTCCGGTGGGAGTGTCCTGATGCCGGTGGGCCCGGCGCGGCGCCGTGCCCTCCTTGGCAGCCAATCGGCGCGCAGCAAGTGGCCACTGGGGGCGGGACGGGAAGCTCTGATGGGAGTGGCCTGGTGGTGGTGGTGGGCGGGAACATGTGTATGTGGGCGTGGCGTGTGCCGGTAGGCGGGACGTAGTGACTGAGCGGGGGAGGCTCTGGTAGGAGTGGCCTGGTAGTGGGGTGGGCGGGGAGTTGTGCCGATGGGCGGTGCATGGTGCCAGTGGGCGGGGCGAGGACGACCCCGACTCTGCAGTCCTCGGGACGGCGGGAGCTGGACTCGGCCCGCTGAGAGTCTCGCATTCGCGTTCTGCACGGCGGGTCCGGCTGCGCTGGGGGCGGCAGCCGCGTGAGATCACACGCGTGGTATGGTGGTTAAGGAGGAAAGCCCCAGATGCCAAGGGCAGGGGCTCGGTTTCTGGGGTTGTTTTTTTTTTTTGCTTCTAGCCCAGCAGTGACCCCCTCCCCCCGGGAGCTGTCCGGAATAGGGCACGTCACCCTAAATGCTTTTCATGCATGAAGGGCTCTTGGGGTGTCTTTTGCGGATTCCTCGGCTCTCAGTAAAGGTGGAAATGGACGCTCAAGACCTCTAACCTGAACAGGAACACTAATACAATTGTACAAATGGCCTACCCAGCTCTCCATGAGTTCGAATACAGTTATTTGTTAAAACCATCCGTGTGATTGAATTTTACTATCTGGATTTTTTATTACACTTAATTTTAATAAAATATGAAAAGCATGGCAAAAAAAAAAAAAAAGACCCCTAACCTGTACTAGTAAGCCGAGCTCCAAAACACCTGATGTGATGTGATCTCGTGCTTACTCCAGGCCTTGCACCGAAGATTTTGATTTTTTGTTATTGTCTCTTTAAAAGAGACTGGATTTTTTTTTTAAAAGGTGCCAGAGCGCCTTCTTGGCTTGCAAACCTAAGCTCAGAGCTTGCAAACTTGAGCCTGGCACGGATTTTAATTCCAGAAACACAGATGAAGGTGCAACATTTCCCACCAGCCAGCTCAAAAGGGGGAGATGGATTGTTGTTGTGTAAAGCAAATTAAAAACAACAAATTAAAAGACACTGGGTTTAGCAGTTTTTAAGTTTCAACAATCTTTGAAAACTTCATCAAAGTTTTCTACAGGGCCGGAAAGATGGCACAGTGGTAAGGCGTTTGCCATGCACGAAGCCGATCCAGCCGATCTAGGAGGGACAGTGGTTCGAATCCTGGCACCCCATATGGTCCTTGTGCCTGCCAGGATCAATTTCTGAGAGCAGAAGCAGAGCCAGGAGTAATTCCTGCTCTCTCTCTCTCTCTCTCTCTCTCTCTCTCTCTCTCTCTCTCTCTCTCTCTCTCTCTCTCTGTCTCTCTCTCTCTCTCTCTCTCTCACACACACACACACACTCTCTCTCTCACACACACTCTCTCTCTCTCTCTTTCTCTCTCTATGTTTTTATGTCCTGTGTTATAACAAAGTACCATCCTCTTCTACTCTTTTTAGTCTTTTAATTATATTTTAAATTCTTTAAAATCATTATTTTATATCTGGCTTCTGTTTGTATTAGCATGAGGGCTGTCTACAAGCAACACAGAAAACACTCATGAAAAAAATGACTTACACAAAAGGTTTTTTCTCTCATATTTAAACATGTCCTAAGAAGCCTGAGCCTTGGGGCCGGCGAGGTGGCGCTAGAGGTAAGGTGTCTGCCTTGCAAGCGCTAGCCAAGGATCAGGACCGCGGTTCGATTCCCCGCCAAGGATCAGGACCACGGTTCGATTCCCCGGCGTCCCATATGGTCCCCCCAAGCCAGGGGCGATTTCTGAGCGCTTAGCCAGGAGTAACCCCTGAGCATCAAACGGGTGTGGCCGAAAAACCAAAAAAAAAAAAAAAAAAAAAAGAAGCCTGAGCCAAAGCACAGTGGGGAGGACGAGGACATTTGCCTTGCAAGTAGCCAACATCTCAGTTTGATCTCAGGCATCTCATATGGTCCCCAAGTCTGCCAGGAGTTATTTATGAGCACAGAGGCAGGACTAACTCCTGAGCACTGCTGGGTGTGACCCAAGAAAACTGTAAAAAAAAACAAACAAAAAAAAGATGACTTTGGGGCCCGGAAAGATAGCACAGCGGCGTTTGCTTTGCAAGCAGCTGATCTAGGACCAAAGGTGGTTGGTTCAAATCCCGGTGTCCCATATGGTCTCCCGTGCCTGCCAGGAGCTATTTTTGAGCAGACAACCAGGAGTAACCCCTGAGCACTGCCGGGTGTGGCCCAAAAACCAAAAACCAAAAAAAAAAAAAAAAAAAAAAAGATGACTTTGATCATCACCTTGATCAATCCAGGTTCCACCTCCAGCATCCCATAGCTCGGCCAGGAGTGATTCCAGAGCACAGATCCAGGAGTAAGCCCTGGGCACTGCCCCCAAAAGAAGTCCCTAGTTACTCTGTAAAATCACCGCATGTATAGTATCTCCAACCCTAGGTGAACAAGTCTGAAGCAGAGTCATTGCACAAAATAATCCAGACCAGGCTGAGAGTAAAATGCTTGTAGTCTGGCAATCTTCTATCTCTTATCAATAATGGGCTGACTGCCAGAACTGTCATTTTTATTGAGTACAGAGACTACCCTGGTTGAGGGGTGGGGTGGTAAGGATAGAATAAGGACTATCCTGAGCTAGTCTTGCCCAGGTTTGAATGTAAAACAATCTCTTTCTGAGGTAAAACCAAGTTGTAAACAAACAGAATCAAAGAAACCAGGGATGATCTTTGTTTTGGGTAAAACAAAGTGTAATCTAACAACTCAAGAGCTGGCCTGGCATCTTACAGAGTCAGAGCCGGCCCTCTTGTTCCAGCCACTAGAAAAAGCTTTCACATGTATCAGCATTGAGAGATAGCATGTTTCATTCCTAATAATGCCCGAGAGTCTAAGACAGCTGCTGGAACTCCGACCTTTATATCTCTATTCCAACCAGCAAAAAAGAAGACAAAAGTAACACCTGCCATCTGTAAATCTTCCCTAAGGCTAAAGGTGACAAACACCACCTCTGCACTCATTCTCCTAGCAAGCACTTGTCGCTTGGCTCTGCTCAACTATGAGAAAACTGGAGAATGAGATTCTTCACTAAGGAAAGAAAAAAAAAATACATGGAAGGACAAAAGTAGCTTCTAACACATTCCCAAATCTTGTCTCTTTTTTGGGGGGCATAGTGCGTAGGGACTGAACCAGGGTTACTCCCAGAGACTATATTTAGTACCAGGAACTGTATCTAGTCCTACATTCAGAGCATTTGCTCAACCCATTGAGCTATGGATACAGTCCCTTAAATCTTACTTTTTGGGGAAAGGGGCCACACCTGGAGGCACTCAGGGGTTACTCCTGACTACGCTGAAGAATCATTCTTAGCAGGCTTGAGGGACCAAACGGGATGGCAGAAATCAAACTCAGATTGCATACATGCAAGACAAATGTGCTATCACTGTGCTATCACTCCAAATCTTATTTTTAACAAGTTTAATGTATCCTAAGATAAGAAAATATTAGATAAGAAAATCTTGCCCCACGAGTGTAACTTCGTGGAATAGTGTCCGCCTTACATACATGATGCTTGTGAATTCTATGCCCATATGTCTGAAGTGTGATTTTAGCAGTTCTGTTCTTTGGAATCTCTGGCACCACAACAAAATGTGTGACCCCACACCACAACTGAGTGTGCAAGCTTCAATCAAGTGTATGTGACCTCTGGTCATTGCAATGCTGACAAAAACAGGAGGTGGCCGAAAAACAAAACAAAAAACAAAACAAACAAACCCTCAGATCCTTGAATTATGGTGACATTTGGAAACATTTCCAGGTTTGGGCCAGGTTAGGTTTTAAAATGACCAACTTCACTACCAATTTCACTGCATAAATCAATGCAAACTTTATGGCAATTTTTTTTTTTTTGCAAAAATTTGGAGAGTGCGGGGCCAGAGAGATAGCATGGAGATAGAGCGTTTGACTCGAATGCAGAAGGATGGTGGTTCGAATCCCGGAATCCCATATGGTCCCCTGAGCCTGCCAGGAGCATTTTCTGAGTGTAGAGCCAGGAGTCCCCTGAGTGCCATAGGGTGTGACCCAAAAACCAAACCAAAACAAAACAAAACAATTTGGAGAATGCAACCAATATGTAAAACTCTTACCCCCCCAAAAAAAAATTGTTGTAGGGACCAGAGTATAAAGTTGAGGCACGTTATATCCTCAGCATCCCATATGTTTCCCTGAGCACCTCTGTGTGTGATTCTTGAGCATAAAGCCAGGAGTAAGCCCTGAACATCATTGAGCATAACTGAGAAAAAAAAATGGTGCCAGTATTATTTTTTCCTTTGGGGAGACCATACTCAGTGGTGTTCAGAACCTACAGGCTGGGGTATGGTGGAGCAAAAGGGGATAAAACCAGGTCTGCTGAACGCAAGGCAAGAGCCTTCCTGCTCTACTCTCCAGCCCAACCATCACTTTCAAACCAATACTGCTGAAACAGATAAAGCAACTGGCACAGCTGGTAACCTACTAAAACAGGCAGGATTAAGGCTTCCTTCCTTCTGGTCCTACAGCTCCGCTTTGTACTTTTCTTCTTGTGGCTACCTAGTCTTGCTGAGAGTGGTGCTCCTACCCTTTCTGTTGGAAGCACACACCAAATGTATGTGCCAGAAACTCACTGAAAGACTAGAGCACAATGTCATTGTGTGCTCTGAAAAATAGTCTCTTCATAACTTCATGGAAGCACGTTATCAAAAAAGGCTTCATGTGACTTTATGAGGATTCTTGTATTTGGGTATCAGTGTCTTAAAATTAAGCTCACAATCTGATGAGTTTGAAAGGATATTCAGTATCAGTGATTTGGCGAGAAATATGGGAATGGGTAAGGGGAAAAGGAAATAGTGTCTTTAATGTTATGCCCAAAGTATGTTATGTTTATAAGTAAAATAAACACAATTCTGCTATTCATAGGTAATATAGGGGCCGGACAGATAGCATGGAGGTTAGGCGTTTGCCTTTCATGCAGAAGGTCATCGGTTCCAGTCCTGGCATCCCATATGGTCCCCCATGCCTGCCAGGAGCAATTTCTGAGCATGGAGCCAGGAGTAACCCCTGAGCACTGCCAGGTGTGACCCAAAAAAAACACACAAAAAAAAAATAGGTAATAGGGCCGGGCAGTGGCGCTAAAGGTAAGGTGCCTGCCTTGCCTGCGCTAGCCTTGGACAGACCGCGGTTTGATCCCCTGGTGTCCCATATGGTCCCCCAAGCCAGGAGCAACTTCTTTTTTTTTTTTTTTTTTTTTTTTTTGTGGTTTTTGGGTCACACCCGGCAGTGCTCAGGGGTTACTCCTGGCTCCATGCTCAGAAATTGCAGGAGCAACTTCTGAGCACATAGCCAGGAGTAACCCCTGAGCATTACCGGGTGTGGCCCAAAAATAAAAATAAAAAAATAGGTAAAATAAATATTTTAATGACTAATTGTTTTTAAAAATCAAATAATTCTGGGGACTCGAGTGATAGATGGCACAGCAGATTAAATGTTTGCCTTGCACAGTATCAACCCGGGTTCAATCCCCAACATCCCATATGGTCCCCAGAGCCTGCCAAGAGTAATTTCTGAGTGCAGAGCCAGAGTAACCTCAGAGTGCTGATGGGTGTGGCCCAAAAACAAACAAACCAACAAACAAATAATCCCATTTAAATAAATAAAACAAAATTAATAAAGCAAATAAAATGTACTAAACCATTAAAAACTTAATTTTTATTTATTACAATGTTTATGATTTATTTAAAATTTATACTTTATAGGGGCCGGAGAGATAGCATGGAGGTAAGGCGTTTGCCTTTCATGCAGGAGGTCATCGGTTCGAATCCCGGCGTCCCATATGGTCCCCCGTGCCTGCCAGGAACAATTTCTGAGCCTGGAGCCAGGAATAATCTCTGAGCACTGCCGGGTGTGACCCAAAAACCACAAAAAAAAAAAAATTTATACTTTATAAAATGTATTATATTAAATATTATTTTATATGATTATTCATTTTAAATAGTTAAATCACAGAAATAATTTAAAGTAAGTTAATATGTAATTAAATTAATTATCTATGAATGAAAACAAGAAATATGTATAAGTTAGTATGTAAAAGAAACATAGCTGTTCTAGGTTTAGATGATTACAAGCAGAGTTTTTGGGTTTTGCGGGGGAGCAAATTAAGATCACACCCAGCTCTGTTTAGGACTTGCTTCTGGCTCTATGTTCTGGGGCAACTCAGGTCAATGCTTGGGGGACCATAAATGATGCCCGAGTTGGGGGCGTGCATGGCGAGTTCTTCACCCCTGATCTGTCTGTCCTCCCACCCCTTATATAAGCCTGAGTTTTCACCTCCCGAAGGTCTGTTGGACGTTGGCTTGGGCAGAATTGGAATTACCGATTCCTCTTTTTGAACAACTGCCTGCACATTGCCACAGATTCGACATCTACAGCCCGACCTGCAACATGCTTGTGGTCAGGAATGACAACCAGGATGGTCCAGACTTACCTGTCAATTGGAACTGGGCTAGATAAAAACACCTAATAGAATCTTAAGTTAGTCCACTGTCGCCCCCACTGATTTCCAAGATGTTTCCTCTAGGGGGCGGTAGCACCTCTGCTCAGAACCACTGTTTTACAGTGTGGTCCCCACCCTGCTCGAGGATTTCCTGCACATGGTCTCTCCATTGCAACAGTCTTGCAAGGCGGGTCTGATTCTGCTCACTTGGCAAGAGAAAACAGGAATTCAAGCCAATCCCTAAGTTAGTAAGCACCGTTCTGAATTCAAATTTCTGTTGTCCCATGACCTTCCCTTCATGCCACACTGCTTTGAGCTTTAGGAACTTGGAGCTTTAGGAACTTGGAGGCAGCCAAAGACACAGCTGGCTGCGGGGGAAAAATAAGAGATGAGCCCATGAGAAACCAATAGAAAACACTTAGAGGAAACCTGAGACCTCACACAAAACTTCCAGTGCTTGCTTTGCATGCTGTTGATCCTGGTTCGATTCCCAAGACCCTATTGGTTCCCTGAGCATCACCAAGCATGATCGCTCAGTACAGACAGAAAACAAGCTCTAAGTGTATCTGGGTGTGGACCCCAAACCACACACAAACATACAGACATACACACACACACCACCACCACCACCACCACCACCACCACAATCACTTTGAATCTTTTGATGATCAGGAATCTTAGTATACGGCATTCTGGGATGTCTGACCTATCTCTCTCCCTCCCGCCCTCCCTCCCTCCCTCTCACCCTCCTTCCTTTCTTCCTTCCTTTCTTCCTTCCTTTTTTCCTTCCTTCCTTCCTTCCTCCCTCCCTCCCTCCTTCCTTCCTCCTTCCCTCCTTCCTTCCTTCTTTCTTTCCTCCCTCCCTCCCTCCTTCCTTCCTTCCTTCCTTCCTTCCTTCCTTCCTTCCTTCCTTCCTTCCTTCCTTCCTTGATCTTCTGACCTATCTACCTATCTACTTTTTTTCTTCCTTTCCTCCTTCCCTCCTTCCTTCCTTCTTTCCTTCCTTCCTTCCTTCTCCCTCCTTCAGGAATCTTAGTGTATGGCATTCTGGAATCTTCTGACCTATCTACCTACCTATCCACTCTCTCCTTCCTTCTCCCTCCTTCCCCCCTTCCCTCCCCTTCCTTCTTTTCCTCCCCTCCTCTCCCTCCCCTCCCCTTCCTTTCTCTCCTTTCCCCTCCTCTCCTCCCCTCCCCTCCCCTTCCCTTTCCTTCCCTTCCCTTCCCTACCGTTCCCTTCCTTCCAGAGCTTACTCCAGGCTCTGCATTCAGAGATCACTGCCGATGGTGCTCAGGGGAAAACTATATGGGGTGCTGGGGATTGAACCCAGGTGAGACACATGCAAAGCAAATACATGCTATTTTACTATCTCTCGGTCCCAGAAAGAAAATTATTAATGGACATTGGAATTTTGGGGAAGAGCTGGAGAATTATGGGAATACCTGAAACCAGAAGAACTGACCTGGTGAGTGAATCAACGCACAGAGCCTAACAGCCAGCACCCTGCAACCTCTACCTGGGAACTTGTCTGCTGTGCCACTGGTGGGCACAGATGCCCTTTATGTACCAGGAACAAATTTTCTGCAAATTCTCTCTCACTTCTCATTCTGCACCCACAGCCCCTGAGAACGAATCCAGTGAGCAATGCCTTGGGAACATATTGAGCCCTGTGGAGAAAGACTGGCATCTTCAGGCATGTTCTACAGGATGACTTCCTTTCTGTGGGAGGAAGCATCTATCACCTTGAGTAAAGACACCCATAGGGGGCAGATGGAAGACAATAGGCAGCCTGAAGAACAACATCATGTCAGTTAAACCCAGTTCCCTGAGAATCTGGGGTTTCAGGTGGGCAAATCATGGTATAAACTGTGGCTGAACAGGAAAATTAAGAGGATAAACTCCTTTTATCAGGTTCAGGCACTGATTAAAGTTTAGGCACTTTTATCAGGTACCAAAGGGAACCAGAATAAAGGTGCAACTCTAAAGACAGAGACAGTGGTAAGGCACATAGCTGTCACCACTTAGATCCCTAGAACTACATATGATCTCCCAAGAGCTCCCAAGAACCATCCCGATCCCCAATCCCTGAGCCAAAAGGAAGCCCTGAGCATCGTGAAATGTGGCCCCCAAACTAAATGATCCAACTCTGTCAAAGCAGGCTCATTGCTGGTCCACGCACTCCTTGCTGCAAAGTTTTTAAAGGTCCCCCACTGCAATTCCTCTTTTTTTTTTTTTTTTAAGATTAATTTTTTTTTAGGGGCTGGAGAGATGGCACAGCTTCAGGGTGTTTGCCTTGCAAGTGGCCGACCCAGAACAACTTGTGGTTTGAATCCCAGCATCCCATACGATGTCCCCCCACAACACCATGCCTGCCAGGAGTGCTTTTTTTTGTTTGTTTTTTGGGCCACATCTGGTGACACTCAGGGGTTACTCCTGGCTATGTGCTCAGAAATCACTCCTGGCTTGGGGGACCATATAGGACTCTGGGAGATGAAACTGTAGTCGTCCTAGGCTAGCACACATAAGGCAAATCAGATGCCTTATGCCCTGCACCACGCTCCGCCCCCCCTCCCAGGACCAATTTCTGAGAACAGAGCCATTAGTAAACCCTGAGCACTGCCAGGTGTGACCCAAAAACCAACATCTATATATTTTCAATACTTTAGGTAACCAGCTAAAATATTGTCACTTCTAGTTTGTTAACATAATCATGGACCACTGAATAATCATTAAAATTTCCTTTATTCATGTAAGTATTTATAAACATAAAGTATGTTGTACTGAAATACAGAATTTACTACAGTTTCCTGACTGTTGCATCTTCCAATTTTCTATTATTCAAAATGGCTTTCTTCACATTGCTGCAATGCAATTTGATATCATACATCTAAATTCCCATTCTTAAGATTCACAGAATCATGGCTTTCTACAATTTTTTCAAATCATAGCTTATTGTAACTATATTTACTAAAGTTTACAACTTTGTGACAAGTACTTCTATTCACTGTAGAAGTCAAAATGGCAGCTTATTCAATTAATCATAGATTATTCCAATTGTATTCCATCAGCTAAGCATAAAGTCACCCACAAAGCAGCTAGTTCTTACAAGATCACTCATCTCTACAGTCATCTCTTGTTTATACAAACTCAAAAGCAAAATTTCCCAGAGTGGATGGGACCCTACTGATCTCAACATCATTTGCCAAGGGCATAATTTGGCACAAAATTCACTTTCTCTGTTTTCTAGAGGGTTCCTAAGACAGAACATTAGATCCCTAAAGCAGTAAAATGATTCCACGGTGCTGAAAATGCCTCTCGGGTGTCTAATACATACATTAAAAGGCTTCCAGTAGATGTACTTAAGCAGTTCAATTTCTGATGAAAGATGCACCCAGAACTAAACCCTCAATTTCCACTGAGCCCAGAGACTTTTATTTCCTACTTTCCAAAGTTTTGAAAACTCACTTAATATCTTTTTTTTGTTTGTTTGTTTTTGGGTCACACCCGGCAGCACTCAGGGGTTACTCCTGGCTCTATGCTCAGAAATTGCTCCTGGCAGGCACAGGGGACCATATGGGATGCTGGGATTCGAACCACCATCCTTCAGCATGAAAGGCAAACACCCTACCTCCATGCTATCTCTCCGGCCCCTCACTTAATATCTTAAAAATGAATATTGGGGGTCAAAATAATAGCAAAGCGGGTAAGAAGTTTGCCTTGCACATGGTTGACCTAGGTTTGATCCCTGGCATCCCATATGGTCCCCTGAGCCTTCCAGGAAGAATTTCTGAGTGCAGGGAAAGCCAGGAGTAACATTGAGCACTATCAGGTGTGATGGAAAAACAAAAACAAGCAATCAAGATGAATATAGGGGGGCCGGGCGGTGGCGCTAAAGGTAAGGTGCCTGCCTTGCCTTCGCTAGCCTTGGACGGAACGCGGTTCGATCCCCCGGTGTCCCATATGGTCCCCCAAGCCAGGAGCAACTTCTGAGCGCATAGCCAGGAGTAACCCCTGAGCGTTACCGGGTGTGGCCCAAAAACCAAAAAAAAAAAAAAAAAAAAAAAAAAAAAAAAAAAAAGATGAATATAGGTATTTATATCCAGAATGGTTGATTGACTTTTGCAGCCCATAGAGTTAGGGAGGAAAATCTACAGTCCAGGTATTTAGTGCTTTTTTTAAATTCAGTACTCATGGAGATCTTTTTGTTTTTTGTTTTTGGGTCATACTCTGCACGCTTAGAGGTTACTCCTGACTGTGTGCTTAGAAATCACTCCTGGTAGGCACGGGGGACTATATGGGATGTAGGAATTTGAACCACCGTCGTCCATTTTGGGTTGGCTGCATGCAAGGCAAATGCCCTACCACTGTGCTATAGCTCTGGCCCGAGATTTTTATTTTTAAAAATGAGAGTGCACCTGCTGTACTATCACTCTAG
This sequence comes from Suncus etruscus, assembly GCF_024139225.1. NCBI lineage: Eukaryota > Metazoa > Chordata > Mammalia > Eulipotyphla > Soricidae > Suncus > Suncus etruscus. The sequence goes on along the minus strand of NC_064860.1, from coordinate 42,935,982 downwards.
CCACCCTGAAAATTCTTGAACTCTAAACAACCTTAGGCGTAAATACTCTTAGCAGACTTGCAAGAAACAAAGACCATCATTTGGAGGTTTATTTGTCTATACTTCATACCTTTTTAGTTTTGTGTCTTTCCATAATACATTGTTAGCTTTTGTCACTGGGGCTGGATGTCCCCCGACCATGAAGATAGCAACTGTTTCCAAGTTATCAGATCTAAAAACTGCAGTGGGAATTTTGCAAGATCCCAAATGATTCTCAGTCTGAGTCCCTTCCTAATTTCATTGATGACATAATTAGTGCTTAAACTCTAAAATAGATCCAACACATTTACTTAACAGTTTTCTTCTTTTCTTATTATAGCCTCAGAGCAAAGCCAGTTGGACAGTTTCTTATGGCCCATCTTCTTTGCACAACACATATGGGTGTGATTAGTTTTGGGAATAAACACAGTTCTCAGATTCTTGTATTACAGTAATAAATTTCCAATGGTGATATAAAAACAACTGCCAATGATGTGGATCAGCATTGCGGTTATTATTGAAATGATTATATATTTTTTTTTTTTTTTTTTTTTTTTTTTTTTTTTTGGGTTTTGGGCCACACCCAGTAACGCTCAGGGGTTACTCCTGGCTATGTGTTCAGAAGTTGCTCCTGGCTTGGGGGACCATATGGGACACCGGGGGATCGAACCGCGGTCCGTCCAAGGCTAGCGCAGGCAAGGCAGGCACCTTACCTTTAGCGCCACCGCCCGGCCCGAAATGATTATATTTTAATAAATTTCCATACATTCATCCAGTTAAAGAAACCTGTCTTAACTGCAGATGTTTCCTCCACTTCTCCCTGCTCAGCATCAATTGCCTTTTTATCTGTGACCTCCTCTGTTTTCATAAGGGTAGCATATATTTCCTGGGCTCTTGCAATTTCTTTCTGTGCATTAAAGTGAACTTTCTGCCTAGTCAGGAGGGGAACAATTAAATTAAAATCATTAATTCGCTTGTTTAGTTTTCTGATGTTGTCTTCAAACTCCTTGCAAACTTGGTCCCACTGCTTCTGTTCCATGAGGGTCATCGGATTCCCAAGTTTTTTCCTTGACACTAAGATTGCATTTCGGAGTTCGTCAATAGTATCCTTTATTTCCTTTTGCATTAAGATCCATTCTGGTTGGTATCCGTTATCTATCAATATTCTGTTGAGATTGTGAGTCATGGGATCAATATATGAACAGCCAGAGAATTTTTTAAGAGGTTTTCCTTTCCCACTGAGATTATCAAAGTCTCCTTTGGCCATTGATTCTTGAATGAGATCCTCCACTAAACGCTCTATTGCTTGAGTGATTTTTTGTTGTTTACTCTGTCTTACATCTTTCACAGTTAAACTATGGGCAAAATATTGATTTTGTAGTTTCTGTCTTTGATATTCCATCACTTGCTCAGTTGCACGATCTGCTCTAAACTGCCTATATTGCTTCTCTCGTTGGCTTGGTGTTCCCAAACCAACACCTTCAAAACTTAAATAGTGTCGGTGTTGGGGTGTTTGATATCTAAACTTTTCCTCTTCCTCTTCCGCTTCCACAGCTTTATTCTTTCTGATTTTTGTTTGTTCTGTCACATGGGAAAGCACCTTCCGATAAGCTTCTTCGATCTTTATAAATGTGGCAGAATCGGCAGTATCGGAACCACCATCTGGATGGTACTGCTTGGCAAGCTTATGGAAAGATTCCCTGACATCATCTGCAGAACAACCTTCCTGTAAATTCAGCAGTCTATAATACTCTTTGATCTTCTTTTTAGATTTAAGAGTTGACATCATTCTATTTCTAAAGAGATCAAGATGCGGGAGCATCTTCATTCGATTCTGTATCACTGAAGCATTTATAGGATGCGATCTCAAGATCTGAGCCATCATCACATGCATTGTGTTCATTCTTATACCCAGAGTTCTTCTTAGCAATGATCTAAAAAGATGACAATACAGGATATTAAAATTGGAATATCAAAAAATTGGAATATCAATTAATTTTCTATTTTCAGCAAAGAGGAAGCTATTAAAAGTGCAATAAAACAGCGGTGTTTGCCCTGCAAGCAGCAGATGCAGGACCTAAGGTGGTTGGTTCGAATCCTGGCATTCCATATGGTCCCCCTTGCCTGCCAGGAGCTATTTCTGAGCAGATAGCCAGGAGTAACCCCTGAGCACAGCTGGGTGTGGCCCAAAAAACAAAAACAAAAAAAAAAGAAGTGCAATAAAAGGGGGCCAGAGAGAGAACACAGCGGTAAGGCATTTGCCTTGCAGAAGGACGATGGTTCAAATCCCGGCATCCCATATGGTCCCCCGAGCCTGCTGGAGGCGATTTCTGAGCATAGAGCCAGGAGTAGCCCTTGAGCACTGCCGGGTGTGACCCCCCTCCAAAAAAAAAGTGCAATAAAAGACTGTTCTGGGACCAGAGAGATAGCATGAAGGTAAGGCGTTTGCCTTTCATGCAGAAGGTCATTAGTTCAAATCCTGGCATCCCATATGGTCCCCTAAGCCTGCCAGGGGTGATTTCTGAGCGTAAAACCAGGAGAAACCCCTTAGCGCTGCCGGGTATGACCCAAAAACCAAAAACCAAAAAAAAAAAAAAGGCTGTTCTAATGTTCCTGCCAAAATTCCTAGGGAAACCTCACTTTTCTGAATGGAAAATAAAAATTGATGATGTATAGTATTAACACATTGTGATACAATCTGGATTCTACATCTAACCATAGAATTTTAGAGATGGCAAATTCTTTTTGTTTTGTTTTGTTTTGGGGCCACACCCAACGGCACTTCAGGGGTTATGCACTCAGAAATCACTCCTGATAGTGCTCAGGGAATCTTATGGGATACTGGATATAGAACGCAGGTTGTCTGCGTGCAAGGCAAACACCCTTACTTTGTGCTATCGTTCCAGCCCCAGAGATGTCAAATTCTTAAATATCAGCCTTCCTATATCATGTGAAAATGCCTAGAAGGTTATATCACATAGCCAACTAAAATAGTAAGGGGTAAGCCAAATCAGTTATGGTTCAGACAGAAATATGCTTAGTTAATTGGCTGTATCCCCGGCAGATTTTACACTTCATCAGCTTCACTATTTATTTAGGCAGTGTATCATGGTCTTCATTGTCCCATGGAAAAGTCTTCTCATGGGAATACTTCCACACATAAAACAAGGACAACATGATAAAGAATACACCTAGACAGTCACTTAACAGAGAAGCAAATTGTCTGTGGGAAGACTTTAAGATCTATATAGCTCGTTTACAAGATGCTTTTTGCTAGATGCTGGGGAGGGAAGGAGAGGCAGGGATAAAACAAGATGAGCCCTAACAGGTAAATTGTTGCTCTTTAAATGCATGATCAGGCAGAGACCAACTTGTAGATAGGATGATGGCAAACAAATGCGTGAAAACTTGAAAACTGGTTCCCAAATTTCTGGACAGCAATGTTTTAGAATTGGTAGGCCTGGTGGTGCTCAGCAGTTACAGGGGAGGAGGAATCACAGTGACAAGAGACAAGTCTCGCCCCGTTCCCTACTCACCTTCACCCACTTGGGGAAGGGGCTCGGCGGGCTCCCGCCCCCATGTGGCGCCTGTGCGCATGCGCACGCCGTTCGTCCTTCACTTCCCAGGTGACATCTGCCGGCATTTACTGAGGCCCGGGGACCCGGGCAGGGAGCAGAATCTAATCTAATCTTCAGGGCTGTTTAACCTCCTTCCCCTCGGGAAACATAAACATCTCCTTAAAGCGAACTCTATCCCGGAGGACACACATGGGCTCCTCCCTCATTCCCACCCGGAGCGGAAGTTTGTTGGACCGAATGGGATTGTGGGAGATGTAGTTTTCCGGAACGGTGACAGGTGGCGCGTTCCCGGAAATGTGGCGTGCGCCTGCGCCTTCCGGAAAAGCCCCGGGCTTGTTTACAAGGCGCCCGGGTTTGTTTTGGTCACGTGGTCTGAGGATGTGGGCCTGGCACTTGGGACTCTGTTGGTGGTTGGGAGATTGTGGGGCTAAGGAAGACGAGCCCACAACGCAGTGTGTGCAACCTCCACTTCTTGCATAAATAAAAGGAAAGAGAAATTTAAAAATAGTTTTTAAAAGTCAATTTTGAGTGTGGCAAGAGAAATAGCTTCTTTGCATGCAGGAGCCCTGGGTTAGGTCTCCAGCTCTCTGAAGGTGTGGCCCCAAAACAAAGCAAAAATATCTCTTTGAGAGGGCCAGAGAGATAGCACAGCAGTACGGCGTTTGCCTTGCACACAGCCGACCAGGGACGGACCCGGGTTCCTTTCCCGGCATCCCATATAGTCCCCCAAGCCTGCCAGGGACGATTTCTGACTGCAGAGCCAGGAGTAACTCAAGCACCGCCGGGTGTGACCCCAAAAAAAAAAAAAAAAAAAAAACTTGACTATATCCAGTTCTGTCCTTTTCTACACGTGTCCCGATTTGCCTCCTTTTCCTTATGAGCTCCCATAACTGTCCAACGGTCTCAAAGTTCATCGACTTTCTTAATTTACCATGTAGGAATAAAGCCACCGTTTGATCTTCGTGCAGCGGGACCCTCTTGATCCTCCAATATTTTTCAGGTGGCAGAGTTTCAACTTAAGCGATATTGGGGCCGGAGCTATGGTGCAAGCGGTAGGGCATTTGCTTTGCATTTGCACCTAGGACACCTAGAACACACCGCAGTTGGATACCCCGGTGTCCCATATGGTCCCCAAGCCAGGAGCGATTTCTGAGCGCATAGCAAGAGTAATCAATGAGCGTCACCGGGTGTGGCCCAAAAAACAAAAAATTTAAGAAGCGGGCCTGGAGAGATAGCACAGCGGCGTTTGCCTTGCAAGCAGCCGATCCAGGACCAAAGGTGATTGGTTCGAATCCCGGTGTCCCATATGGTCCCCCGTGCCTGCCAGGAGCTATTTCTGAACAGACAGCCAGGAGTAACCGCTGAGCAACGCCGGGTGTGGCCCAAAAACCAAAAAAAAAAAAAAAAAAAAAATTTAAGAAGCGATATTGGCCACTGTGCAGTGTAAACCATATCTTGGGTTGGTGCTGTACTATCGCTCTAGTACAGCACTTACCTTACACACCACACAAACACATATGGTCCCCGCAGCCTTCAAGCAGTATACTCCCTAAGCCCCTCAGAGTGTGGTTCAACAAATAAAAGTAAGGGGCTGGAGAGACTGCATAGAGGTTGGGCGTTTGCATTGCATGCAGCCTATTAAGGACAGACGGTGGTTCAAATCCTGGCCTCCCATATGCTTTCCAGGAGCGATTTCTGAGTGTAGAGCCAGGAGTAAACCCCTGAGCACCGACAGGTGTGAGCCAAAAACCAAAAATAAATAAAATAAAAAAAAAATAAATAAAATAAAATAAAAATAAAAGTTAAAAGTATACACACTACATTTTTGCCCAACTGGACACTTAAATTTCTGACACTCAGTTGTTGTAGATAATGCTACAATAAACTTGATAGCAGTGGAGGGCCCCAGGTGAATTATATTAAGTGGGGAGGAGATATCAGCCAAGAAGAGTTCTACTGCTTTTTCTCTCTTCACCTCCGCCAACTGGAACTGCTGGGAGACCTAAGATCAATAAAGTCTGCAATGAGCCGGGCGGTGGCGCTAAAGGTAAGGTGCCTGCCTTGCCTGCGCTAGCCTTGGACGGACCGCGGTTCGATCCCCCGGTGTCCCATATGGTCCCCCGAGCCAGGAGCAACTTCTGAGCGCATAGCCAGGAGTAACCCCTGAGCGTTACCGGGTGTGGCCCAAAAAACCAAAAAAAAAAAGAAAAAAATAAAGTCTGCAATGAACCCTGAGCCCATGAACCTCAAGTCCCCACTAGGCTTCTGTCAAAATGGATCTGACATCTACTTAGTCTACCAGTATAAGAGTTGACCCCTGCCATCTGATTTATCCCAGAAAGTAGTGGTCTCAGGCTGGAACAAGAAATTGCTCTTTCCAGGAAAGGAGAATCAGTTCTAGACCTTACTCGGGCCTTTTAGGTTTGTCCCCTTCCCTCACAGGAAACAATTAAAGGGTAGATGAGTAGGAAGAAAGAGCAGGCTTTATTTGAAGGCACTGAGGAGGGGAAAGAAGAAAAAAAGAAAGGGAGAGAGTAACTCACTCGAGAGAGCATAGGCTTCTCCATGATGCTCAGGGGGATCCTACTGAATTGCAAGCATGCACCCTAAATACTGCACCATCTCCTTGCCCTTCTGGGTTGTGTTGGATTAGGACCTTGGGGATGAGGCACTTTAAATACCTGGTAGTAATTCACGAGAATCCAGGGTCTTTCTTGCTCTCTCTGTTTTAGTTTTAGGGCCCCACTTGGTTGTGCACAGGGCTTTGTTTTATTTTGTTTTCCCACAGCCATTAATGCTCAGGAGTAACTTGATTCTACACTCAGAATTATCATGGCTTGCGAGACTATATGGGGTTTTGGGGATCAAACCCAAGTTAGCCTCATGCAAGGCAAACACCCTACTCCCCTTAGATCTCTGGGATCCTGACCCCTGTGCTCAGATTCAGTCCTGGTGGGGCTCCAGAGACTAAAGGTGATCCTGAGAATCAAACCTGAGTCAGCTGCTTGCAATGCAAGTGCCCACTCTGTTGGACTATGGCTTGTCCCCTTGCAGATTTTGACTTTTATGAATTTTATATTTTGGATGCTTATCCCTTGTCAGATGTATGCTATGTAATTATCTTCTTCCAGTCATTAAGATACCTTTTCCTGGGGCCGGAGAGATAGCATGGAGGTAAGGCATTTGCCTTTCATGCAGAAGGTCATTGGTTCGAATCCCGGCATCCCATATGGTCCCCCGAGCCTGCCAGGAGTGATTTCTGAGCATGGAGCTAGGAGTAACCCCTGAGCACTGCCGGGTGTAACCCAAAACCAAAATATATATAATCTTTTCCTTTTGATACTACTGTTTTTATGATGCAAAAGCTTTTTAGTTTTATATAATCCAATTTGGGTTTGTTTTTGTGGGTTTTTTTTTTTTTTTTTGTGGGTCACATCCAGCGTCGCTCAGAGGTTACTCCTGGCTCTGCACTCATAAATCACTCCTGGCAGGCTCAGGGGAACCATATGAGATGCAGAGGCAGGGAATCAAACCCAGATCTGTCCTGGGTCCGCCTCGGGTCTTACCACTGTGCTATCATTCCGACTCCAATCCTATTTGTTTTTAACTTTTGTTTCCCTTACATGTATGGTCTAGTCCTCAAACTTATCCTAGGGATGAAATCAAGACATGTATTGCTGGGGTTGGAGCAATAATACAGCCATGCATGCAGCCAACCCTGGATTTGATCCTTAACATCCTATGTGGACCCCACGAACCTCCAGAAAGAATTCCTGAGTGCAGAACCAGCATTTCTGGATGTGACCCCCAAACAAAACAACCCTCCCCCAAAAAATGCATTGCTGCAGGTTAGATAGTACAGTGGGCAGTGCACTTGCCTTGCAAATGGCCTACCGCTGTGTTATCTCTCCAGCCCCTCTCCCCATATCCTTGTCAGCACTGACTTGTCTTATTCTTTATGATTATTTCTAATTTTGGGGAGGCCACATCCAGTAACACTCAGGGGTTACTCCTGGCTATGTGCTCAGAAATCAGTCCTGGTTGGGGGGGCCAACTGGAACACTGGAGGATCGAACTGCAGTCCATCCTAGACTAGTGTGGACAAGGCAGACGCCTTACCACTTGCGCCATCTCTCTGGCCCCTATTTCTGTTTTTTTTTTTTTATTTGTTTTTGGTTTTGGTTTTTGGGTCACACCCAGCAGCGCTCTGGGGTCTATGCTCAGAAATCCCTCCTGGCAGGCTCAGGGGACCATATGGGATGCCTGGATTCGAACCACCGACCTTCTGCATGAAAGGCAAATGCCTTACTTCCATGCTATCTCTCCTCTGGCCCCTATTTATAATTTTTTAATGGCTTCAGGTCATATAAGGGAGATGATTGAAAGAAAAAAATAAAAAGAGGGGCCAGAGGGGCCGGGCGGTGGCGCTGGAGGTAAGGTGCCTGCCTTGCCTGCGCTAACCTAGGACGGACCGCGGTTCGATCCCCCGGCGTCCCATATGGTCCCCCAAGAAGCCAGGAGCAACTTCTGAGCGCATAGCCAGGAGTAACCCCTGAGCCTCACAGGGTGTGGCCCAAAAACCAAAAAAAAAAAAAAAAAGAGGGGCCAGAGAGATAGCACAAAAGTAGGTCATTTGCCTTACATACAGCCTATCCAGGACGGTGGTTCAAATTCCGGCATCGCATATGGTCCCCTGTGCCTGCCAGGAGCGATTTCTGAGCACAGAGTCAGGAATAACCCCTGAGCACCACTGGGTGTGACCCCAAAACTCCCCCCCCCAAAAAAAAAGTAAAAAGAAAAAAGCAGGGCCCGGAGAGATAGCACAGCGGCGTTTGCCTTGCAAGCAGCCGATCCAGGACCAAAGGTGGTTGGTTCGAATCCCGGTGTCCCATATGGTCCCCCGTGCCTGCCAGGAGCTATTTCTGAGCAGACAGCCAGGAGTAACCCCTGAGCACCGCTGGGTGTGGCCCAAAAACCAAAAAAAAAAAAAAAAAAAGCAGGAGCCGGGCGGTGGCGCTAAAGGTAAGGTGCCTGCCTTGCCTGCGCTAGCCTTGGACGGACCAATCGCAGTTTGATCCCCCGGTGTCCCATATGGTCCCCCAAGCCAGGAGCAACTTCTGAGCACATAGCCAGGAGTAACCCCTGAGCGTTACCGGGTGTGGCCCAAAAACCAAAAACCAAAAAAAAAAAAGAAAAAAAAAAAGAAAAAAGCAGGGTCAGAATGATAACACAGCGGGGAGGTCTTGCTCACATCTGATCAGTTTGATCCCTTACGTCCATATGGTTCCCCAAACATCACCAGGAATAATTCCTGAGCGCAGAGCCAGGAATACCACTGAGCACTGGCAGGTGTGGGCCCCCCCCCCAAAAAAAAAAAAACAAAAAATAAAGAAAAGGGCAGGCGTTGGATATAGTCTGCTGAGACCATGCAGGAGTAATCTTAGCACAGGACCAGGAGTAAATCCTGAGCACAGCTGAATGTGGCCCCAAATCCTCCACTTCCATGGCAGAAAAATGAGGAAGCCCACCTCAGCTGGAATTGTTTCATCCATTTGTCTTGTTCTTTTGTGTGTGTGTGTGTGTGTGTGTGTGTGTGTGTGTGTGACTTTTGGAGTGTTTTGGAGCAACACCCATAAATTCTTCTTCTTCTTTTTTTTTTTTTTTTGGTTTTTGGGTCACACCCGGCAGTGCTCAGGGGTCACTCCTGACTCTATGCTCAGAAGTCGCTCCTGGCAGGCTCGGGGGACTATATGGGATGCCGGGACTCAAACCACTGTGCTTCTGCATGCAAGGCAAATGCCCTACCTCCATGCTATCTCTCTGGCCCCACCCATAAATTCTTAGGGCTTACTCTTGGCTTGTGCTCAGGGGACAATATGCAGTTCTAGGAAATAAAAAGGGGGTGGACCCAAGCAAGGAAAGAGCTATAAACCTTGGGGCCCGGAAAGATAGCACAGCAGCGTTTGCCTTGCAAGCAGCCGATCCAGGACCAAAGGTGGTTGGTTCAAATCCTGGTGTCCCATATGGTCCCATAAAAAAGAGCTATAAACCTTGTACTATCTTTCTGGCCCCTCTTCTATATTTTAGATAAGATACAGCTGTGTATATCTGTAAAACGTGGGTGTCTGTAAATGGGAAATGTGTGCTTAGCATTTTTGTTTGTTTTTTGGGTGACACCTGGTGACGCTCAGGGGTTACTCCTGGCTCTGCATTCAGAAATCGCTCCTGGCAGGCTCAGGAGACCATATGGGAAGCTGGGAATCAAACCACCATCGGTCCTGGGTCGGCGGTGTGCCAGGCAAACGCCCTACCGCGGTGGTATCTCTCCAGCCCTGCTTAGCACTTTTTTTCCTTGGGTTTTCAGCTACACTTGGTAAAATCGCTCCTGGCTTGGCGGACTATATGGGACACTAGGGGATCGAACCGTGGTCCATCCTAGGCTATCGCGTGCAAGGCAGAGGCCTTACTGCTTGCACCACCGCTCTGGCCCCTCTGTTTAGCACTTTTTGCCAGTCTCTGTGCTAAGTACTTTATTCTCTTTCATTCTTACCACATGTGTTGCAATTTCCGCCTTTTTACATGTGATGAAACAGTTGCCACCAGCTCATGACTTTTTATGAGAATTACACAATTGGTGTTGTTAGCAGTGAGTTGTTAATCCTGGTGCCTCAAACCATTAAATTGTCTTTTTGTTTGTTTTGGGTTTGGCTCCTTTAGGTGCTCTGGAGTAGTTTCCAGCAGTGCTCAGAGCATCATGTGGTGCTGGGGATCAAACCTACGGCTCCCTCATCAAAATCTTGTGCTCCAGCTATTCCAGCTCACTTCCATCCTAGTGATGCAGGGGGTGGGGGATATGCTGGTAACCACTTTGCCCTGGCCTCTCAGATCTGTTGCCTTACTTCATAGAAAAGAACCACTGGGGTAGAAGAGCAGTGAAATAGAAAGCATTCTTTGTTTTTTGTTTTTTTTTTTTGTTTGTTTTTGGGCCACACCCAGTAACACTCAGGGGTTACTCCTGGCTATGTGCTCAGAAGTTGCTCCTGGCTTGGGGGACCATATGGGACACCGGGGGATCGAACCGAGGTCCGTCCAAGGCTAGCGCAGGCAAGGCAGGCACCTTACCTTTAGCGCCACCGCCCGGCCCCTTTTTTTCTTTTTTGTTTTTTTGTTAGAAAGCATTCTTTGGAAGTACTGAGGAAGAGGAAGGAGAGGATAGGAATGGAGGGGGTTGGGGATCCGGAGTGATAGCACAGTGAATAGGATGTTTTCCTTGCACATAATCAAGCCGGGTTCGATCCCCAGCATCCCATATGGTCCCTGAGTCTGCCAGGAATGATTTCTTTTTTCTGTTTGTTTTTGGTTTTTGGGTCACACTCAGTGGCACTCAAGGGTCAGGGGTTACTCCTGGCTCTGTGCTCAGAAATCGCTTCTGGCAGGCATGGGGGACCATATGGGATGCTGAGATTTGAACCACTGCCTGTCCTGGATTGGCTGTGTGCAAGGCAAACACCCTACCTCTGTGCTATCTCTTTGGCCCTGCCAGGAATGATTTCTGAGTGAGAAGCCAAGAGTCAGTCCAGTTCAGTGTAGCCCCCCCCCCCCACCAAATATAATAAAGGGAGAGAATAACTGCTCAAAAGAGAACACAGGCTCCTCTGAAGACAGAGAGAGCTCTGGTACACAACCCACCATGCAATTAGGAAAGTAGCAAAGTCCCCATCTCAGGACAGGAGGTGTGGGCAGCATGTGCATGTAGGGACCAGGTTCACAGCACATGTGTGCATCTTCTTTTTTCCAAGTTGCCTTATACAGGGTTTTGCCAACCTGTTCCACTGAGGCTTTCTTTTTTTTCTTTTTTTTTTTTTTGATTTTTGGGTCACACCAGGCAGTGCTCAGGGGTTATTCCTGGCTCCAGGCTCAGAAATTGCTCCTGGCAGGCACGGGGGACCATATGGGACGCCGGGATTCGAACCGATGACCTCCTGCATGAAAGGCAAACGCTTTACCTCCATGCTATCTCTCCGGCCCCTCCACTGAGGCTTTCTAAGATAGAAGAGGCCAGGGGCTGGAGAGATAGCGTGGAGGTAAGGCATTTGCCTTTCATGCCGAAGAAGGGTGGTTCGAATCCCGGCATCCCATATAGTCCCCTGTGTCTGCCAGAGGTGATTTCTGAGCTACCAGGAGTAGCCCCTGAGTGCTACCCAAAAACAAAAAAACAAAACAAAAAGACAGAAGAGGCCTGTAGAGTTTGCCTGGGAAAAGGTCAGGATCACTAGATCATCTCTGATCTATTTTTCCCAGGCCTTTGTTCCTGCTGGCGCTTCTCTTATCAGACCCTAGTTCCTGTATGTCCTAGTAATTTTATGGCTGGTGACAGGCTTCTTTAAATTCCATCTCTTCCTTTTATTACATTCCAGGAACTTTTAGTATGTCACAAGAACTCATGGCCATGTGGGAGCCCTTTCCTATCTGCCTGCCTGCTTCCCTAAGGAATCAGTGATAAGTTACTGTCATCAAAAAGAATCATGAAGAAATAGCAACTGTTCTAAGTTTCTGACCTACAGACATAGAATATGATTTGCTACTTCCTATGTAGTAGCACAGAAAAAGGTCAGTTTTCAGAGGTAGGAGTGATAGCATACCAGGGAAGGCATTTGCCTTGCAAGGGGTTTGATCCCCAGCATCCCATTGGTCTCTAAAGCCTGCCAGAGGTGAGTCCTGAAGGCAGAGCAAGGAGTAACCTCCTTTGAGTGCCTCTGGGTGTGGCCTAAAAACCCCTTAAGATGTCTTGCATTAGCCAAAATTTACCATATGTGGTTCTAGGGATCAAACCAGGGTCATGCATATGCAAACTTACTGCTGCATTATCTCTTTGAACCACATGTCACCACCACCACAAGGCAGAAAAAGCAAGATAGAATGATTTTGAGTCAAAGTAGTTTCCAGAAGCAGAAAGCAAACAAAATCAGAAAACTGATAAAATAAAAAAGGGGGGGTGGGGTTCCAGAGAGATAGCACAGCAGAAGGGCATTTGCCTTGCATGCAGCCGATCCAGGACGGTTTGAATCCTGGCATTCCATATGGTCACCCATGCCTGACAGGAGTGATTTCTGAGCACAGAACCAGGAGTAACCCCAGAGCGCCACTGGGTGTGACCCCAATCTCCCACCCCCAAAAATAAAAACTGATCTTTTTCTTTTTTCTTTCTTTGGTTTTGGAGCCATACCCAGTGGCACTCAGGGGTTACTCCTGCTTCTGCTGTGCTATCATTCCAGCCTGGTTGTTTTCTTATTTTTTTATTTTTATTTTTTCTGGTTGTTTTCTTGCAACAGGCTATTCTCTTACATCACCTATTACAGTTATCAAATTAATCAAATTTGGGCCGGAGAGATAATATGGACGTAGGGTGTTTGCCTTGCATTCAAAAGGACGGTGCTTCGAATCCTGAGCCTGCCAGGAACAATTTTGAGTGGAGAGTCAGGAGTAAGTCCTAAGCACTGCTGGGTGTGACCCAAAAAACAAAAAAAAAAAAAAAAAAAAAAAAAGAAAACAAAAAGAAAAAACAAAAAACAAAAAAACCCCAAACAAACAAAAACCAAAATAAAACCACCCCACAAATTAATCAAATTTAACATAGAAATAATATAAATATGGGCTGGATTGATAGCATTTGCTAGTAGGGCATTTGCCTTGCACGCTGCTGACCCAGGAAGGACCTGGGTTTGATCCCCAGCATCATATATGGTCCCTTGAGCCTGCCAGGAGCAATTTTTGAGCGGAGAGCCAAGAGTAACCCCTAAGAGCCTCCAAGTGTGGCTCCCCCAAAAAATATGAGAATGTGAAATTTTATTTTTTTGGTTTTTGGGCCACACCCAGCGGTGCTCAGGGGTTACTCCTGGCTGTCTGCTCAGAAATAGCTCCTGGCAGGCACGGGGGACCATATGGGACACTGGGATTCGAACCAATCACCTTTGGTCCTGGATCGGCTGCTTGCAAGGCAAACACCGCTGTGCTATCTCTCCGGGCCCCATCGATGGTATCCCTTTAAAGCAATATATAGTCTTCAGTAAGCAAATTGAGTGAGTTAAAAACCAAATACTTTTTTTCTTGTTCAGTTTAATTAAGAGTAGAGGGCCCGGAGAGATAGCACAGCGGTGTTTGCCTTGCAAGCAGCCGATCCAGGACCCAAGGTGGTTGATTCGAATCCCGGTGTCCCATATGGTCCCCTGTGCCTGCCAGGAGCTATTTCTGAGCAGACAGCCAGGAGTAACCCCTGAGCACCGCTGGGTGTGGCCCCAAAACAAAACAAAACAAAACAAAAAAGAGTAAAAAGGGCTCAACATTTAAAAATTCTTCTAATTTTATTTTGGTTTTGGTGTTTGGACCACATCTGGCAATGCTCAGAGGTTACTCCTAGCTCTGCACTCAGAAATTACTCCTTGCAGTGCTCAAGGACCATAAGAAATGCCAGAGATCAAGCCTGGTTTGTCTGCGTGCAAGTCAAGCATCCTCCTTACTGCACTGTTGCTCTAGACCCAATTCTTCTCATTTTTAAAAGGCAACTATTGGGGCCGGAGAGATAGCATGGAGGTAAGGCGTTTGCCTTTCATGCAAAAGGTCATTGGTTCGAATCCCGGCACCCCATATGGTCCCCTGAGCCTGCCAGGAGCGATTTCTGAGCTTGAAGCCAAGAGTAACCCCTGAGCGCTGCCGGGTGTGACCAAAAAATAAATTAAAAAAATGGTGACTATAAGGAGTCAGAACAACAGCACAGCAGGTAGGGCATTTACCTTGCACACAGATGACCTGGGTTTGATCCCTGACATCTCATACTGTCCTCTGAGCCTGCCAGAAATGATTTCTGAGCACTGAGCTAGAGTAACCCCTAAAAAGGTGGGATGTGGCCCCAAAACAAAAATGGTGAATATAAGTTCTGCCTTCAGCAAGTCTTAGTGACTAGAATTTGATGGTTAAGAAGTCAAATGTGGGGGCCCGGAGAGATAGCACAGCGGTGTTTGCCTTGCAAGCAGCCGATCCAGAACCTAAGGTGGTTGGTTTGAATCCCAGTGTCCCATATGGTCCCCTGTGCCTGCTAGGAGCTATTTCTGAGCAGACAGCCAGGAGTAACCCCTGAGCACCGCTGGGTGTGGCCCCAAAACAAAACAAAACAAAACAAAAAGTCAAATGTGGGGCTGGGAAGGTGGCGCTAGAGGTAAGGTGTCTGCCTTGCAAGCGCTAGCATAGGAATGACTGCGGTTCGATCCCCTGGCATCCCATATGACCAGGAGCTCCCCTCAAGCCAGGAGCGATTTCTGAGCGCATAGCCAGGAGTAACCCCTGAGCGTCAAACAGGTGTGGTCCAAAACCAAAAACAAACAAACAAACAAAAAAAAAGAAGTCAAATGTAGGAGGTGGGTGGAATAGTACAGGGGTTAAGACATAAGCTTTGTATTCAGGTGACCTGGGTATGATCCCAGGCACTGCTTAGGATGGGACACTGAGAAATTCTTCCACCAGAACGTATTCCTAAACTCAGAGCCAGGAGTAAGCCCTGAAAACTTCCAGGAGAGGAGAAAAAAAAAAAAAAAAAAACCTGGGCAAGAGTGATTAGTGGTTAGGGCTCTTGCTTTGCATGTGGCCAACCTGAGTTAAATATCCAGCATCCCATATGGTGTCAGATGATATCCAGAAATTAACTCAAAACAAAAGCTTCCCCCCCTCCCCAATCTTATTCTTCTTCTCTTCCTTTGATATGTAAAAACTCACCTGCATCACTCTGCCCTGCCCAGTTTTGGCTTGGAGCTTGGAAAGAGACCATGAGAAGCCACTCCAGGTTTCTTTCCTTGCTGACTTGGTTTGTTATTTCTTCACTGCTATACTGCTTCTTTAAAAGATATGGTGTGTGGGGTGATCTCACAACTCGTGGATTTTATTTTACAACTGGTGTCCAAACAGGGACCAAGGACCCAGGGAACCAAGAAGACCCCAACGATAGTAACTGCCTTGACCCTCTGGTGGCTAATACCATGATGGCCTCCTTGAATTGGACTAAGTGTGTAGTGCCCATCACCGGAACATAGGTAGGTGCACATGGCCCCTGTTCTGAACATGGCAAAAGCCCCGCAGGTGGGACAGAAGCAGGTAGTGAAAGGGAGAGAACTGAAAACTCTGAACAGTGTCTCAGAGACTAAGGCCCACCAAGTGCTTTGTGTAAAGACCTCAGCCCCCCAATTTGCAGTAGCTTATCAAGGTCACTAATGGGGTAGAAGCCAAAGAGAAAGCTCCATTTGCAGGGGACAAACAGCAGGGAGATGAAGTCCTCCCCCACCCAGTATCCAGCTCAGGAATTGAAGGCCTTTCTGTCCCAGACGACCTCAGCAGCCTACTACAGAAGGAAAAGATGGAGGATCCAAGCCCCACTGAAGAAGCCCAACGGATAAACTGCTTTCTTCTAGGTTAATCTCTTGATCCGATTTGCATCGGTCATTATACTGCTGTTTAAACTGTGTGTTCTACCTGTATAGATTTTAATAGCTACTGTTTTTTTTTTTTTGTTTTTGTTTTTGGGCCACACCCGGCAGTGCTCAGGGGTTACTCCTGGCTGCCTGCTCAGAAATAGCTCCTGGCAGGCACAGGGGACCATATGGGACACCGGGATTCGAACCAACCACCTTTGGTCCTGGATGGGCTGCTTGCGAAGCAAACGCCGCTGTGCTATCTCTCCGGCTCGCTACTGTTTTTTTCTATGCCCCACTGCAAACAAAATTTTGTATCCAACTTTAGTTGTTTAATATTAGTTTGCACAGTTCCCAGGAAATGCATAATGTTGTTAGATTTTAAATAGTTCTAAGATTGAAAGGTAAAAGAAAATAATTTTTCTCTGCAGCTTCCAGAGGACTCGCCCTTGACCAAAAGATACATTTTAACTGTTGAGCTTTACGAGGACCCCACCCCTTCCTAAATCCCCCCCCCCTTTTTTTTTTTTTTGTATTTTGGGCCACACCTAGCTGTGCTCAGGGGTTACTCCTGGCTATCTGCTCAGAAATAGCTCCTGGCAGGCACGGGGGACCACATGGGACGCTGGGATTCGAATCAACCACCTTAGGTCTTGGATGGGCTGCTTGTAAGGCAAACACGGCTGTGCTATCTCTCCGGCCCCGCCCTTGACATTTTAACTGTGCAAACCTTATGACTTATGGTTATCTAAATCTTGCAAAAATGTAACTGAGCAAATGTTGTGTCAGTACTCCCTGAAATGGACCACTCTACTGTAAGCTATATAAAGGCTTGTTAACTCTGGTTCGAGGCTCTCTCATCCTCTGGGAGAGCCCCTGCATACTTGTATAATAAAACCCCTTGCTTTTGCACGGTCTCTGCCTCTTGGAGTCATTAGAGGGGTGCGTGTGGAATTCCCAACCTTATTAAGATATCCTAATGAATGTTTTCCAATTGCTCTGATATTTGATTGTGTATATACTTAGCAAATATTCTCAAAATTATGTCTGCTAAAATGTTCTAAATGTCTTTTTTCACAGAAGTTGATGGAAAAGGACCTTGGATACTAAAGACTCGTATTACAATGCCTATTAAAAGACTGTTTCAGCAAACTTATTTTCAAACTATACATATATCTGCAAAAATGTTCTTGTGGGGGCCGGGCGGTGGCGCTGGAGGTAAGGTGCCTGCCTTACCTGCGCTAGCCTTGGACGGACCGCGGTTCGATCCCCCGGCGTCCCATATGGTCCCCCAAGCCAGGAGCGACTTCTGAGCGCATAGCCAGGAGTAACCCCTGAGCGTCACCGGGTGTGGCCCAAAAACCAAAAAAAAAAATGTTCTTGTGATTTTTGTTTAGGGAAGTTTCTGGAAAAGAAACATGGATGTTCTAGACTTGTATTACCGTGTTTGGTATACAAATGCTTAAGACTTTTCAAATTAGGTGTATCTGCAGAAAGGTTCTAAACATAAACATAAACATGTTCAGAGAAATCTATGAAAAAAATTTTTGATATGTATAAGACAAAGATATGAAAAAAAAGCTGATTATTTTGAGAATATATAAACAGTTGGACCTTTGACACTTTTACAGCCAAGTTTTACTGTGGCTATGAAAGTAACAACCACTTTTTTTTTTTTTTTTTTGCCACACCTGGCTGTGCTCAAGGATTACTCCTGACTCTGCGCTCAGATCACTCTTGATAAGCTTAGGGGACCATATGGGATGCCTGAAATGATCAGCCTCGTGCAAGGCAAATACTATACCTGCTATGCTACCCCTTCGGCCCAACAACCATCTTATTTATTTATTTGGTTTTTGGGTCACACCTGGCTGCACTCAGGGGGTTACTCCTGGCTCTACGCTCAGAAATCACCCCCGGCAGGCTTGGGGGACCATATGGAATGCTGGGATTCAAACCACCATCTTACTGCATGCAAGGCAAATGTCCTACCTCCATGCTATATCTCTCTGGGCCCCAACAACCATTTTTTAATAAGTTCTGATCTTGGGTTCCCACCTCTGGCGGAGAACAGTAGAGCAAAACTTGAAGTCTTTCTCTTTTTTGTTTTGTTTTAAACAAAATTGTAATTTTGTGAAATTGTAAGATGACACTAGCAATGAAAGGCTTTTCACCATCTTACTCTTCCCCTTAATCTCTTCCTTTGATATATAAGAGTCCACCTGGATCACTCTGTCCTGCCCTGTACTGGCAGATTTTGTTCTGGGATAATAAAGAAAAGTCAGTTTTGGCTTGGCGCTGGAAGAGAGACCACGAGAGGCCACTGGCTCTATGTTTCTTTCCTGACTGGCTTGGTTTATTATTTTATTTCTTCCCCACAACCCTGCTTCTTTAGACCCGTCTGTGTGGAGGCTAGAGATATGGTGTGTGGGGGTAATCTCACAACTTGTGAATTTTATTTTACAATATGGTCCCTCAAGCCTGCCAATAGTGATTTCTGAATACAGTCCCAGAAGTTGCCCCTGAGCATTGCTGGATGTGGTCCCCAAAACAAAAAATAACACAAATTTAAGTATAATATTCATTACACATATGGAATATTTCCATAGTGGTAAATCCTAAAGAAAACTAGAGTGGATATGCAAGATATTTACTTCGTGTTTAGTCTTCTGGACATGAGTGGGGGGGTTGGCGGAGAGAGGAGAGAGATGATCTTTACTCAGTGGAATGATAAATTCCTCAGATGGAGACAATGTAGATAACCTTATACCTGGCTGCTACCTGCCCAACTACATTTTTCTGTCCCATCCCAGGGTTTAAGAGGGTGGGGAACAGTGATAATTTCTGTGATTGGGGAAAGGGCCAACAAATCCAGGTCCAAAGCCTCATGTCAGACTCTAGAACCATCCATTGAGCTTTTATCAGCTGTTTCCTTGAGCGTCAGTGGCAGCTATGGAAGCCAGTGACCCTATATACCTTAGAGGCACACAGCAGGGTGACATTTCCAGGAAAAGCCTCAGTTTGGGCTAATTGAGAAAAGTCCTGTTCTGAATGGGCCTCAGCCTCCATTTCTCATTTCCCACAAAATGGAATTATTATTATTATTATTATTACAAAATGGAATTATTATTATTATTATTATTATTATTTTGGTTTTTGGGCCACACCCAGCAGTGCCCAGGGGTTACTCCTGGCTGTCTGCTCAGAAATAGCTCCTGGCAGGCACGGGGGACCATATGGGACACCGGGATTCGAACCAACCACCTTTGGTCCTGGATCGGCTGCTTGCAAGGCAAACGCCGCTGTGCTATCTCTCCGGGCCCACAAAATGGAATTATTACCTTGAGGTTTTCAGCTGGGTTGTAGAGCAATCTTACACAGAGGGATTGGCCTTATTTTATATGTGGGGGAAGCCACACCCAGCTGAGTTCTTGGGGGTCACTCATCAGAGGGGGCCTTGCTTGGTCCAGGATGAAGGTAGGGCTGCTGCTGGTACCAAGCATGGCCCAACTCTTTGAGCCATCTCCCCAAATCTCAGCACCGGTCACTGGAATTTAAATTAAAATTAATTAATTTTGATTTCTGTGCCACACCCAGGGGTTCCTCCTGACTCTACACTTAGAAATCACTCCTGGCGGGGCCGGGCGGTGGCGCCGGAGGTAAGGTGCCTGCGCTAGCCTAGGACGGACCACGGTTCGATCCCCCGGCGTCCCATATGGTCCCCCAAGAAGCCAGGAGCAACTTCTGAGCGCATAGCCAGGAGTAACCCCTGAGCGTCACCGGGTGTGGCCCAAAAACCAAAAAAAAAAAAAAAAAAGAAATCACTCCTGGGGGCCGGGCGGTGGCGCTAAAGGTAAGGTGGCTGCCTTGCCTGCGCTAGCCTCGGACGGACCGCGGTTCGATCCCCCGGCGTCCCATATGGTCCCCCAAGCCAGGAGCGACTTCTGAGCGCATAGCCAGGAGTAACCCCTGAGCGTCACCGGGTGTGGCCCAAAAACCAAAAAAAAAAAAAAAAAAAAAAAGAAATCACTCCTGGCAGGCTTGGTGACAATATGGGATGCTGGGAATCGAACTCAGGTCGTCCATGCCCTCCCTACCTGCTGTGCTATCCTCCAGCCCTTGAGTGGGGTACACTCAGTGGTACTCAGGTATTTCTCCTGACTCTGTGCTCAGGAATCTGAGCTCCACAGAGGAGCCTCACGACCTATTTGTTTGCTTGGTTTTTAGGCCAACCTGGTTGGTCTCAAGGGATTACTCCTAACTCTTCATTCAGAAATTACTCCTGGCAGACTTCAGGGAATATATGGGATACTGAGGCTTGAACCCAGGTCAGCTCTATGAAAGGCAAATGTCCTCCTCATGGTGCTAAGGCTCCAGTCCCTCAGGTACTATATTTAGTGGGACAGCTACATACATGCAAGGCAACTGCTTTAATCTGTGTTCTATCCCTCGGACCCACTTATATTTGTTTTGTTTTGATTGGGGACCATATCCAGTGGTGCTCAGGGATCAGTCCTGACTCTGTGCTCAGGAATCACTCCTGGTGGGGTTCAGGGGACCATATGGGATGCCAGAAATCAAATCTGGGTCAACTAAAATGAAGGCAAGCACCCTACTCTGGCCCTCCGACCTACTTTTCTTTTTTTCTTTTTTTTTCCTGGGTCCACCCAGCGCTCAGGGATGGCTACTGGCTATGCCCTCAGAAATTGCTCCTGGCAGGTATGAGGGACCATGTGGGATACCAAGATTTGAACCATGTGTCCTGGATTGGCTGTGTGCAAGGCAAGCACCCTTCTGCTGTGCTATCTCTCCGGCTCTCTGACCCACTTTTCTGTTTAAGTTTTTATTTTAGGAGCCATGTTTACAGTATTGTTAATGGGAAGGTTTCGTGCATAAAACAGTCAAGCTACGACCCCCCACACGGTGTCCACTTTCGTCCGTCATCTTTGCAGTGTAGCTCCCTCTCTCTCCCATGAGAAACTTTCTTGTGTATTAGAGCCAAGCTGCTGGGGATGAGCCCATGCTGGTGTCCATGGGGTCTTGTAGGCAAGACTGACAAATATCTGTCTTCTTTATTAGAGAAGCCTAGGGACCTCTAGGCCAGGAGAGCGATAAAGGGAGAGATGAGTTTGGGACCAGGGTAAGGTCAGACTGAGGGCCGGAAAAAGGAATAGGTATATAAAATATACAGCTGAAAGTAGCCAAACGTCTGTCCAAATCAGGGAGAAAAACTGAAGCCAGGGGTAGAAACAATTCAATCCTCTTGGTCCATAAACTGTCTTTTCTAACTGCCAGCCAACTCTTCACACCCAGTCTGGTGTGTTTGTGTGTGTGAGTGTGGGGTGTACAACTCAGTCAGTGATTCACAATTAAGGTCTTAGTTAAAGGGGCAGACCCTTTTTTATGACTGGCTTATGCTAGACTGTAGGACTAGATTTGTGAACACCAGCTTGCTTATGTTGCCTTTGGGTATTTACCCCCTCACTGGGTTTATTTGTGTCCGGTATGTAAGAGAGTGTTCTAGTCTGTCTTTCTCCTTTTGTTTTGGGCCACATGGTGCTCAAGGGTTATGCCAGACTCTGCTGTGCTAAGGAGTCACTCCCAGCAGTGCTCAGGGGAAAATATGGGTACGGACCAAAAACAAAATAAGACAGACTAGAACACTCTTTTATATGCTGGGGACACACACACACACACACACACACACACACACACACACACACACACACACACACACACACACACACGAAATTTGGTTATTGTGATAACCAAACAATGTTACACAATAGTGTTAAAATTAACTTGGTATTGCTGTTTTTTTTTTTTTGGGGGGGGCACACCCAGTGGTGCTCTGGGTTACACCTGGCTCTGCACTCAGAAATTGCTCCTAGCAGGCCCTGGGGATCATATGGGATGCTGGGAACTGAACCCGGATCCATCCCTGGTCTTCTGTGTGCAAGACAAACCAAACGTTCTACTACTGTGTTATCACTCCAGCCTCCTGCAAACATCTTTTCTTATTTTTTTTTGTTTTTGGGTCACACCCGGCAGCACTCAGGGGTTCCTCCTGGCTCTATGCTCAGAAATCACTCCTGGCAGGCTCGGGGGACAATATGGGATGCCGGGATTCGAACCCCAACCTTCTGCATGCAAGGCAAATGCCTTACCTTCATGCTCTCTCCGGCCCCACAAATATGTTTTCTAAGTAGAGTTTCTGAGTCCTTGGGGTAGATGCCAAGAAGTTAAATAGCAGGGTCCTATGAGAACTCAATTCCTAGGTTTTATTTTTGTGTTTTGGTTTTGGTTTTTGGACAACACCAGGAGCTGCTCAGGGATTACTTCTGTCTTTGTGCTCAGGAATCACTCCCAAGATGCTCTGTGGACCACATAGAATGCCGGGGATTGAATGTGTGTCAGCTATACGCAAGGCACATGCCCTGCCTGCTGTACTCTCTCCAGCCCTGTAGTTTTTAGTTTCTAATAACTTCTTATACATAGCTTAAATATGTCCTGAGTTACTGCAAGCAGCTTAGTACTGCAAACAAATCTCTTATTTTTTTGAGATTCATTTCACACTTTTTTTTTTGAAATCCAGCGAGGCTCTTGTTTGCTTCCATCTGTGCAGAAAAGTTGCTGTGTTTTTATCAACTTGTGCTGTCATAGAAACCAGACTCACACTTTTCTGCAGACTGACTGGGGGTTTAGTCACATCCTCAGGCCATGGCGTGTCTGTCAGTGATGCTTAGGCTCACTGAGCTTAGGAGCTTAGGCTCCTCTCTTCCTCACTCTCACGAGGAGAGTTTTGTGTGGGGGCCAGAGACATCATGTGTGTGGGGCGTTAAGGTGCTTGCTGTGCCTGCAGCTGATCCCAGTGCAATCCCAGATACGGACTAAATTCTCCTTAGCACCAGCAGGGGTGATCCTTGAGCACAGAACCAGGAATAAGCACAGAGCACCACTCTGGGTGCAGTTCAATTCTTCACTTCACCTAAAAAAAATTGTTTTGTGGGTCACTTCAGGCGATGCTTCCTGGTTCTGCACTCAGGGATCACTCCTGGCAGAGCTTGGGGAACCATATAAATGCTGGAGATCGAACCAGATAGGCTGCATACAAGGCAAGTGCCCTACCCACTCTCTATCTCTCCAGATCCCTAAAAAAGTCCCTCTCTCAAATGTTTGTATTAGGGCCAGAGTGATAATACAGGACGTGTGTAATGTACTTGGCTTGCATGTGGCTGACCCAGCTTTAATCCCTGGTATCCCCAAGCACCACCACTGTCACTTGGTGTAATTATTGAGTACACAGCCAGAGTAAGCCCTGAGCACTTCTGAGTGGCACAAACCCCACCTCTAGAAAAGAAGTTTTATGTTGAGAGTCACCTTAAATTTTGAGAAGTTTTCTTATTTAGCTTTTTTTTGTTTGTTTGTTTTTAATTTTTGGGCCACACCCAGTGACACTCAGTTGTTATTCCTGGCTATCACTCAGAAATTGCTCCTGGCTTGGGGGACCATATGGGATGCTGGGGAATCGAACCGTGGCCCATCCTGGGTCAGCTGCGGGCAAGGCAAATACCCTACTGATGCGTCATCACTCTGGCCCTTTTATTTAATTTTATATAGAATGTCACCTTAAACTTTGGGAAAATTTTCTTAGTTTATTTATTTATTTTTTGGGCCACACCCGGTGATGCTCAGGGGTTACTCCTGGTTCCAAGTTCAGAAATTGCTCCTGGTAGGCTCAGAGGACCATATGGGATGCTGGAGATTGAACCTGGGTTCTTCCTGGGTGTGCAAGGCAAACGCCATACCGCTATGCTATCATTCTGGCCCTTAGTTTTTTGTTTGTTTGTTTGTTTGTTTTTGGGTCACACCTGGCAGCACTCTGGGGTTACTCCTGACTCTACACTCAGAAATTGCTCCTGGTAGGCTCAGGGGACCATTTGGGATGCCAGGATTCAAACCACCATCCTTCTGCATGCAAGGCAAATGCCCTACCTCCATGCTATCTCTCCAGCCCTCCCTTGTTTAGTTTTTTTTTTTTTTTTTTTTTTTGGTTTTTGGGCCACACCCTGTGACGCTCAGGGGTTACTCCTGGCTATGCGCTCAGAAGTTGCTCCTGGCTTCTTGGGGGACCATATGGGGCACCGGGGGATCGAACCGTGGTCTGTACTAGGCTAGCGCAGGCAAGGCAGGCACCTTACCTCCAGCGCCACCACCCGGCCCCCTCCTTGTTTAGTTTTATATAAAACACATTTGATTTTGGAGTTTTCTTATTAGTTTTATATAGTGTCACCATTTTTTCTTTTGGTTTTTGGGTCACACCCAGCAGCGCTCAGAAATCACTCCTAGCAGGCTCGGCGGACCAAATGGGCTGCCGGGATTCGAAGCACAGTTTTTCTGCATGCAAGGCAAACCTAGCCCTACCTCCATGCTATCTGGGCCCCTGGGGAAGGTTTTTTATTTAGTTTTATATAGAGTGTCACCTTAAATTTTGGAGTTTCATTATTTAGTTTTATATGGTGTCACCTTAAATTTTGGGGAAGGCTTCTTATTTTTTGTTCACACCCAAATATGCAGCAGGCTTACACTTGGTACTCTTGGCTCTGTCCTCCTAGGTAATTACAATATCTGTGTCAGGGATGACTCCTAGTGATGGAGGATTATATAAGGTGCCAGGGATTGAACCTGGATCAGGCAGTTCAAGACAAGTTGTACTATCTCTGTCTAATTTCCTTATTCTCTATTTTCTGGGGGTGGGGCTTTTTGTTTGTATGAAGCCACACCTAGTGGCACTCAGACATTCTCCTCAGGCTCTGGGCTCAGGGGATCTTTGGTGGTGCCTGAGATCAAACCGGAATTAGTTATATGCAAGGTCAGTTCCTTACCCTCTATACTATCTCTCTAGCCATTAGTATATATTTGTAGGTTTTTGTTTTATTTTGAGGCCATATTGAGCAGCGGTCAGGCAGTGTGCAAGGCAAATGCTCCACAAGCTGTGCTATCGCTCTGGCCTGTATTGTGTTCTTAAATCCTCACAGTACCTCTGCTTCAGGCCCATTCACCCAGGTTTGGATTCATTGAACTGGGTCTCTGATGCAAGTTTGCACTCCAGTCTTTCAGGTCATCTCCATGGCCTAAATTAGTTTCTTCTTATTTTGACTTTAAAGCTACTACTAGTGGTGCTCTGAGCTATTCCTGGTCAGTGCTCAGTGTACAATGCTCAAGGGTTGCTCCAGAGTAGTGCTGGGGATCAACCTGGGCTTGCTGCATGCAAAGCATGTGCTTCAGCACAGTTTACAACTATCCAGCCCTTGGGGCAGGAGCAATAGCACAGCAGTAGGGCATTTGCCTTGCATGCGGCCAACACAGGATGGATATGGTTCAATTCTCGGCATCTCATATAGTCCCTGAGACTGCCTGGAACAATTTCTGAGTGCAGAGCCAGGAGTAACCCCTGAACACTGCTAGGTGTGATTCAAAAACAAAAATAAAAAAGCAAACATCTATCCAGCCCACATTTCATTTTAATATATTGTGTCAGGGATCAAACCCAGGGTTACATACAGGTACAATGTGTGCTATACCACTGAGCCACATTCCTGACAAGCTTTTTTTTTTGGTTTTTGGGCCACACCCGGCGTTGCTCAGGGGTTACTCCTGGCTGTCTGCTCAGAAATAGCTCCTGGCAGGCACGGGGGACCATATGGGACACCGGGATTAGAACCAATCACCTTTGGTCCTGGATCGGGTGCTTGCAAGGCAAACGCCGCTGTGCTATCTCTCCGGGCCCTCCTGACAAGCTTTTAAATACTGTCAGCTTTGTGGGTCTAGAGAGAAAACACAGCAAAGATGGTGCTTGCCTTGAACATAGCTAACCTGGGTTTAATCCCCAGCACCCCATATAGTTCCCTGATCCCCATCAAGAGTGATCCCTGAGTACAGATACAGAGGTAACCCCTGAGTTCCATTTGGTATGACTCAAAACAACCCCCCCAAAATGTGAGGGGCTGAAGTGATAGCACAGCTGGCTTGGTTTTGATCCCCAGCATCCCATATGATCCCGAGCCCAACAGCAATGATTCCTGAGTGCAGAGCAAGGAGTAAGCCCTGAACACCTTGAGTGTGACCCTAAAGAAATCCCCCCACCAGGGGCTGGAGCGATAGGACAGTGGGTAGGGTGTTTGCCATGCACGCTGCTGACAGTGTTCAATCCCCTCATATCATATGGACCCCAAGACTTACCAGGAGTAATTCCTGAGTAGAGTCCTGAGGTGGAAGTTGTGCAAAAAAAAAAAAAAATTTAATAAAAAAATAAGAGGGGCCAGAATAGTGTCAGAGGTAAGGCGTTTGCCTTGCACACGGCTGACCCAGGATGGATCTTGGTTAGGTCCCCCGGTGTCCCATATGATCCCCAAAGCCAGGAGCAATTTCTTTTTTTTTTTTTTTTGGGGGGGGGGTCACAGCTGGCAGCGCTCAGGGGTTACTCCTGGCTCCACGCTCAGAAATCGCTCCTGGCAGGCTTGGGGGACTATATGGGATGCCGGGATTCGAACTGCTGTCCTTTTGCATGCAAGGCAAACGCTCTACCTCCATGCCATATCTCCGGTCCCAAGCCAGGAGCAATTTCTGAGAGCATAGCCAGGAGTAATCCCTGAGCATCATCTGTGTGGTAGTCAAAACAAACCAAGTGGGCCGGAGAGATAGCCTGGAGGTTAAGGCGTCTGCCTTCCATGCAGAAGGATGGTGGTTCGAATTCAGGCATCCCATATGGTCCCCCATGCCTGCCAGGGGCGATGATTTCTGAGTGTGGAGCCAGGAGTAACTCCTGAGAGCAGCCCAGTGTGACCCCTCCAAAAAAAAACAAATAAACAAAAAATCTGTGTGCCTCTCCCAACCCAAAAAACAGCCAGCTTAAGGCCCAAGAGCACTGACCTTGTTGGTGTAAGGCCCTGAGTTTGATCCCTGATACCAGTACAGAAAGAAAAGGAAAAGGCTATTCCATTAGCCCCAGGAGTTCAACTCTACAAGTCTGGGAGTGGAGTTAAAAAAAGGCAGCAGCAGGGCTGGAGAGATAGCATGGAGGTAAGGCATTTGCCTTTCACACAGGACAGTGGTTTGAATCCTGGCATCCCATATAGGGTCCCCTGTGCCTGCCAGGATCGATTTCTGAGCCTAGAGCCAGGAGTAACCCATGAGCGCTGCCTGGTGTGACCCAAAATAGGCCCCCCCCCCAAAAAAAAAAAAAAAAAAAAAGAAAGAAAAGGCAGCAGAGCAGAGAGGACTGACTATCCGATTATCCTCATCTGGCTTGAAGACTGACTTCCTGCTTCCCTATTTGCTGGGTGGTATACTCACTGATCTGTGCTGTGTGTGAGCTCCACAGCCTTCCTGGACTCAGAACCTGGGAACCTGGGGTTTATGATCTGGGGCACTGAGTAAATATGAAGGTTGTTCATTGTCTCGAGCCGGAATTCGACACCCTTGGCTGCTATGATGTGACCGGCAACACTTTGTTTTCCCTGAAATGACGACAGATGATGAATGATGGCGAGAAGCTCGCTGCTTGTGCAGCATGGCCTGGAATCAAGCTCTGACTGTTTCTATTTTTTTTTGGCTCATACCTGGCAGTGCTCAGGAGTTACTCTTGGCTCTGTGCTCAGAACTCGCCCCTGGCAGACTCGGAGGACCATATGGGATGCCAGGATTCAAACCATCATCTGTCTGTGTGTTGTTCATTGTCTCGAGCCGGAATTCGACACCCTTGGCTGCTATGATGTGACCGGCAACACTTTGTTTTCCCTGAAATGACGACAGATGATGAATGATGGCGAGAAGCTCGCTGCTTGTGCAGCATGGCCTGGAATCAAGCTCTGACTGTTTCTATTTTTTTTTGGCTCATACCTGGCAGTGCTCAGGAGTTACTCTTGGCTCTGTGCTCAGAACTCGCCCCTGGCAGACTCGGAGGACCATATGGGATGCCAGGATTCAAACCATCATCTGTCTGTGTGCAAGACAAATGGCCTACTGCTGTGCTATCTCTCTGGCCTCGCTTTGTTTCTAGTCTGTTGTTTACTCTGTGTGTTTGTTGAAATGTCTGCTCTTTGTCATCTACCTCCTTTGAATGGAGGAGCTGGACCTCTGTCACAGGCATCCCTGTGTTAAGCCTTGGTGGGAGTTGGTGTGGGTCTGGATTCTGGTCTCCCTGCTGCCCGGATGTGAAGGAATAAGCTCCCCTCACTTAGTCAATCCAGATTCCTGATGGAGGACTGGAGAGACAGAATAGATAGTATAGTGTGCTTTGCACACAGCCGACTCTAGTTCAATCCCCAGTACCCCATATGGTCCTGAGTCCCATCAGGTGAAGCCTGAAGACCTCCAACCACCTTCAGGTGACCCTGGTGATCCCCAGCACTGCAGGACATGAACAGCAGCCAATAATTAGCAGGCAGTTCCGTGTGGGACCCACATGTGAGCTGGGATGAGTAACCCTGACACACAAGAGTTGGTCTGTACTTTGTGGCTCTGGAAATGTCTGCTTAGCTTGGGAGACATGAGGAAAGAAAATTGTGGGATTTTTGTTTTTGGGCCACACCCAGTGTTGCATAGGGGTTGGTTACTTCTGGCTCTGAGCTTAGAAGTTACTATTGGCAGGCTCAGAGGACTATAATAAAAGCTGGAGATTGATGTGGGTCTCTCTCTCTTTTTTTTTTTGGGGGGGGGGGTCACACCCGGCAGCGCTCAGGGGTTACTCCTGGCTCTATGCTCAGAAATCGCCCCCGGCAGGCTCAGGGGACCATATGGGATGCCAGGATCCGAACCACTGACCTTCTGCATGCAAGGCAAACGCCTTACTGCTGTGCTATCTCTCTGACCCCTCAACTGGGTAGTTTTATTTTTTGGGTTTTTGAGTCAGACCCAGTGGTGCTCAGGGGTTAATCTTGGCTCTGCACTCAGAAATTGCCCCTGGCAGGCTTGGGGGATCATATGGAATGCCGGGATATGAATCACCATCAGTCCTGAATTGGCTGCGTGCAAGGCAAACGCCCTACCGCTGTGCTATCTCTCTGGCCCCCAACTGGGTAGTTTTTTTTTTTTTGGTTTTTGGGCCACACCCATTTGACGCTCAGGGGTCACTCCTGGCTATGCGCTCAGAAATCTCCCCTGGCTTGGGGAGACCATATGGGACACCGCGGGAATTGAACCACAGTCCATCCTACGCTAGCACTTGCAAGGCAGACACCTTACCTCTAGCGCCACCTTTCCGGCCCCCCCAACTGGGTAGTTTTGTTTTTTTTTTTTGTGGTTTTTGGGTAACACCCGGCAGTGCTCAGGGGTTTTTCCTGGCTCCGTGCTCAGAAATTGCTCCTGGCAGGCACGGGGGACCATATGGGATGCCGGGATTTGAACCGATGACCTCCTGCATGAAAGGTAAACGCCTTACCTCCATGCTATCTCTCCGGCCCCCCAACTGGGTAGTTTTAATGCTCGGGCCTGAGTATATGGTTCAGTTTGGGGGTTATTTGGGCCTAATGCTACTAGAAGCCTCCAGGGTCACAGTTGGCTTTTGGGGCTGCACGTGGTGATTCACAAAGGACCAAGTGTTGGGGAATCAAATTCAGGATGAGGGGTGGAGAGATAGTACTGTGGGTGGTTGCCTTGCACTTGGCTGACAGGATCCCAAGTATCCTATATGGTTCCCTGAGTCCAAACAGGAGTAAGTCTTGAGTAAGTTTTTAGCATTGCCAAGTATGCCCCAAAGCACCCCACCCCCAAATAAAACCCGACAACTGACTTTACCTTTATTTGGGGGGAAAGCACATCTGGTGGCACTCGGGTTACTCCTGGCTCTGCGCTTAGAAATCAATCCTGGCAGGCTTGGGGGACCATATGCAATGTCAGGGATTGAACCTGGGTAGTCTGTATGCCAGGCAAATGCTATCTTTACTGTGCTGTTCAGGGCCCTATCTCTGGACTATATCATGGCCCTATGTTCATAACCCAAAGGATAATTTTAGCTAAAATCTGGGTAATAAAGAAACTGTCAAAAGTGAGGAATGTTTAATATTTGTTTCCAAGAGCCTGGAACACAAATCCCCAGACATAAATTCATGAAACTCAATTATGATTAAAAATGAGAGAATTCTCAATTCAAATCAGTACTATGAAAATACTGGGAAGAGATAGTAACTTTGTTAACTCTTTAAAGATTAGAGAATAAACGACAGGAAAACAAAAGAGAAATATGGGACCTGAGTGATAGCATAGCAGAGAAGGCATTTAAGTTGTACATAGCTGACCAGGGTTCAATCCCTGGCTTCCCATAGGGCTCCCCAAGCCTGCTAGTAGTGATCCCCGAATGCAGAGCTAGAAACAAATCCTGGCCCTGGAAGTACTACTGGGTGTGGCCCAAAACCAAACACCGCCCCCCCAAATTGGTCAGAAAAACAAAAGGGTAATTCAAAAGCGAACATTTAGGGTGACTAAGCCCTGAGCACTGCTGGGTGTGCCTCCCAAATAGTTTTCTTTTTGTTTGGGGCCCTATCCAACAATGTTCAGGGGTTACTACTAGCTCTGCACTCAGGAATCATACCTGCCTGTGCTCGGGGGACAATATGGAGAGCCAGGGATAGAACCAGGGTCTGCAGCCTGCAAGGCAAGAATCCTCTTGGCTGTGCTATTGCTCTGGACCCAAAGTCAGTGCTTTGCTACCTTGTTTTGCTGAAAGAAAAAGAAATTCTGGGTGGCCTTGAAGTGCTTAAATACCAACAAGGAAGTTCGAACACCAGAGAGGACGCTAAATGCATGTCAGACTTGTCACCCCCTGTCCTCCTCTCCACTGGCCACATGGGTGGCTCTCATTGCTGAGGCCCTGGCCAGGGGTGTCTTATTTGGTGGCAGTGCCTGCCGCTCTGCGGTGGTATCCCAGGATCTGGACACTTAGTGCAGGAGCCCCTGCTGGCCATGTTGCTGCAATCACCAATGGCTGTGCTCCCTGTCAGCTTGGGGTGCCCTGTGTACTCCTGTACTTTCTGGACCTTCTAGGCTTATTATTATTATTTTTTAGGCTTATTATTAATAAATCTTCAAAAGCAGCCTCAACAGGAGGAACAAGGACTTTTTCACCCCAAAAACACAGTTTTTACATTCTCAGGAATCAGAGCCCAAATCTCTTGTACTACATCCTACTTTGACCATATTTTGCTTCTCTTTGTTTTGTTCAGAAGCTGCTCCTGGCAGTGCTTAAAGGCCCACATGGTGCAAGAGACTGAATTTTGGGCTCTCACATGCAAAGAATACACTCTAGTCCTTTGATCTAGGTCCCTAGCTTAGCAACTAAAATAAAAATACAAAACTGAGATGGCATTTACTTTTATTGTTATGCTAGAAATATAAAAAAAGCATAGGCAGATACAAACACATGACCTTTCTTGAAACAAATGAGTATAGCAGAGACTGCTGGGTCCTCTTCTCCTCACTGCTTAACCTGTAACAACTAACTGTAACAACTCATAAAAACCAAATCTTGAGGCCAGAAAGATAGCAACAGCAGGAAGGACTTGCCTTGCATATAGCTGACCTAAATTTAATCTCAGGCATAAAGTCTAGTCAGGAGTGATCCCTGAACACTGCTGGTATAGACCAAAAACAAAACAAAACAAAAACCCCAAAATCAAGTCCTAAACTCCCATTTGTTCTTGGAATGGGAAGTTCATTTTATGGAGCTCCTAAAGACTTTGCATGTGTGTGGATATGTGTGTTTTGTAACACCAGGAAGGACTCAGGAGCTATCCTGGCTTATCTCCTATGCTATCTCTCTACCCTCACCCCTTTCTATGGAGTCAGGTTTATTTTATTTTATTTTTTTATTTTTTGGGGTTTTTTTTTTTGGACCACACCCAGTGGTGGTCAAGGGTTACTCCTGTCTCTGAGCTCAGAAATAGCTTATGGCAGGCTCAGGGGACCATATGGGATGCTGGGGTTTGAACTCAGGTTGGTCCCGGATTGACTGCGTGCAAGGCAAATACCCTACCCACTGTGCTATTGCTCTGGTCCTAAGGAGCCAGGTTCTCGATAAAAAGCCCTGACACTTCCTCTCCCCACTGGCCCTGTTCTGAATTAGCAGGCTTGCTCCTCTTTCCAGCAGATCTTGCCATTTTCCCCAAGCTGCACTGTTTGGCTGGCCACCAGCTGGAGGGCTGTGGGGAAGATTTTATGCTCTGCCAGCTTCACTCTTTCTGACAGCGTTGCCACCGTGTCCCCTCTCTCCACGTGCACTGCTTCTTGTAAAATTATCTGTCCAGCATCGACATCTTCCTGGAAAAGGAAGCTCTAGTGTGACTCTTCCCTTTCTAGCCCTCGCCATCCTCACCCAGCAGTATTTCTGTGGGAAGAACTTACTTACCGCAACAAAGTGCACTGTACAACCGGTGACTGTGACGCCAGCCGCCAGGGCCTGCTCATGGGCATTCGAGCCCTTGAAAGATGGGAGCAAGGAGGGGTGGATGTTGAGCATTTTCCCTGGAAATGAACGACAACATTAGAGCGTGAGGGGGGAACCCTGCTGTGTGCCTGTCACAGGACTCTGCTCTTTGCTGTGGCGAATGAGGAGTCGGAGATGCACCAGAGAACACTCTGGTCAAGGGTGGCTGTTGATTCATGGGAGACAGTGAGGCAAGAGCAAACAGGTTCTGAAGGGAGGAGACTCTGACCCGACAGCAAGATCTAGGCCGGCATCTCCCCTCATAGAAAGGTGGTCACAGCGTGTGTTTCCCCTCAAGGCACTCTAGGAGGAAATGACTTTTCTCCACCAAGTCATAGGACCACAGCTGGATGCGAGACTATAGAGATCTGTAAGATTTATGTCAGTCTGTTTCATACATATCAAGTGTCCACATGAAAAGGGACTATGGAAAACATCAAAACTTTTTTTGGGGGCCCGGAGAGATAGCACAGCGGTGTTTGCCTTGCAAGCAGCTGATCCAGGACCAAAGGTGGTTGGTTCGAATCCCGGTGTCCCATATGGTCCCCCGTGCCTGCCAGGAGCTATTTCTGAGCAGACAGCCAGGAGTGATCCCTGAGCATCGCCGGGTGTGGCCCAAAAACCAAAAAAAAAAAAAACAAAAAACCAAAAAAAAAACCAAAAAAAAAAAAAAAACCCAAAAAAAACAAAAACAAACTTTTTTTTTGGGGGGGTTTATGGGCCACATCTGGTGGTGTACAGAAGTTACTCCTGGCTCTGCACTCAGGGGTGTACTCACTCCTGGCGGTGCTCAGGGGAACATATGGAATGCCAGGAATGGTACCTGGGTTAGTCATGTGCAAGGCAAGAGCCTCCCTGCTGTGCTATAGTTCTAGCCCCCAAATCAAAACTTTTTCTTTGAAGAAGATTAGAGCATGAGATAATTGTGTTTTCTGGCAAGGATGCCTCCTGGGTTCTACAGTAAAGCAGCAAGTTTACGGCCACCCTGGGACTGGGCTACATGTTTTGGGGGGGGGTGCCACAATATTTACACTCACCATTCCATTTCTTGACAAACTGGCTGGATAAAATCCTCATGAAGCCAGCAAGACAGACTAAGTCTACAGAGAATTCTTGAAGGATCTGATCAATCGCATCATCAAACAGTTCCCGAGTTTTGTATGATTTGTGACTAATTACCTAAAACAACAAAAAAGAAAGCACCGTCTACTTTGGGTTTCTTTATGCTTCAGGGTCACACTCAGCAGTACTCAGAGCTGACTCCTGGCTCTGCATTCAGGAATCAATCCTGGTGGTTCTCAGGGTGGGAATGAATCTGAGCTGGCCACGTATGAGGCAAGTGCCCTTCCTGCTGTGTTATCACTCCGACCCCAGAGAGCAGCACTTTCTCACTGACTTACAAACAACAAGGTAAAGCTCAATACTCATTTCTGTCCAAAGAAACATCCAGGGTAAAGAATTCAGGAACGGACAGAAAGGAGTAGAAAAAGAGCAGGTCCCCTCTTCTCCTTATCATGCCCCCAGAGGACCTTACCCTGGTGGGAATCCCAGCTCTTTGTGCTTTCTCTAAGCCAGCCACTGCGGCTTTGTTGGAGATGACAACGACGATTCGGGCAGAGCTGCTCAACTCCTGAGTACTGTCGATGAGAGCTTGGAGGTTTGACCCTGAGAAAGGGGATGGACACACAGTGAGCCCAGACTCTTTTTTTTTGGTTTTTGGGCCACACCCTGTGACGCTCAGGGGTTACTCCTGGCTATGCGCTCAGAAGTTGCTCCTGGCTTCTTGGGGGACCATATGGGACGCCGGGGGATCGAACCGCGGTCCGTCCTAGGCTAGCGCAGGCAAGGCAGGCACCTTACCTCCAGCGCCACTGCCCGGCCCCTGAGCCCAGACTCTTACATGTAGGAAAAAGCAGTAAGTGAGGAAAGGCCATGACTGCTGAATGAATGAAGGTCTTAGCAAAAGAGACTGGCAGGAGATGTGAGGCTCTAAAACCCCGTTTCTCAGTTTAAAGGATGGAGATATCACAGAAGGGCAGAGGATCATAGGCCTTGTATGAAGCAGGTCCTGACAGCTCCCTGAGTGGTCCCTAATATCACAGGCCTACCTCTGACCACCAGGCCCCTGAGCACTATTAGGGAGGTTCTTTCCCCTTCAGGAAAAGAAAGGGGGCTAGAGTGAAAGCACAGGGCATTTGCTTTGCTGATCCAGATGTGATCCTCCATACCCAGGCCCACCAGGAGCAATTCCTGAATGCAGAGCCAGAAATAAGTCCTGAGCATCTCTGCATATGGCAAAAAACAATCTCCCCAGAAAAAAAAATCCACAAACCCAATACAACAAAAAAATAAACAAAGGAACAACATGGAATGTTCTTTGGCACTCTGTACACTTACAGGTTGAGGCTCAGAGTGGGGAGTGCACCTTGCTTTGTCAAGGGAGAACATGCTCTCCTGCCCTCATCCTGCTACCCATGGGAATGAGACAAACCTCTAATGCTTACTGCTGTTAACAAGAATTTTATAAAACTTCAACTCCTGGGCTGGAGAAATAGCACAGTGGCAGGGCATTTGTCTTTCATGCAGCTGACCCAGGACGAACATGGGTCCTATCCCAGCATCCCATATGGCCCCCTGAGCCTGCAAAGCCAGGAGTAATCTGAGCACCATTGGGTGCTGCCCCCAAACCAACAAAACTTCAACTCTTTTAAGACGTTCCAACTCCCAGCTAGGATGCAAGGTGGCATTTCAGGCTTCCTCATTTCCTAGTGTCTCTTTCCATGTCTGTTTCCTCTCCCGTGACAAGGAACATGGAAAGAGCAAGGAAGGCCACAGACCAGAAAATGTTCCTCACTGATTCCTTCTACCTAGTCCAGCAGCTCAACAGGCTTCTGAGGAAGGAAGAGATGAGAAGGTCTCCAGCTCCAGGTGCTCACCTGTCCCGGAGATAAGGACAGCTACTCTGGCCTTGTCCGGTTTCAGGGTGCCATTCTCCACCAGGATCCCATTTCCCACCACGGTGTGGTTCATTTGCATCGTTTCAATTAGGTGCTTGACAGTCACACGAGGAGAGCCTGCAATTCAAACTACTGTGAATGAGCAGTAATGATGCCAAATACAGCAATTCATGGAGAGGCAGAGGCTACATCCAGACGGTTCGATCTGCGAGGATGAGATCTGTGTGTCAAGTGTAGAACATTCCAGTGTGAGCAGCACTCAGGGTTTCTCAGTGTCAGGACGCAGCTTTCTTACTAGCTGCACGAGATCTCCTTATCTCCCAACCTGTGTTTATCACTTCTGTCCTCTGGACTCAAGGGCTGGCATGTGAGCCAAGCAAAGCAAGGGGGGGGGGGTGTGAGGGGGGAGGGGAGGGAGAGAGAATTTCCTTTTCCACTGCATCATGAGCTGAAGACCAAGGGTTCCAGACACTTCCCAGGAGCTAATGAACCTGCCTTGACCCTGGTGCAACCTGTACCCATGTGAGAGCACAGCTTGGGGGCTCTCTATGAACCTCGGCAAGGCTTTCTGCTGCACTGCCAGCTTGAGTCCTGCCAATCCCAACGACCTCACTTGTTCTGCCAAGCTGAGAAGAGCCTGACAGCAGAGGTGTTCACTTCACTCTGAGACAAGCTCTCAGAGAACCAGAGTGAACCCCTGGGCCAAGGCATGGAAGGTGGGGGAGCTGATACCAACATCTGCTAGAAAACAGATATCCATTATGGGGTGACTCAGGACACACAAGAGGAGAATGCATACTGCCTTCCCAAACTGCTCCCTTTCTCCTCTAAGGTGACTGTTTATTCACTCACATGCCCCACTGTCTGGGGAAACTGGAAGATGGGATGACACAGCTGTATGTCTGTGACTGCAGATGCTGAAGCCCTGAGTCAGGAGAGTTGGAGTGATATGGAGAAGGTGATGTCACCTTACTCTGGTCTACTGGGAGTAGGGCCACAATGATTGGTACAGAGGTGGGAATGAATAGGCCTCTGAACTTAAGAGCACCACACAAGGAGCAATTACCTTCTGGAGAGGTGACCACCATGCCAATCACCCAGGCTTCCTCTTGCTGCTTCTCAAGTTCACACAGGACCACTTTCTGCTGTTTCTCTGAGACCACGAGGACAGCCCCGATGCCACAGTTAAAGGTCCTGGCCATCTCTTCTTCGGAGACATGTCCCTCCCTTTGCAACCAGGAGAAGACCCCAGGGATCCTCCAGTTCTTGGCATCTGTAATGGGCGCAGATGTTAACTTGCCCACCGTCATGCACAAAGCAGGAAAACAGAGAATGTATAAAATGAGAGAGATTATAGTATAACTAGGGTCACAGAAGGTAGACTCCAGAAGCAACCCAATGCCCAAGAACAAAAGGAGTGGCCAAAGTAACTGTGGTATAGCCACTCAATGGACAACTATATAGCTGTTAGGAAAAACAAAGTCATGAAATTTGCTGATACATGGATAGACATAAAGAGTTCAGGCGAGTGAAAAGAGTCAGAGGGAGAGGGTCAGACACATGGAATGAGCACACTCATCTGCAGGATATAATTAGAGACGAGGGCCTCTAAGAAGGAGGACCCATCCATGGTAGGAGCTTGCCACAAAGAGTGGAGAGTAGTTAGGGCATAGAAGGGACCACTAGGACAATAATAGTTGGAAATGATCACTCTGGACAAGAGCTGGGTACTGAAAGGAGATAAAGTGAGGGCAGCGACCCAAATGGACAGAGCAAAGAGGGAATCCATCACCACTAATTTGATCTGCCTATATGTCATGTCAGGTGCACTGCTGACCTGGAGAAGTGTCTCCTGTACCTGCAGTCATATTTCTCCCAGCAGTTCTCTGCATGGAAGGGCTTTCTGGCAAGCTTACCTAAGTGCACCCCAAGTCCTGGAGGCAGGACACGGGGGATGTTTTCCAACAGTCCCCCACCAGTAATGTGGGCGAAAGCTTTGACGTGTCCTGAACGCAGGACAGGTAAGAGGGTGCGGCTGTAGATTCTGGTTGGAGTTAGCAGCAAGTCTCCTGTCATGGGAGGAAAGCAAATGACACTGAGAAATATCCAGAGAAGACCCTGCAGAAGATGGAGAGTGCTCTTGAGCACTGCCAAAGACTTTACCTCAAAACCACTGAACATCCCTGGGCAGCAGGGATGATGGATAATGTTTGGGGTCAGACATGGCGTTCAGGGACCAAGTGTGGAGCCAGGGATTGGAGCTGGGGTGATCGTGCACAGAGCAGGGACCTTTTGGCCTGAGCAATCTCCCCATCACTCTGTTAGGATTTTAAATAATAAGACAGGGCTATAGAAATAGCATAGCAGTAGGGCATTTGCCTTGCACACAGTTGATCAGGGATGGACCTGGGATTGATTCCTGGCATTCATATATGGTCTCCCTGAGCTTGCCAGGAGTGATTTCTGAGTGCCGCTGGGTGTGACCCAAAAACCAAAACCAAAAACCAAACCAAACAAAAAAAGACTGGGGTCTACTCAAATCCATTTCCTTTTTTCCTCCTTCCTTCCCTCCTTCCCTCCCTCCCTTCCCTCCCTTCCTCCTTCCCTACCTCCCTCCCTCCCACCCCTCCCCTCCCCTTCTCCTTCCTTCCTTCCTACCTTCCTTCCTTCCTTCCTTCCTTCCCTTCCTTCCTTCCTTCCTTCCTTCCTTCCTTCCTTCCTTCCTTCCTCCCCTCCCTCCTCCCTCCCTCCCTCCCGCCCTCCCTCCCTCCGTCCCTCCCTTCCTCCCTTCCTTACTATTTGGTTTTTGGGTCACACACAGCAGTGCTCAGGCGTTCCTCCTGGCTCTACACTCAGAGAACACTCCTGGAAGACTCAGGGGACCATATGGAATCCCAGGATTTGAACCACCGTCCTTTTGCATGCAGGACAAATGCCCTACCTCCATGCTATCTCTCCAGTCCCTCAAATCCAATTTCTACTCCCTTTTTATTTTCATTGTTTTTGGCTACATTTTGATGTCACTCCTGATTCTGAAATGACTCTGGACAGGCTAGCAGGACCATATGGGATGCCAGGAATTGAACCCAGGTTGGCCACATACAAGGCAAACACCTTTTCCACTTTGCTACAGCTCCAGCTCCCACCCTCCCTTTTTATATTTAAGGTCATACCTGGCTGTGCTCAGGGCTTGTTCCTGGCCCTGTATTCAGGGCACTATACATAGGATTGAACCTAAGTTGGCTGCATGCAAGGCAGGTTAGAGTACAACCCACTGTACTCTTGCTTTGGCCATTTTTTTACTCCCCTTACTTTTTTTCTCTTTTGCTTAACCCCCATTTGTTATGAGGCAATTTCACAGATTTCTTCACGAATCATTCTATCCCTCTATGCTAAAGTTCCTGGTTCTCAAGCGTATAGGACTCAGTGTCACTCACTGATTAGGCCTCTCAGCATGCTGCACCAACAGGTCTATGGAGACAATGATGGCACATTGTCTTCATTAGAAGGAAGCGACACTACGTATGTCGTGAGAGGCTCTGTGTTGCAGGGAGTGGGGTGGTGGTGGCTCAGGCCTGGGCTCTGAGCTGAAGATGGGACCCACATCTGTGCTCACCTAAGGTGTGAGCACCGCAACCTGCAGGTGCAGGGGAGGAGAAACTGAGGGTGGATTTCTCCACAATCTTGCGCACCAGGCTGAAGCCGTTGCTGTGAAGCCCCGAGGAAGCGACCCCGATGACCACATCTCCTTCCATTATGCTGCCCAGGCGTGGTAGCTGCTTGTCCCGCTCCACGGCACCCACAGCGAAGCCCGCCAGGTCATACTCTCCGGGTGGGTACATGTCGGGCATCTCTGCTGTCTCCCCGCCTGGCAGGAACGTGGGAACATAAGTAAAGATAGTGTAATATGTGTCTTGTCTGTTTCTCTGACTCTCTCTCCCTCCCTCCCGAATGGGAGGAGTTCAGGCTTTGCATGTTGGAGCCTTTGCCTTTTTTTGGTTTTGTTTTGGAGCAACACCTAGCAGTGTTCAGAGGTAACTCCTGGCTATGTGCTCATGAATAATTCCTGGCAGGCTTGGGGGACCATAAGGGATGCTGGGGATCAAACCCACATCTGCCGCGTGCAAAGCCCTAAGCATCTCTGTGCTATTGCTCCAGCCCTGGAGCCTTGGCTTTGATTCCTGGCACTTCATGGTCCCCAGAGACTGTTGGAAGCTTTCCCTACCACCCCAAATAAAAATAAACTTTCATGGAATGAAGGCTTGGTGGCACATGCTATTTCAATAGCAGTTTCCAAGAGTTTTTTTTTTTTGGGGGGGGTGCAGCATATTTTAAGGACACATCTGCCTTGTTCAGGGACTATATCAGGGTTGGTGCTTGGAGGCTGTTCCCATCAGACCTGGGCCTCCTGTGTGCAAAGCAAGTGCTCAACCCAGTCCCCTGGCTTTCTCTTTGGCCCTAAAAAATGCTTCCGCTAAAGATGGAGTGATAGCACAACAGTAGGGCATTTGCCTTGCATGCTGCCGACCTGGGATGAACCCAGGCTCGATCTCTGGCATTCCAAATGGTCCACTGAGCCAGCCAGGAGCACTTTCTGAGTTCAGAGCCAGGAGTAACCCTGAGCAACACCAGGTATGGCCCCAAAACATAAAGAACCAAAAAAAAAAAAAAATGCTTCCACTTGAGCCGTAGCGATAGCACAGTGATAGGGCTTTTGCTTTGCGTGCTGCCGACATGGGTCAGACCTGGATCGAACCTGGGTTCGATCCTCCAAATCCCATATGGTTTCCTGAGCCTGCCAGGAGTGATTTCCTTCCTGGCTCCATGACTGTTCTGTGAACGTAAGGCAGGACTGGGAATGCCAGAAGGGCTACATTTGTGCCAGTCAGGGAGGAACCCACATCTTCTCTGGAGGAAGTAACCCAGAAAGAAGGGTTGAAAAAGGTGGAAAAAAAATCTGAATGCAGGGAGAAACCCTGGAAGAAGGGATAAGGGCCCAGGGGGAGCCCCCACCCTACCCTGCTTTCTTTAGGTGGCATCACCTCATCTTCATTTGTGTCAGGCCCTTGTCAGTCAGAATGGCCCCGTGGCTTCTGTGCATGGGCCTGGCCTACAGTTAGAAGACAGGGTGTGAATGGGGTAGCGTACCAAGCAGAGCGCATCCAGCTTTTTTACAAGCCTTAGCAATACCCGCGATGACGCTTTCAGCCGTGACAAGGTCAAGTTTTCCACAGGAGAAGTAATCAAGGAAGAAGAGGGGCTCGGCGCCCTGGGCCAGAATATCATTCACACACATGGCGACCAAGTCTTGCCCGATGGTATCGTGCTGATTACACTGCTGGGCGACCTACGGAAAAGGGCATCCACAGGCGCATCAAGGGAGACTCAGAATTATCCTGATATTTTGACAAGGATTGACTTCTGGTAGCTCAAGACAAAACTTGGGTTCAGTTACTTGGTCCAAAAATATTTCCTTTCTTCCTTTTATGCATGTTATTTTATTATTTTTTTTGGGGGGGTCACAACCAGTAATACTCAGGGGCTATTTTTGGCTCTGCACTCAGGAATAGCTTTGGCAGTACACAGGGGACCTTATGGGATGTTGGGATTTTACCTGGTTAGGCACTTACCTACAAGGCAAGCACCTTCCCTGTAGAACTATTTCCCTACTTTCCAGGTGGAAATAAACTCCAAGTACTATCAGAAACAGGCAGATGAGGTTGAATGACTGTACAAACAGGCAGATTGCTTGCCATACATGCATCAGATCTGGGTTCATTCCCTGGCACCCAGAGGGTTCCAAAACTACCAGGACTACCAAAACTACCCTGAGGGCAGAGCCTAGTTACAGTAAGTACTAAGCACCATTGGGTGTGGCCATCCCAAGAGCAAACAGACAAAGCAAAGGGCAGATGCTGTAGTCAAACAATGTGGTTACATGGAATGGTTTTCAGTACATGTATGCATTCAACACCCCCCATAAATCCTTTCTCTGTCACACATTCAGAGATGATGGCTTACTTTCAGTTTAGTACCAACGCCATCTGTCCCAGAGACCAGAAGAGGATCCTTGAAACCAGCTGCTTTCACATCACAGAGACCAGCAAAGCCTCCAAGATCAACAGCACAGCCTGTGGAGAAGGGAAGAGTGAGTGGCAAAGTAGGAGCTGCTCCCAAATTAAGAATGGTTCAGACAGGACAAGATTTGCCTAACAGTGGGAGAGAACATCACAAAAAGAATGGGATTAAACATTGAAGTAGTAGACATTCTGAGTTTGATATCCTAGATAAGAATGGGGGAAGGGAGGGAGAGGGGAAGAGAGTGTGAAGGGGAGAGAGAGAGAGAGAGAGAGAGAGAGAGAGAGAGAGAGAGAGAGAGAGAGAGAGAGAGAGAGAGAGATCATAGAAGCAGGCTGCAGGTGACGGTTAGGGAAATCTGGGGAAATTGGAGGTGGGAAATGAGCACTAGTGAAGGGATGGATGTTGGAACAAATAACAACAACAAAAAAAAAACCAAAAACACCCAATCAACAACTTTTTAGCTCTGTCTCTCTGTGATTTGATTACAATTTTTTTCCCCAACAAATGGTGCTGGAAAAACTAGAAAGATCTACATGTAAAAGATTTAAGTTGGACCTTAATAGAACACATTATTCAAGTTAATTTACAATGACTCAGGGACCTAAATCAACAAGACACTTAGAAGAAAACAGGAGCAAAGCTTTCATAACATATTTGGCAACAATTTCAACAGGCAACAAACTTGGAATTCACAAAAATTTAAACATTTTATATATGTATACACTATTCATACAGTGAGGCAATAATCACAATTTGCTTAAAAAAAAAAAGAGGCCAGAGCAATTGCACAGATAGGAAGGCATTTGCCTTGCACTTAGCTGAACTGGTTTTGACTCCCAGCATCCCATGTAGTCCCCCAAGCCTGTCAGGAGTGATTCCCGAGCATACAGTTAGAAGTAACTAGGTGAACTCCGCTGGGTGTGGCCTCAAAATAAACAAACAAACAAACAAATAAAAATTGTGGGGCTGGAGCAATAGTACAGTGGGGATTTGCCTTGCATACAGCCGAATTGGGTCCAATCTCCAGCATCCTATAGGATATCCTGAGCAAAACCTGGAGTAATTCCTGAGTGCAGAGAAAGGATCAACACCTGAACACCAGTGGGTGTGGCCTAAACACACACACACACACACACACACACACACAAAAGAAAAAGAAAAAAATTGTATCTCTAATTTATAAGTAGTCTACAACTATTTTTTTTTCCTTTCAGTTGTGGTTTTTGGGTCACATCTAGTGGCCTCAAGGGTTACTCCTGGCTTTGTGCTCAGAAATCACTCCTGGCAGGCACAGGAGACCATATGGGATACTGAGATTCAAACCACCTTCTGTCCTGGATCGGCTGCGTGCAAATGCCCAACCACTGTACTATCTCTCTGGCCACAGTAGTTTACAACTTTCTGACTTGAAGTCTCCCTTTTCTTCCTCTTTTTCAGTACAAG
Source organism: Suncus etruscus (assembly GCF_024139225.1). NCBI lineage: Eukaryota > Metazoa > Chordata > Mammalia > Eulipotyphla > Soricidae > Suncus > Suncus etruscus. The sequence goes on along the minus strand of NC_064860.1, from coordinate 42,892,970 downwards.
AATTATTAAAAAAAAAAAAACAGACAAAATCTAGCTTTTCCTGAAAGGGCTGACTCAAGGGCTCAGCACTTGCTTTGCATGTGAGAGGCCTGGGTTTATTAATCCTGAGGACTGCATGGACCTGAGTGCAGGGACAGGTGTAGACCCTAGGCACAGCCTAAAATTAAATAAAAGATTGTTTTGGGGGAGGGTTTGGAGCCATACCTGGCGGCGCTCAGGGTTACTCCTGGCTTTGTGCTCAGAAATAACTCCTGGAGGGCTTGAGGGGACATATGGGATACTGGGGACTGAACCTGGAACCCCAGGGTCAGTTACATGAAATGCAAATGTCCTACCTCTTGTGCTATCGCTCTGGCCCAGTAAGAGCTTCTCTTTTTTGGGAGGGGGGTGGTTTGGGCCACACCTGGTGGTACTCAGGGATTACTCCTGACAGGCTCGGGAACCATAGGGGATGCTGGGGATCAAACCCGGGTCAACTGCATGCAAGGAAAATGCCCTACCTATCTGCTGTGCTATTGTTCTGGCCCCATAAGAGCTTTTCTTGGGCCCGGAGAGATAGCACAGTGGCGTTTGCCTTGCAAGCAGCCGATCCAGCACCAAAGGTGGTTGGTTTGAATCCCGGTGTCCCATATGGTCCCCTGTGCCTGCCAGGAGCTATTTCTGAGCAGATAGCCAGGAGTAACCCCTGAGCAATGCAGGGTGTGGCCCAAAAACAAAAACAAAAACAAAAAAAAAAAAGAGCTTTTCTTAGTCTTAGAGACAAATACTGTGGAGAGACTGTGGACTTGGATTAACAAAGATTGGGGACAACTAGACATTATTAGTCTGGAAAATTATTTTCCCTACAAACTACAAAGCCCAAATCAGTTTATAATGTCTACAATTAATGAACTAGCAAAGGAAATGGTTGTATGTACCTGGTCTGGAGGTTTTTTTGGCAAGATCACGAATGTTTTCGATTAGCTTATTTCCAGCTGTAATATCGACACCGGAATCTTTGTAAGTGATGCCCCTAGAGTTGAAACAAGAAAACAGTAAGATCAGCTTCATGCAGGGAAGTTACAAGTTAAATCATAAATGTCACTAGTAATTTCCAGATTCCCTCTGATGCTGCCTCACCCATAAACTCTCATTTCTCTGGTCTAGGTTTGAACTATGTTTAAACCACTATAATTCACTTGTCTCCTCTGTTGAAAAATGTTCCTCCTGGAGGTAGGGGGTAAGTAAAAGAAAAATGTTCTTCCAACTTAACACTCTCATCCCACCCTGAAATGCTTCTCCTTGCTGTATAACAGACTGTTAGTTTCTGACAGCCATTCTCCTGGCAGTTTGAACATGGAAAGGGGTGTCAAAATGGAGGCCAAATGTAGTAACAAGGGCTAGGGAGGTGGCTCAGTGATAGAACATATGCCTCGCACTTGAGGCTCTGGGTTTGATCTCTGGCACCACCATCAACTTTATAAGACTAGAATTAGTGGGGCAGGGGAGACCAGATGCTCTGAGAGGGCTGTGCATGAGAACACATGCATGTGCACACACACACACATACTCACACTTCTAAAAAGAAGTCCTGAAATAAGGAAACTGACACACATACTTCTAAAAAAAAGTCCTGAAATAAGGAAACTGTGCGTCTAATACAAAAATAGCACTTTATCCTTATAATTTTCATTTCCTTCTAATTAAGAAGAAACAACACAAGATCATCTTTGATGTAGACATGTTGGAGCAATGTGCTGAGAGGCTAATTAATGAGTGGCACCGAGTTTGAGAAGCTTGAGAACCAGCAAATTTGGGCTCGTGGAACAGGATGATGCATGAAGAACTTCCTGTTTTTATTAGAAACAAGATGCTCAGGGACAAATAAAACTGAAAGATTTGGTAGTTCACACCAAAAACCTTGGCAGCACAGCATCACACTTAGAATGAGTTCTAGTTAAAACAAAAACTTTCTTGGGCTGGAGCAACAACAACACAGTGGGGAAGGTGTTTGCCTTGCATGTGGCCAACTTAAATTTGATCTTCTGCATCGGATAGGGTCCCTGAGTAACTCCAGGAGTGATTCCTGAGAGCAGCGTCAGGGGTAAGCACCCTCAGAATCATTGGGTGTGGCCCAATTCTACAAAAACCACCCAAATCCAACCAAAACCATTTCTTCCCAAGAAGCAGCTACATTGCCACTCAAGTCCCTGTTTTAAATTCAAAACCAGCAAAGTATTGATGGTTCTGGCACTCCAGAGCTGCAGGATGGAAACGGCTTTGTCACTAGGAACATCACTGGGAGTGGTCCCAAGGCCTTTGGCTCCACAGGGGACATCCCCATTAAAAATACAAAAATATATGGGCCAGAGAGAGAGCACAGTGGTAGTGTTTGTGTTTGCCTTGCATGCAGCCCATCCAGGACTGACAGTTAGAATCTGGCATCCCATATGGTTCCCCGAGCCTGCCAGGAGCGCAGAGCCAGGAGTAACCCCTGAGCGATGCTGGGTGTGACCCAAAAACAAAAAAAAAAAACATAACATTTTAGCCTTGTCATTTTGTTGGATGTGTGCTTTGGGTCACACTCGGGCATGCTCAAGGTTTACTCCTCTCTTCTTTCAGGGATCATAATGTGAAGTTCAGGAGGCTGGGGATCAAACTTGGGTAGGCTATGTGCAAGGCCAGCACCTTACCTGCTGTACTGTTCTTTGTGGCCCCAACATGATGTTTTTGTGTCATACTTTGTGGTGGGAGAATCTATGTGGTGACAGGAAATGAACCCAGGTTTTGCATATAAAGCAGTGCTCAGTCCCCAGAACAAATTCCCCAGTCCCAGTTTCATAATCTAAACTCCCAAGTTAAAACTTTAGGCATTTGCTTACCGAGGTGGGGATGTTTCAATAATAAATATTTCATTTATGAGGCCCTGGGCTTAGTACATGTACCAAAAAATGTCTAATTGTGTCTTTTTTTTTTTTTTTTTTTTTGGTTTTTGGGCCACACCCAGCGGTGCTCAGGGGTTACTCCTGGCTGTCTGCTCAGAAATAGCTCCTGGCAGGCACGGGGGACCATATGGGACACCGGGATTCGAACCAACCACCTTTGGTCCTGGATCGGCTGCTTGCAAGGCAAACGCCGCTGTGCTATCTCTCCGGGCCCCTAATTGTGTCTTTAAACAAATTACTCAGGGGCCGGGCGGTAGCGCTAGAGGTAAGGTGTCTGCCTTGCCAGCACTAGCCTAGGACGGACCTCGGTTTGATCCCCCGGTGTCTCATATGGTCCCCCAAGCCAGGAGCGACTTCTGAGCGCAAGCCAGGAGTAGCCCCTGAGCGTCACTGGGTGTGGCCCAAAAACAAAAAAACCCAAACAAACAAACAAAAAAACTCAGAAAGAAACAACAGTAAATGTGATGTCTACTTAAGAAATCAAAATAGGGGTCGGAGCGGGGGTGCAGAGGTTGGGCATTTGCCTTGCACGCGGCTGACTAGGTCAGCCTAGGACAGACTGCGGTTTGATCCCCAGGCATCCCATATAATCCCCAGAGCCAGGAGCGATTTCTGAGTGCAGAGCCAGGAGTAACCCCTGAATGTCACCAGGTATGGCCCCAAAACCAACCCCCCAAAAAAAGAAAAAGAAATCAAAACATCCACGTTTCAAGTAGTAGTTTATTGTTTGTTCAAAGGAAAAGCTGTACATGTCAATGAGTTAAGGAGTTACAAATACATTCCAGCCTTTACAGAATAAACGTAGTAACAAAGGCTCTCATGTTTACAGCAAAATCCAATTGAGTTACAAGATTAATTATTTTCATCTTGAATTCTTTGGGAATCAGGAACCATGATATAAGGCAAATATAGAAATACAAAACCCTGTGTGTGTGTATGTACACGTGTGTGCATGTATGTGTGCTTGTGTGGGGTTGCAGGGGATTGAACCCAGAACTACGTGAATCAGTGAGCTCAATACTCTCCATCTCTTTACTAAAGAATAACTTACTTGCATGTACTTAATGTACATAATGTGAAAAAAACCCTTTATTTATTTTTTTGTTTTTTTGGGTCACACCCGACAGCGTTCAGGGATTACTCCTGGCTTTAGGCTCAGAAATTGCTCCTGGCAGGCTTGGGGGACCATATGGGTTGCAGGGATTTGAACCATCGTCCTTCTGCATGCAAGGCAAACTGCTACCTCCATGCTATCTCTCCGCATGCATGCTTCCCCTTTATTAGGATTTTGCTCTATTTTTCTAACACAAAGTTGTCATGAAGTGGCATTTAACTCGAATACCTTTATTACCTAGCTTGGAATTAATCTAAATACAGAGAAATCAGGGCTGGAATGTAGTACAGTAGAGAAGGCATTTGCCTTGCCTGTGGCTGACCTGGATTCATTTCTAGCATCCCATATGATCCTCCGCCAGTGCCAGGAGTAACACCTGAGCACCAACAAGTGTGACCCAAAACCTGTCTCACTCACACACACACACACACACACACACACACACACACACACACACACACACACACACACACACACAAAACTGAGAAAGATCAGCATGTAGGGCCTAGTGGAGATAACGGATTTTTCTTCTCTTTGGGGAAGTACAAAGGATTGAACCTGGGACCTCATACATGCCAAACAAGCAGCACCCATAGCCTCAACAGACTTCTCTGCAGAGTTCTTCTGCTACCCTGAGCACCTGAGTGGGAGTTACCTGGGCTGCCGGAGAAAAGCTATGGCCTGAGAACCGATGTCCTTCCTGTACACAGCTCCCTCAAACCTTATGGCTGCCAGCCCTTTACTGACTTCTTGTTGGGCAGAGATGAGATCTTCTCGGATTGCAGTGACAGTGAGGACTCTGCCCCCGTTAGTTACCACTCTGCCCCCTTTTAGGGCAGTGCCTGCTTGGAACACCTGTAGTCCCAAGGCCTGAGCCTCTTGGAAGCCTGAAAGAGAGCACATATCATGTATTATTTGCTTTAACAGTACGTAAGAGCTTGGAAAGTGACTGAGAGATCCATCTCAGATTTTCATCTCACTTAAACTAAATCTTGCCAAGAAGCCTAAGAGGCAGAAATCTTGTCCAAGTCTAATACTTCTAGCAGCACTGTTTTAATGGTGCAGGGGCAAAAGCAATGAGAGAAAAAACTCGCCAAGTTATTTCCTCCTCACAAGATGGAATAGCTAAAAATAATGAAGATTATCCCTATATATCAAAAAATAAAATAAAACCTGCATTTGATAGCAGAACTCAAAAAAAAAAAAAAAAAAAAAAAAAGAAAAAAAAAAAAATAAAAGGGAAGAGTTATAGTCTTCCAAATAAAAGTACAAAAAAGAGTATTGCTGGGCTGAGGTGAAACCTCCCAAGGCATTAAGTACTTCCTCTACATTTGGGGGTCAGCCATAGCGACCACGATTTGATATCTGGATGGCAGGGAACCTGTCCCATCAGCCGCACCCTGTTGCAGCATTGACAGACGTGAAACCCCACCCCCAAAGGCAGAGAATAAAAAGAAAAGTCCGCAAAGCCTAGAACACAGCTGGAGGGGGTGCCCTGAACTGTTGAAGGGCGAATGCCAACACTGTGAACTCATAGCACCACTGTCCCGTGTCCCCATGTCAGGCCCAGAGCACTGACCTGTCAGGCCTGCCCAGCCAGGAAAAATTATCTCTGGGTACACCGCAAAACAGCTAAGGGTACTCCTACACCCTCGATGCATGGTCAGTAACTAAGATCACAATAAAAAATACACTCTTATCCCATTTCTTTATTCCCACGATGCTCAGGTTCATGTGGCAGTTGCAGTTTGTCGATGCCAACACCGATTGTTATTTCCTGGGGGGTGAGAGGCCACACACGGCAGTGCTCAGGAGCCACTCCTTTCTTTTCTTGGACTCAAGGGAGGTTAGGCAGCAAGAAGGAAAGTGCTTTAAATCCTGTGCCCTCTCTGCCACCCCAACTTCTTAATCACTCCCAAATAGAGAAATTGAAAAATAAATTTTTTTTTTTGGTTTTTGGGCCACACCTGGCGGTGCTCAGGGGTTATTCCTGGCTGTCTGCTCAGAAATAGCTCCTGGCAGACACGGGGGACCATATAGGACACTGGGATTTGAACCAACCACCTTTGGTCCTGGATCGGCTGCTTGCAAGGCAAACACTGTTGTGCTATCTCTCCGGGCCCGAAAAATAATTTTTTTTTTTTTTTTTTGGTTTTTGGGCCACACCTGGTAACGCTCGGGTTACTCCTGGAATGCACTCAGAAGTTACTCCTGGCTTGGGGGACCATATGGGATGCCGGGGGATCGAACCACGGTCCTTCCAAGGTTAGCGCAGGCAAGGCAGGCACCTTACTTCTAGCGCCACCGCCCGGCCCCAAAATAAAATTTTTAATGTTTGAGCCACACTTGATGGTACTCAGGGCTTATGGCTGGTGGGGCTTGGGGGACATTATATGGTGCCAGAGATAGAACCTGGGTCAGCTGCATGCAAAGCAATCACCCTACCTGCTGTGCTATAGATTCAGCTCAAAGAATTTTTTTTGTAGTTTTATTATTGGATCACACCTGGCAGTGTTCAGTATTTATTCCTGGCTTTGTGCTCAAGGATGACTCTTGGCGGGGCTCAGGAGACCATATGAAATGTGGGAGATCAAGCCCAGGTCAGCCATGTGCAAGGTAAGCACCCTATCCATGATACTGTCTCTCTGACCTCAAATTAGGAAAAAAACCTTCTTGTTTTTGGGTCACACCTGGCAATGCTCAGGCTTTCCTAGCTCTGCATTCAAAAAGTACTCCTGATGGATTCTTAGGAATGTTGGGGATCAAACCCAGGTTGGCTACATGCAAGACAAATGTCCTACCTCAGTAATGTTTCCCACACTCCATTCAAAAATCTTAAAATTTTTTTAAAAATTTATTTTGTTTTTGAGCCACACCCAGTGGCACTAGGCTCTGTGTTCAAAAATTGCTCCTGGCAGGTTCAGGGGACCATATGAGATGTTGGGGATCAAACTTAGGTCAGCTACATGCATTGTAAATACTCTACCCATTGTGCTTTCACTCCAGCCCCATGAAAATTTAAGTCTTGGCTTTGTTTAAAATTCCTGTTCTTATTTTGTGAGGCTTTAAAGCTCTCACATGTAATTTTACTACATGACTGTAATTCCTAAATTCTAAAATGACTAAACACAGGTCTACATAAATAAAACAAATGGATTCATTAAGAACTATTCTGATAATCATGTTTGTTTATTCCCATCATTTCTGGTTTTTTGTTTCGGGGGCCTCAGCCAACAGTTCTCAGGGGTTACGGCAGCTGGGAATACTGGAGCCAGAGTTCAATGGGCCAGATAACCTGCTTGCTATATACATACACTGAGCTGGAAGGTCTACCACCATCTTGTGAAGCAGGATATGTTAGAGATAGCACAGTAGGTAGAGTGCTTGCCTTGCACACAGCCAAACTGAGATAATCTCTGATACCCCAGATGGTCCCATAAACCCCGAGTCAGGAGCAACACCTGATCACTACTGGGTATGGACCCCAAACAAAAACAAGCCCCACCAAAACCCTAGCAATTTTGGATATCAGAATATTCATACCACAGCAACATGGTAATGTCAAAATAATTCCTAGAAAATGGGTACAGAGATAGTAACGTATTTGCTTTAACCTAAGGCCAACCTGGGTTCGAATCCGTGGGACCATACTGAGTCCCCTAAGTACTCCCAGGTTTCACCCGTGAGCATAGAGCCAGAAATAATCTGAGCACTGCTGGGATGGCACCACTAACTCCCACCTCCGAAAAGAATCCCACTATTCTATTTATGTAGACCTATGTTTAGTCTTTTTGGAATTTAGAAGGGGCTGGAGCAGTGGCGCAAGCGTTTGCCTTGCACATGCTAACCTAGGATGGACCTAGGTTTGATCCCCTGGTGTCCCATATGGTCCCCCCAAGCCAGGAGCGATTCTAAGCTCATTGCCAGGAGTAACCCGAGTGTCACCGAGTGTGGCCCAAAAAGCAAAAAAAAAAAGAGAGGAAGTCCTTTGTGCCACTCTTAACTCTGCTTCTGGCTTCCCCAATATTCACCTGTGATCTCCACACCCTTGGCATAGTCCCCGGGGTACCCTTTGCTGGCCATGACAACAGTGATGGCGGTACGGTTTTCCAGCCACACGGGCAGAGATGTGAGCAGGTGGCCATCCAAGGTGGACTGGATCACTTCGTAAAGATCGCTCTGCAGCAGGGGGAGGATCACCTGAAAACACATGAACAAGGCAACAACTGAGATTTCCACCTGGCTCCTGTGGCCACAAGGGGCAGCCTTGGGTGCACCCTCAGGTAACATAACCTGCCCTGAATGCCCAGGGCCTATCTGGTTCCCCAGTACCACTCCCATGGAATGTGGTTGCTCAGCTCCGTATATAAAAAAGAGCTAAATCGGAGAGAAAGCATGGAGGTAGGGCGTTTGTTTGCCTTGCATGCAGAAGGACGGTGGTTCGAATCCTGGCATCTCATATGGTCTCCTGAGCCTGCCAGGAGCGATTTTTGAGCATAGGGCCAGGAGTAACCCCTGAGCACCGCTGGAGGTGACCCAAAAACCAAAAAAAAAAAAAAAAAAAAAAGAACATGTCCAGCCTCTCCACCTTCCTTAGAATACCAAAAACAATGCAAATACAACGCAAATAGCAGGAAAAATTATTCAATTTTCACCCAGTCCCAACCAGCATAGGCCTAACACACACTATTGCTCCCCACAGCACCCAGCTGAATCTGCAGATACTGCTCCCCAGGAACTAGAGGCTCGATCCTGTTTAATTCTTCCTTTTCCTTTTTTAATTTTTATTATTATTTTAATCCCGATGACTAAATTCCTGGCTCTGTGCTCAGAAATTGCTCCTGGGAGGCTTGGGGAACCATATGGGACGCTGGGAATCAAACCCGGGTCTGTCCCAGGTCGCCTGCGTGCAAGGAAAACGCCCTACCACTGTGCTATTACCCTGGCCCTAATGCTGTTTAATTCTGAGGTGACAGCCTGCATTTTGGGGGCCAGAGATGTCACTCAGAGGTAGAGCATTTGTCTTGCATTTGTAAGGCCTTACGTTTGATCCCTGGCTCTATCCAAAGCAAAACAAAAACCTATAAACCTTCTATAATGTAAGACTGTATTCTATTTTTTTTCCTTTTTTGGGACACACTCAGCAGAGCTTAGGAGACCATATAGAATGCCAGAGATCAATACTGGGTTGGCAGCATGCGAGGTAAGAGTCTTACCTACTGTATTATCCCTCTGCCTCTAAATGTGGCTTTGCTTTCAGGAATCATTCCTGGTGGTATCTGCTGGGGAATTGAACCTGGGTTGCGTGTGCAAAGCAAAAGCCCTACTGGGTGTGCTAACTCTTCGGTCATGTATTTTTTTTTTTTTTTTAATTTTGTTTTGTTTTGTTTTTTGTTTTTCTTTTATTTTGTTTTGGGGCCACACCCGGCGGTGCTCAGGGGTTACTCCTGGCTGTCTGCTCAGAAATAGCTCCTGGCAGGCACGGGGGACCATATGGGACACCAGGATTCGAACCAACCACCTTTGGTCCTGGATCGGCTGCTTGCAAGGCAAATGCCGCTGTGCTATCTCTCTGGGCCCCATGTATTTTTTTTTTTATTTTTCATTACTCACTTGGCACTCTGGATCACCAAAACGGCAATTAAATTCTAGAACTTTGGGGCCATCCTTGGTCAGCATTATGCCAGCATAGAGAACACCTATGTTGAAAGAGAAAAAAGGCAATTTACTATAAAGATTGCATTGCAATTATGACATTTAGAACAGAGACTTGTAAAGTTTTGGTACAACCAAAACATTACAATAGCGGTTGATTAAAGGTGGTATAAGGCTCCCAGAGATAGAGATAGCACAGTTGTCAGGGGGCTTGCCTTGCATGTGGTTGACAGAGGTTCAATCCCTGGCACCAATATGCCCCCCTTATGCCTGATAGGAGAGATTCCTAAGTGCAGAACCAGGAGTACTCCCTGAGCACTACTAGGTGTTCCCCCCAATCACGCCCCCACAGAAAGGCAAAAGGAAAAAGAACAAGTGCTGGAGTGACAGCAGACCAAGTAGGGTCCTCGCCTTGCATACAGCCAACTGGGTTCAACCTCCCGCACCACAAAAGGTCCCGAAAGCCCAGGATAAGAGTGACCTGTGAGCATGAGGTCAGGAGACAGCATAGCCTTTAGCACTACACTTGGTATGTCTCAAACAAACAAATGGCGGTGGTGAAAAAAGAAAAAAAGGGCAAGGTTTGTCACAGGGACAAAGAGACTCTGAGCACCACCTGATGAGATCTGTGATCTTACCCACATAGGGTGTGGCCTCCTCACGCATCCCGTCCACTGTCTTCTGGAGAATATTCTGTTCAATAGTTACTAACAAGCCCTTAGGAACCTAGGGAACAGATGACACAACATAATTGGATTTAAAATAGTTTCTTTTAAGTAGTACCCCAAAGACAAAACTTTATGTACCCTGAGATGGGCTGAGTACATCAATGATTGAACTTAATTTTAAAACCTTACATTGACTCTATTAGGGAGACATTTAGCCTTAACTCTAACAGGAAATAAAACTGAGAGGCAGCAGGACCTGGACAAGCAGCACCTGTCTTGTGAATTTGGTTATGGGTATCCTATATGTGTCAATATCACCCCCAGGAGTGCACAGCAGGCAGATGCATGAAAGTGCCATCAAAGAGCCCCCATCACATCGGATAGGGTGTTTGCTTTGCATATAGCTGACCCAGGTTCGAACCCTGGCATCCCATAAAGTCCCCCAAGGACTGCCAGGAGTAATGACTAAGCACTTCCTGGTATTGCCCCCAAATGACCCTTCCCAAATGATAGAAAAACAGAACAAAAAAACAACAGGAGACCAGAGTGATAGACAGTACAGTGGGAAGCAGGTAGGGCCCTTGCCTTGCATGTGACTGTCCCAGGTTTGATCCCTGGCATTCTGTAGGGTCCCCCGAACCTCACCAGGAATGAATGATTCCTAAGTGCAGGGTCAGGAATAAGGTCTGAGCACTACAGGGAAAAAACTAAAGATAAAAAAGAAAAGTTGCGGGGCCGGAGAGATAGCATGGAGGTAAGGCGTTTGCCTTTCATGCAGGAGGTCATCGGTTCGAATCCCGGCGCCCCATATGGTCCCCTGTGCCTGCCAGGAGCAATTTCTGAGCCTGGAGCCAGGAATAACCCCTGAGCACTGCCAGGTGTGACCCAAAAACCAAAAAAAAAAAAAAAAAAAAGAAAAGTTGCTGCTGCCATGGCTGGAAGTGCAACATTGGCAAGTATGTGAGACTCTGGTAATCACCAGATCTGTGCTCCTACCAGAAGTGTGAGCCCTGCAGACAAATGAGGGCTGACTCCTGGCGAGCAGCTGATTACTGCAATAGCACCAAAGGAAAGAAAACGGTAAACATACATCCGCACAAACTGGATTATGTATTTGTCAATCAATATGAGGACTTGCTATATTTTTGGGGGGGGGGGGCGCCACATACAGCAACTCTCAGGGGTTACTCCTGGCAGGCTCAGGGACCATATGGGATGTCAGAGATTGAACCTAGGATCAACCCGGGTCTGTCCTGGGTAGGCTTCATGTAAGGCAAACGTCCTACCATTGTGCTATCACTCCAGCCTCCATGAGGACTTACTATTAAGCCTACTTGGGCTGTGCTCAGTGATCACTCCTGGGGGACCAAATGAGACGCTGGGGATCAAACCCAGGTTAGCTAAGCAAAAGCAAGTGGCTTAGCTGCTGTTCTATCTCAGCAGACTCTATGCATCTTTTATAAGCCTATAAACTTCAGAGTCTGAAGGTCAACAAATTTGTCTTTTTTTCTAGCGTTGTTTTTGAGCCACATCCAGTATTGCTCAAGGCTTACTCCTGGCTCATAAATCACTCCTCAGGGGGCTCTATGGGATGTTTGGGATTGAATTCGGGTTAGTTGTAGGCCAGGTGAATGCCCACTCCAGGCCCCTGAAGATGAATAACAGAAACTAAACATTATTTATGTTAAAATCATTTATGTCAAATGAAAGATTCAATGCTTATAAATTCTAAAGTACATACTGCTTGGTTTTGTTTCTTTTTTTCTTTTTTTTTTTGGTTTTTGGGTCACACCCGGCGGTGCTCAGGGGTTACTCCTGGCTGTCTGCTCAGAAATAGCTCCTGGCAGACACAGGGGACCATATGGGACACCGGGATTCGAACCAACCACCTTTGGTCCTGGATTGGCTGCTTGCAAGGCAAACACCGCTGTGCTATCTCTCCGGGCCCTTTTTTTATTTTATTTTATTTTTTTTTTTGTTTTTTGGGCCACACCCGGCGGTGCTCAGGGGTTACTCCTGGCTGTCTGCTCAGAAATAGCTCCTGGCAGGCACGGGGGACCATATGGGACACTGGGATTCGAACCAACCACCTTTGGTCCTGGATCGGCTGCTTGCAAGGCAAACGCCGCTGTGCTATCTCTCCGGGCCCGGTTTTGTTTCCCTTTTTTTTTTTTTTTTTTTTTTTTTTGGTTTTTGGGCCACACCCAGCGTTGCTCAGGGGTTACTCCTGGCTGTCTGCTCAGAAATAGCTCCTGGCAGGCACGGGGGACTATATGGGACACCGGGATTCGAACCAACCACCTTTGGTCCTGGATCAGCTGCTTGGAAGGCAAACGCCACTGTGCTATCTCTCCGGGCCCTGTTTCCCTTTTAATAAAAAAAAAATCCAAAAGGGCACTATTATTAATTGTAACACAACACTATGACAGGAAAAGAACAAGTGTGGTTCTGAAGAGACAGTTCATCTATACCACACAGATTTCCTATAAAAACTATAAAGAAATTGTCCAGAACAGAAATTGTAGGGAGATACACGATCTATCCATTGTGATGGTGGACTCGGATCTCAATTCATCTATCTCTCTCACACACAATTCTCAACTATAGGAGACAGTCTGCATTAAAATAGGCATAAAAAAAGGAGCTAGAGGGGCCCGAAGAGATAGCACAGCAGCGTTTGCCTTGCAAGCAGCCGATCCAGGACCAAAGGTGGTTGGTTTGAATCCCGGTGTCCCATATGGTCCCCCATGCCTGCCAGGAGCTATTTCTGAGCAGACAGCCAGGAGTAACCCCTGAGCAACTCTGGGTGTGGCCCAAAACCCAACTCCCCCTGCCCCCCCCCCCAAAAAAAAAGAGCTAGAAGAATCTGCTCAACTCATACTTTAACCTCCACAGGTCTAGAAAAGCTGAAATTTTAAGACTTGAGATGAGATTTTTATTTTTCATTTACGAAAAAACTCAATTACTCCTTTTTAATTGGTTTTTGGGTCACACCCTGCAGCACTCAGGGGTTACTCCTGGCTCAGAGCTCAGAAATCACTCCTGACTTGCTTGGGGGCCCAAATGGAATGTTAGGAATCAAACCACTGTCAGTCCTTTGTTGGCTGCACACAAGGCAAATGCCCTACTGCTGTGCTATATCTCCAGCTCCCTCAATTACTCCTTAACCATAGAAGACCATTTGACAAAAGAACACAGGAAACCAAGCTTGGCGATACCTGAGGAGCTGGGCAGTAAGCACCCATGCCACCTGTGTTGGGGCCCTGGTCCCCCTCCAGCAGCCGCTTATGATCCTGGGCGGGGGGCATGGGGGCCATGGTCCTCCCATCAGTGAAGCACAGACACTGTAGAAGAAAGCAGACAGGCAGTTTACTGGGAGCACCCAGGTGGGAGATCATACGCACCTCTCCTCTTCTTCAAGGATTTCTAGCTTGCACTTTTTCACTTTTTTAATTCCTTGGCTTGGGAGTCACACCTGGGGGCTCAAGGCTTACTCCTGTGGGGTTTGGGGAACTGTCTGGAGTGCCCTGCCCATCCGCTTTTCTTTTTATCTTTCTCCCTAAAGCAGATAAACCAAATTACAAACACCCCTAAGCATTTTATATGAAGTGGAAGATTTTACAGTCAACTCCACCCTCGCCTTTGTGGTGGGACTGGGGATCAAACCTGGGACTTGCCCTGGGTGAGGCACATGCCCTACCACAAAGTCTCATCCCTGAACCCAAGAAAGTCAATTTTGCGCTAGGACAGAACAAACCAAATGACTCAAGAAAGGAAAGTATTTTCTCCTGCCCTAAGCTTTAAACATTGTGGGAGAGAAATCCAAGTATCCTACTGATATGTGGGGCATGATCATGAGATTAAATAATTGCTTCCATTTCTATCCCAAATATTGCATGCATGCAAGTTCATTTGGGACTGCTGGGGTAGTGACTTTTGTGGTGCCAGAGACTGAACCCAAGGCTTCACCCCATGTCCAGGGCTCATGTTTTACGATGATGTGAATCCTGGTCATGGGGCTCAGAGATGACACCAGTGTCTTCTACCCTATTTACGTACTGATACTTCTTCTCCTTCCAGCAGCTCTTCAATCACAACAGTTTCGCCAGCCGCTCCAAAAGCTTTATCCTATGGTACATTATTTTAAAAAAGAAAAAAATGTATCTTTTTAATTGACGGTTGTCATTTGGTACCATTTGTAGTATGAATCAACACATTAGTACTCTACTTTCCATTTCTGAAGCCTTGTAGAAACAGAGATGCTTCCATTTTGGGGTGGGGTAATTAGGGCCACACATGGAGGTGTTAGGGGTTATTCCTGGCTTTGCATCAGAATCATTACTGATGGACCATATTGGATGCCAGGGATCGAACCTAGGTTGGCTGCATACAAGGCAAACCACCTTACCTTCTGTATTATCTCTCCAGTCTGTTTTTTGTGGGCCCCCCCCTTTTTTTGGGGGGCCACACCCAGTAACACTCAGGGGTTACTCCTGGCTATGCACTCAGAAATTGCTCCTGGCTTTGGGGGATCATATGGGACACCATCCTAGGCTAGCGCCTGCAAGCCAAATGCCCTACAGCTTGCACTACAGCTCCGGCCCTGGGGTTTCCTTGTCTTTTTTTTTTTTGTTTTTGGGTCACACCCGGCAGGCTCAGCTCAGAAATCGCTCCTGGCAGGCTCAGGGGACCATATGGGATGTCGGATTCGGATTCGGATTCGAACCACCAACCTTCTGCATGAAATGCTATCTCTCCGGCCCCATGGGATTTCCTTATCTTAAGAAACATTAAGGAACATTTGTAAGCTTGAAAGTGCCATTCTCGGCTGGAGAGATAGCACAGCAGCGCTTGCCTTGCAAGTAGCCGATCCAGGACCAAAGGTGGTTGGTTCGAATCCCGGTGTCCCATATGGTCCCCCGTGCCTGCCAGGAGCTATTTCTGAGCACAGTCAGGAGTAACCTCTGAGCATTGCCGGGTGTGGCCCAAAAACCAAAAAAAAAAAAAAAAAAAAAAAAAAAAAGTGCCATTCTCAGAGAAAATCAATTTCTTCAAAGAAATCAACCTACCTGCATAATCTCCCGCACAGCTTTGCAGGCCTCTTCTCTGCTCTTGGCAACAATCACGCCTTTCCCTGCTGCAAGACCACTTGCCTTCACAACCAAAGCAGGGAAATCTGCACTGTTAAGACAGAGCAAAAGTCAGTACCCAGTCAGCGCCCCCCACTCAGAAGCAGAAAAGGACAGAGGGGCTGGTACATGTGACAGCGCAGATTGAAAAGCAGGAAGATAAGCTGCCGATCAGACCCTTTTGATGGTGTTTCCTGCCAGGATATTTTTTCCCTGCCAAGATTTCTTCCCTAGAGCTAAGATCAGATGGTAGATCCAATTTTGCTCTTTTCACAGATGATTTTACAAAAGCAAAAGGTTTGAAAGAATAAAGCAGTTGCACTGAGCAGATAATGGAGGGATCTTTAAAACTCAAAACAGTGATCTGCTTTTGCATTCAGGTGACAGATGTAGCTGTGTGTAAGTCGAGTCCAGTACCAGCTTGGACAAAGATCATTTCTGGACATCATTCACATATGAAATTGTTGTTACAGTGCTTTCTACTGTCAGGATGAAGAATGGAATTCTGAAGAGACTCGCCCAAATCAAATAACATTACTTACAGTAGACATGTGGTTACTAGGAAACAATAATATTCAGTATCTATGAAATCCTGCGGGGTGAAGAATGAATCAATGAAATCGAACCAACTAAGATGTGTCAACAGAGGGGATAAAGGCACGTATCTGCCAACACATGGTTGCTCAAGGTTCTCTGCCAAACAGAGAACAAAGAAATGTGGAAGAGTTAGTCAAGGATATCAAAATGCCAAGGAATGATTCTCCTCTCGTTATTTATGAAGTGTCATTTAGATGATAAAAAGATAAAAAAAGTTTGCCAATTAGGCTGTGAAGAGTGCCTGATAACAGAATCAAGTAACATTTCCCCCTAGAAAATAAGGGGCTGGCATGATAGTATAGCAGGTAAGGCACTTTCCATGTTGATCCCCAGCATTCCATATGGTCCCCTGAACACTGTCAGGAGTGAACCCTGAACACTGTGGCCCCAAACCAAAAAAATGTTATAATAAATATTAAAAGGCTCATTCTTTCTGCAAGGGCACATGACTGTGATTATATTTGTGCAGAATTACACTTACTTTGATGTTGGAAAGAGGTAATATTTACATTTACAGCTGCTGCCAATAATCTTACTCTAAAATTGCAATACAAAGGTGATCGATCAGCAGGTACCATCTGGGACTATGGCTCAGCTGTTAAGAGCGTAGGACCTAGCACGTGTGAGGCCCTGGGTTGGAAGCCCAGCAATAAGCACACACACACATGCTTACACGTATGCCCTGGACAGTTAAACCTTATGATGAGACCACTGCCCTCTAAGCAACCTTCCACTTACCTCATGATGAAGTTGCAGGCATCTTCTGACCTAATGAAGGCTCTCCAACGCGCAGTTGGGATTCCATGGCGGTCCATAAATTCTTTGGCGAACTTTTTGCTGGCCTCCAATTGAGCTGCTTTGGCTGTAGGGCCAAAGCATCTCACACCTACAGCAGTCAGATCCCCCACAATTCCTAGTAACAGAGGCAGGCAGTCATGGGTGAGCCAAGGTCTCTGTGGGAGGTGATTCTTCAGAAATTAGGACATTTATGGTAAATGGAGATTAGACTAACTTGGCACTGAGAAAATACAGGTCACTAGTGACAGAGAATAAACTTTGCCTGATTTTTAGCCTTGTGTTTTGTAGTTGTTTTATGATTTTTATTTTTCTCCCCTGCCAAGGATCCCAGATGATGGGTCCTATCAGAATCACCCCAATTCATGTGTCTGTGTGGGAAGCACCAAGACTTGAATTCAAGACCTGTGCTTATGTGGTTCTGGCCATTGAGACCTATACTGGACCCCCTTTCCTGGTGCTCACAGCAGAGGCTTTTCAGCTCTTTATAAATACGAACAGTCTATGGACCAAAAAAGTAATAATCTATTGACATAGTATCTTAAAAAGGTTTCTAACATGTAGTTCAAATTTAGCAAAAGACATGTTATACTGAACTGTAAGTTGATTAGACAACAGAATAAAATATCCTTTTCCCATTCCCACAAATCAGATCTCATTCATCCTATCACCAAAGCATAGGAAAAAGAAGAAAACCAAGAATTAACCAATTTCAAGAGATTGCAAAATTTTCTTTTTCAAAGTAATGCTCTATTAAAAACCCTCAATTACAATGAATTGGAATAAATAATCTCTTACGTATTACATATAAGTAATCTCTTAAGTACTGCATGTACTTTTGGAGACATACCTAGACTACAGACTGATTCTGCATAGACAGTAACAATCAATGTGAACTTTACCAGCTGCCAGTGGTGCCTCTGGTCCAACGACTACAAGATCTATCTTCTCATCTTTGCAGAACTGAGCGAGGGCAGTGTGGTCACTCACTGAGACAGCTGTTGAAGGGAAGAGAGAAATGAACCAACCTCACAGACATCCTTCGAGAGAACTCTGTGCTCTCAGCAAATGCAATACTATCCGCGGTTGTTTTTCTTTTCTTGGTAAGGATTATGGTTTTGCTATGTGGATTCCATTAACAGTGCACATTAGGGAAACCAAAATAAAGCTCTGTTCTGGGGCCAGAGTGACAGCACAGTGATGAGGGTGCTTGCCTTGCATGTGTCTGACCTGAGCTCAATCCCTGGTATCCCTTACAGACCTCCCAAGTCTGCCAGGAGTAATTTCTGAGCCCAGAGCCAGAAAGAAGTAACTCCAGAGTGTTACCCAAAACAAAACAAAGCTAAAAAAAAAAAGCGCTCAGTTCTTTGTTATCACTGTAGTTATTTGATGAACATTCTAAGAAACTTCCCAAAGAGTCAAAATATTTTGCTTATGGTGTTCATTTCACCAGTGTTGACTGTATAAATATATAAAAAAGCAGCATAGGATACCTAGAACTTAGTATTTTGGGACACGGGGGTGGTGGTGGTTTGGGCCACTCCCAGGGGCCTGGACACAGCACAGTGAAAACAAAAAAAGGGGGGTCCGGAGAGATAGCACAGCGGTGTTTGCCTTGCAAGCAGCCGATCCAGGACCAAAGGTGGTTGGTTCGAATCCTGGTGTCCCATATGGTCCCCTGTGCCTGCCAGGAGCTATTTCTGAGCAGACAGCCAGGAGTAACCCCTGAGTACTGCCGGGTGTGGCCCAAAAAAAAACAAAAAAAAAAACCAAAAAAAAAACAAAACCAAACACCCCCCCCAAAAAAAAAAAAAAAGAAAAGAAAAAAAGGGCTAAGAAAAGAAAAAAAGAGCCACATAGGAAGGCAGAGAGAAGCGAGCTCACAAAGGAAGGGCTTTGTCTTTGGCTACAGTGGGGGTACTGCTGGGCTACTCCTGGATGAACTTTGGAGGACCATGTAGTGCCGGGCTGGCAAGCAAATCTGATGCACTAACATTCTACAAACCTCTACAACACTCCCACCCTTACCAAGAGCTTTTTTCAGGCACAACATAAGAGTGTCAATCTTATTCCTAAGTACCAAGAAAAGCCACTTAAGGGCTCAACACAGTCTAGTATCTAATCCACTCCTACCCCCCATTTTCACAGTCAGGCTCTATTATGGAGTTGGAACTGTCACCTCTTACGTTTAGCACCACTGTTCAACTTTATATCTCCAAAAATACACATCATAACACCTTTAATCCACACCCTGTGTGTGGCCCTTCTAATGAATGCGCTTTATAAGGCTTAAGAACTGCCATACTCAAAGGTATGTATAATACAACTAAAGGTCTCAAACTGAAAATATGGTTGTGGGAAAGTATTCAAACAAGCATTTTTTTTTTTTTTTTTTTTGCTTTTTGGGCTACACCCTGTGACACTCAGGGTTTACTCCTGGCTATTCGCTCAGAAATCACTCCTGGCTCAAGGGACCACATGGGACGCCTGGGGTTTGAACCACAGTCCGTCCTAGGTTGGCCTCGTGCAAGGAAAATGCCACCGCTCAGGCCCCTCGAGTATTCTTCTTTTTTTTTTTTTTTTGGTGGGTTTTTGGTCACACCCGGCAGTGCTCAGGGATTACTCCTGGCTCCACACTCAGAAATTGCTCCTGGCAGGCATGGGGGACCATATGAGATGCCGGGATTCAAACCAATGACCTTCTACATGAAAAGCAAACGCCTTACCTCCATGCTATCTCTCTGGCCCCTCAAACAAGTATTCTTTAAGTACTCAAGCTGTATCCTAAGGTACCACAAAGCATTCAAATCTAAACTGTGACTATCCTTCTAATGAATAAATACTGTCACTAACATAGCATGCACCATTTACAATGATTAACCTTGGCTTTCCTCTTGAAAACATGCTTACCACTATTGGAGATCTTCAAATTGCAGGCAGTGCCAGCATTTCCTGGAGCAACCAACACTTGCTTGACGTGGTTAGACTGTGCAAGTTTCCAGGCCAGTGCATGTTCCCTTCCTCCACTGCCAATTACAAGGACTCGAGCTGCCATTTCTATCTGCAAAACAAGAATTCAGTAGGAAAATAAAAAACACAGGTTAAGGGCCTGGAGAGATAGCACAGTGGTGTTTGCCTTGCAAGCAGCCGATCCAGGACCTAAGGTGGTTGGTTTGAATCTCGGTGTCCCATATGGTCCCCCGCGCCTGCCAGGAGCTATTTCTGAGCAGACAGCCAGGAGTAACCCCTGAGCACCACCGGGTGTGGGCTCCCCCCCCCCAAAAAAAAAAAACACAGGTTAAGCCACATAGCAGAAAGCTGGAAATCTTGGTAGAGGGTGGGCCCTGCTCAAGATACTCCTGCTGCCTCTATTACACAGAATCAATTTTGTGGATGGCCCTGCCTCACCACCCCTGTACAAGTCTTCATTCTCTTTAGATACCAATCTAACCAAGCTTCAGGTACACCTCCGACCTCCTCCCCCCGCCAAATCATCTTTCTTCCAGGAGGCCTGGCAGCTGAGAACACACTCATAAAAGCTGCAGTATCAATAACAGTGCTTTGATTTCTGGACAACTTCATTTGTTTGATGCTGTCATCCCTATAGGAACATACCAATCTGAACAGAATAAACAGTTAACAAGAGATTACTAAAAGTTCTGCCACAGTATTGGAGATACAATGATTTTCACAAATGTGTTTAATACTGTACTTTTCTTTTTTAAACTTTCTTCTCTTCTATTTTTTTTTTTAATATGGAACGCTTCACGAATTTGCATGTCATCCTTGTGCAGGGGCAATGCTAATCTTCTCTGTATTGTTCCAATTTTAGTATATGTGCTGCCAAAGCGAGCACTCTTCCATTTTCTAAAAATAACTTTGCTCTCTCTTATCTGGAAATATATTATGGTCAACAATGTGATGTAATTTCTTTAAATAAAGTAAAAAAACCTCAATTGTTGGGTAAAGTACACTTTGCATGTGATCAACCTGGGTTCAATCCCCATTATTCCATATAGTTGTCTTGCGATATTCCCAAATCCCCAGCAGGAGTGATCCCTGAATGCAGAAGCAGAAGTTAACTCGAGCATTGTCAGGTGTGGCCCCCCAAACAAAACAACAAAAATTAACACCCAATTGACTTTATTTCTGGGGCTAGAACATGGGTTTGATTTCTAAGAGCATCTTTTTTTTTTTTGGTTTTTGGGCCACACCTGGTGACGCTCAGGGGTTACTGCTGGCTATGCGCTCAGAAGTCGCTCCTGGCTTGGGGGACCATATGGGACGCTGGGGGATCGAACCGAGGTCCGTCCTAGGCTAGCGCTGGCAAGGCAGACACCTTACCTCTAGAGCCACCGCGCCGGCCCCCCTAAGAGCATGTTTGAGTAGTGTTGGAACCCATCCTCCCCCAGCACTGCTAGTGTGGTCCAGATGTTGTAGCACTAAACCAATAGCCTGGTTGAAAACTGCCTGTGGGGATCTTGGTTCACCCAAGAATTGCTTGGATACACCACCCCCAAATTACGACTTTTTAATATGTGTATATATATGTATATATATATATATTTTTTTTTTTTTTTTGGTTTTTGGGTCACACCTGGTAGCGCTTAGGGGTTACTCCTGGCTCCACACTCAGAAATTGCTCTTGGCAGGCATGGGGGACCATATGGGATGCCGGGATTTGAACCAATGACCTTCTGCATGAAAGGCAAACACCTTACCTCCATGCTATCTCTTCGGCCCCTCAAATTATGACTTTTAAGGATGCAGCCAACAGCAATCATATATTCTTTTTTTTTTTTTTTGGGCCACACCCGGTGACGCTCAGGGGTTACTCCTGGCTATGCGCTCAGAAGTCACTCCTGGCTTGGGGGACCATATGGGACACGGGGGATCGAACCGCAGTCCATCCTAGGCTAGCGTAGGCAAGGCAGGCACCTTACCTCTACGCCGGCCCCAGCAATCATATATTCTATTAAGCCCATAATCCATTTGTGAATAATTAGGATGCATAACAGTATCTACAAATGCCTTTAAGCTGGAGGCTGCTCCTGGCAATGGACTTTGGTGCTGGGGCTAGAACATGCAAACCCTGCACCCATCCCACTGAGTTCTCAGGCCCTAGGGGGTTTTAAACATGCAAGCATTGTATTAGCACCATCAAGAACCATCCCTGGGGCCGGGCAGTGGCGCTAAAGGTAAGGTGCCTGCCTTGCCTGCGCTAACCTTGGACGGACCGCGGTTCGATCCCCCGGTGTCCCATATGGTCCCCCAAGCCAGGAGCAACTTCTGAGCACATAGCCAGGAGTAACCCCTGAGCATTATCGGGTGTGGCCCAAAAACCAAAAAAAAAAAAAAAAAAAAAAAAAGAACCATCCCTGAGCATAGGTGGATATGGATCCCCTAAATAAAATAAAAATGAGGTAGAGGTTTGGGATGCATCTCAAGTGGTAGTCTTAGGTTGGAATCTTGGACATGGCATAACCTTCACCTTCTAGTGTGGCTTCCCCAAAAGCAGTGACCCAAAGAAACAAGAGGGAGTTTGTGTGAAGCAAGATAGATTTTGTTCCTTACCTAATGGTGAAAACTAAAAGGTTCCTATGAACAAATATCTCTCCTTGGACTCATATAATGAGTGTGTAAAGAATAAGCATGGCTGGGGCCGGAGAGATAGCATGGAGGTAAGGCATTTGCCTTGCATGCAGAAGGATGGTGGTTCGAATTCCGGCATCCCATTTGGTCCCTGAGCTTGTCAGTAGCGATTTCTGAGCATAGAGCCAGGAGTAACCCGAGCACTGCCGGGTGTGACCCAAAAACAAAACCAAAACCAAAAAAGAATAAGCATAGCTGCTGTTTCAATAAAATTTTTATTTACGGACACCATCTCATTATATTAAACAACCATTTTTCCAACCCCACTATTTAATAATACAAAATTCACTTTTTTTGTGTGTGTGAGTTGTACAGAAGACAGAAAACAAGGGCAGAAACAATTTGCATGAAGCTCAGTTGGTTTTAGGGATAAGAAATTTCTCACAGAAAAAATTAGAACCAATAAAATATTTTTTTGTTTGGGAGTCATGCTCAGGATCACAAGTTAGCCAAGTGTTTTAATCCCTATACTGTCAATCTGGCCTCAGGAATAATTTTGAAGAAAAAACTTGAATTCCTCTTTGTGAGGTGCTACCCTTGCCTTTTTTTTTTTTTGGTTTGGTCTTGGTCTACACCCGATGGTGCTTAGGAGTTACTTATGGCTCTGGGCTTAGTAATCATTCCTGGCAGGGTGCAGGGAATCATATGGGATGCCTGGGATCAAATCCAGGTGGGCCACATGCAAAGCACACACCATACTGTTCTCTAGCTCAGGCCCCTAGTCTTGCACATAGCTAAGGGATAAACTTAAAAAACAACAACAACAAAACCCTTTATACCAGATGCTAAACTTTTTAATTTAAATGACCAAAAAGAATGGGGTTTAGGGGAGAAGGTTGGGTTATACTTGGCAGCACTCAGAGATTACTCCTTGAAAGCTTGGGGAACCATATGAGACGACAGGGATCAAATCAGGGTCGGCCGTGTGCAAAGCAAATGACCTACTTGTACTATCCTCCTGCTCCTCAAATTTTTTTTATAAGAATTTGAAATTTTCATCCATCTTCCCATAAGAGATTAACAAAACAGGCCCAGAATACCAGAGAGATGTTAACAGAGGGATTAACGCTTTGTCTTGCATGCAGCAACACCAGTGACATCAGTTCATCTGAGTGGGCTAAGGAGTTCCCTGAGAGCCAGGAGTAAGCCAGGAGCATTGCTGAGTGGGACCCCAAGACAAATAGACACCTCAAGGGAAACACATGAAGTTAAGAGTTCACAGGGTTTCACTTGGTTTCCAAGGCTGCATATACTCAACAAAAATTCAAGAGATGGAGATCATTCATAATTTGAAGAAAGACAAATCGCTATCGTGGGTCGCAGAAATAAACAGATAGGGGCCGGGCGGTGGCGCTAAAGGTAAGGTGTCTGCCTTGCCAGCACTAGCCTAGGACGGACCGCGGTTCGATCCCCCGGTGTCCCATATGGTCCCCCAAGCCAGGAGCGACTTCTGAGCGCATAGCCAGGAGTAACCCCTGAGCGTCAAATGGGTGTGGCCCAAAAACCAAAAAAAAAAAAAAAAAGAAAGAACGGGCTGGGTGGTGGCGCTAAAGGTAAGGTGCCTGCCTTGCCTGCGCTAGCCTTGGACGGACCGCGGTTCGATCCCCCGGTGTCCCATATGGTCCCCCAAGCCAGGAGCAACTTCTGAGCACATAGCCAGGAGTAACCCCTGAGCATTACCGGGTGTGGCCCAAAAAAAAAAAAAAAACAACAACAAAAAAAAAAAACAGAAATAAACAGCTGCCTGTTAGGTCGACGGAGGCTACCCACAGACCAGAAGGAGGGAAAGGGGGGAACCTGAGCTCCAAGACAATGCCAAAGTTTGGGTTGAAATTTTGCAGCTCCTAGTCGGAGTACCTTCTGAATCTGAACCGTTTTGGCAATCAGGCAGAGGTAATTAGGCAAAGGAAACCACTCTAGGTTAGTGAAAGCGACAATTAGAGAGACTGACAAAATAATTTCATTTGGGGGATTGATTGTAGTAGGCCCTAAGGGGCTCTTGCTCAGAGATAGCCTTTTTCCTGCTGCTGGTGGGGGGTTAACCACATGCAATGCTCGGGATCAAAGTGGCTTCTGTTGAACGCTAGGCTAAGTAAGAACTTAGATCCCTGAACTTTTAAGAATTGGTGCAAACCCCCCCCCCGCCAAACCCCCCAAAAGAACAAACCAAAAATACAACCTTAGATCCTAATCACACTAAATGCAATGTATTAAAATAAAGAATGCCCAACGCTAAAATATACCATGGTGATCACTCTCCAGCAAGTTACTTACTAGCTCAAAAAAAATGAGAAAAAAACCTGGACAGGGTGACAAGTCACTGCAATGCAAACTTGAGCCAAGTGGAAAGAAAGCACATGGCAAGCCTTCCCTCCACCCCGCCTCGCGGATACAAGAAAGGAACATTCCCACGGCCACACGCCCTCCCCTCCACGCTCACGGCCACGTCGGCGCCTAGAGTTCCCAACACCCCAGACACGCGTGGGACGGGAGCGGAGAGAAAAAGTGTCCTTTACGCACCGTGCGACAAGACAGAGGCCCTCCAGGGAAAGTGGCCAGCACGCGTTTCCCGGAACGCGCAGCGATCCCGTGGCGCGCCGGAAGTTTGTCCGAGGCCACGCCCACCAGGTTCGGGACGCTCATTGGCTGGTACCGGCTTTTTTTTTTATTTTGGTCCCTCGGTGAGCTGAACCTGCCCCGCCCTTTCCGCCCTGGGGCGCGGCCGTGCGTCCGGCCGTCAGTCAGTCCTTGCTCTGCAGCCGGTGGCCGAGAGAGCCCTCGCGGTGGTGTCGTTTTTATTTATTTTTGTTTTTGGGGTGGTCACACCCCGCAGCGCTCAGGGGTTCCTCCAGGCTCACGCTCAGCAATCGCTCCTGGCAGGTTCTGGGGGGGGGGACCATTTGGGATGCCGGATTCGAACCGTCGCCCTCTTGATTATGTGTGAAGAATTGAGAACATTTTGCACCATTGGCACCATTTCGGGCGGGATTTCCAGACTACTCTTGACAAAACTCCAGATATGCGTTTGATAGGATGCAAGGAGGCCTTAAAATAAAATAAAATGGGCCGGAGAGATAGCACAGTGGCGTTTGCCTCGCAAGCAGCCGATCCAGGACCAAAGGTGGTTGGTTCGAATCCCGGCGTCCCAGATGGTCCCCCTTGCCTGCCAGGAGCTATTTCTGAGCAGACAGCCAGCAACCCCTGAGCACCGCCGGGTGTGGCCCGAAAACCAAAAATAAAATAAAATAAAATAAAATAGGGGGTCGGAGAGATAGCATGGAGGTAAGGCGTTTGCCTTGCATGCAGAAGGACGTTGGCTCGAATCCTTTCATCCCAAGTGGTCTCTCCAGAGCCTGCCAGGGTCGATTTCTGGACGTAGAGCCAGGAGTAACTAACTAAACCCTGAGCGCTGCGGGATGTGATCCCAAAACCAAAAAAAAAAAAAAAAAAATCCCTAAAAACCCTTCCCCAAAATTTAAGGTGACGCTATATGAAACTAAATAAGAGAATTCTCCAAAACTCAATGTGACACTTTGTGTTAAACTAAATAGTGATTGCGTGGAGGAGGGCGTTTGCCTTGCATACAGAAGGACGGCGGTTCGAATCCCAGCCTCCCGGATATACGGTCCCCTGAGCCTGCCAGGAGCGACTTCTGAGCGCAGAGCCAGGAGGAGCCCCTGAGCGCTGCCGGGTGTGTCCCACAAACCAGCGGGGAAGGGAAGAGCCGAGCAGAGCGAGGGCGGGGCGTGAGCTGGGCCTTCCCGGATGGAGGGACGGAGAGGGAAGGGGAGGCGAGGGCGGAGTGGGAGGCCCCGTGTGCGCCAAGAGTGAACCCGTGTCGCCCCCTCTACACACACACACACATGCACCCCGCCCGGAGAGACGCGACTCGAGCCGGGGCGCAACCAGCCGCCTCGAGACCCCGTCGTCTCTCCTGTAATGGCGCCTGCGTCAGTCGCTAACATGGCGGCCCGGCCGTGCGCGGCGCAAACGTCAGCAGCTCTTTGCCCCTCGCCGGCCGCTCCGAAACCGCGGAGGGGGGGGGCCCGCGGCGACGCGCTCGCTGATTGGCCGGCGGGCCGTGCGTGCCGACCGGGACTTTCGCCGCTCAGCCAATCGGCGCGCGCGGGAGTCGGAACGGGCCGGCGACGTCGTCCGCGCGGGGCATGCTGGGAGCCTGGCGGACTAGCGAGGAGGAGTTGCGAGAACGGGGAGCGGACGCCATGGCGACCAACATCGAGCAGATTTTTCGGTCTTTCGTGGTCAGTAAATTCCGCGAGATACAGCAAGAACTTTCCAGGTAAACGTTTCCTCAGCCGCTCCCGCGCCTCAGGGACGCCTTTGCCGTCCCGCATCGCTCTCCTCGTCCAGCGAAGGCCGTCGTCGTTGCGAGCCGCCTCAGGCCCCGGGATCCATTTTCCGGCCTGCCTTTCCCTTCCTCCCTTCCCTTTTAACCAGCCGCTCCCTAAGTTCCCGGATGAGAAAACTTCGCTGTGGTTGAGAAGGAAATCAACGATTCTCTCGCTCGGGGAAGCCGCTTCCCCGCCGCACGGGAAAAGGCCCCGGATGGGCCTCGGAGCCGGCCTAGTTCCTGCCCCGGCTCCTCCTCCGCCGCCGCCGCCGCCGCCGCGTCCCCCTCCCCTCCCCCTCCCGCCGCGCCGCCCGGCTCGCCCGCCCGCCGCCGCCGGTTCTGGCTCGCTCGCTCCGGCCCCGCTAGAGGGGCCGTAACGGCCGTTTCGGGAAGAACCTGCCGCACGCTCCTGGGCTTTTTAAACTATCCCGGGGAGGGGTGGGGGCGGGGGCGGCCTTCGCTCGCTCGCTCGCTCCCAGGATCCGTGCAAACCGGGCGAAAGCGAGGCCTCAAGCAAGCAAGCAAGCAAGGAAGATGTGCAACGAAATGGAATTTATTTATTTATTCGGAGGGCTTACTTTTATTTTGTATTTTATTTTATTTTATTTATTTTTTGCATTTTCACAATCTCACAACTAGGAAAAGTGGGGCTTTAGGGGTGGCCTTGTTCGCTTGCGGGGGGGGGGGGGGGAGGGTTTGGTTGGTGGGAAGAAGCTAACTAATAGCTAGCTAGCTAGCCGCCCGGGCACATCTTCTGGACGCCTTCCTTTCCTTTCATTTCAACAAGCTTTTCCTCTCCTTCGGCTCTTTAATTTTTTAAGTAATTAATTACTTTATTTTGGTTTTTGGGTCTCGCCCGGCATTGCTCAGGGCTTCCTCCTGGATCTACGCTCAGAAATCGCTCCTGGCAAGCTCTTCGGAGGGGGGCACCACATGGGATGCAGGGATTCAAACCACCATTCTTCTGCATGCATGCAAGGCAAAAGCCTTACCTCCATGCTATCTCTACGGCCCCCTTATTTTGGGGGTACAAATAAGTAAATAAATGAATAAATGGATCTTGATTTATATTCCCCCTTTATTGTCGATGACAAGCTAGCCCTTCGGTGACCCGACATGGAAGGGAAGTTGTTGGGGAGCGCAGCCCCCCTCCATCCACCCCACCCCGAACACCCCGAGCCTGCCCTGCCCTGCCCTGCCCTGGCCAACGCGGCTGGGGCTGAGAGCGCGGGGAACCGCTTGCACAGTGTATGCAGTGTTGTTGCTGAAGAAACCCATCCCCTGCCGGTTCCAACCCGAGGGGATTTTTTTTGTTGTTGTTGCAAAGCCCCTTGTATAAAAATAATCTTAGCAGCTGGAGAACCGAATTCGAAAAGGAGCTTCATGTCAAGTTACCGGCGGGTTCATTTTCAAGTGGCTTAAGAGTGTTTCTGGGATCTTTCCTTGTGTTTCAGTATCTTGTCTTTTTTTTAAAGAGGAAGTTAGGTTTATTATGGGTTTTTTTTTTTTTTAATATGTGTATGCGTGTGTGTAATAAGAGATCTGTTAAGTGGGTATGCTTTTCCTGGAAAAAAATAAATCTTGGATTGTCGCATGGACATTCTCACGATTTTCATGCCTTTTAAAAGTCAGTTTTCGTGTGAAAATATTTTGGTGCCCCCCACGTGATTTAATTGATGTTCTTGGGTTTGATATTTTTGTGGTTCATTTATTTGGCGGGGGGAGCTTCTTGCTATACAAAGGTGGACATTTTAAAAAATGTGAATATTTTGTGAGTTTTTTTTAAGCTTTTAAAATCTCAATATTTTGGAACGTACTTTTGGGCTCCATAGAAATTTGTTGTCGGATGTGTTGACTTAATTAGGCTACTTAAAACAATTCCCTTTATGGTTATTGATAGCTTTAGGGCCATTGCTTTCTCTGAGTATCTTTCTGTTTTGGGTCAGTTTTCTTGTTTTTAAAATTTATGGAATTTTATTTTTTTAGTAAATTTTTGTTGTTAAACATGTAAATTCTTGGAAAAAAGGAAAGCAAGAACTTTAGAGAGAGAATTCTAAAAAGATTACTAAACAATTTATTACTAAAAGAATACCTTTTCAAATAGCATGTTTAAAAAAGCATATTTTAGTCTAAAACCAGGTTTGTTTTTCCTGTGCCTTTGTGCAAGAACTCAGATATTTAAGTAATTAAAATAGGTATTAAGAGTATGTATTAGTGTTGAATGCCTAAGTTTGTGACCTTCAGTCAGCTTTCTTTGTGCTTCCAACTCCCTTGATTATCACATCTAAGAATCTCTAGTTATCTTGGGAAATAAGTTTAAGTGTATAGAATCGTGGGGAATACAGACGGTAATAAAATCTGACTATTAGAAATTCAAATAATAACATTTTGTTAACTACTGAAAGTTTTTTTTTTTGGTTATTCAGACTATCAAGTAGTTTGATAAGTGAAAATTGAGCAACATATCAGTATCCTCCAAAACAATTTTTCTACAGCTGAAAATTAATAAAACTATCTAGATAAATGTTGCAAAAAAAGTTCGTAATCTTTGGCCCTTAAGTCTAAAATTCTTTGCACCATGTGTTCATTTACTATAAAATGGTCACTTTCATGTGCATTTTTTAGCACCAGAAGTTTTTCTGTACCAGGATTTTTGCTGTTTCCAAGTAAAAATTTTGCAAATTATTGATTGATTTAAACTTTATATTAATAACAACTATTAAATAGTATTTAATAACAACCAATCTAATCAGAGAATGCAAGTTACATTGTGCACTGTGTTGATGGCTTACTTTTATGTACTTTATACTGTTGTTTGTGATCTATTCATAGTTGTGGCTTTATTGTGGGTAAAGTTTCTGCTATCCAAAATATTAAGTCAAATGTTTTTATTTTATTTTATTTTATTTTTTGCATTTGTGCTTGTGATGTCATATTTTCACAATCCTTTTGGGTCAATATGCTTTTGATACCCAAGATTTCTGGGAGAATTTTAAACAAGAGTGCCTAGAAATTCACTTTAAGACTTGGTTTTTTTGAGTCTGTATGGGGTGTTCTTTGTGGTGTTCTGTGGGTATTCTCTGCTAGTGTTTAGCAGACCTGGTGCCAAGTGATAATCTTGACTTTTGTGGTAGCAAAGCAAAGCACTTACTCCCCAGCTAGCCCCAGCAGCTTATTTTTTTATACAGACATAAAACACCCGCTCTAAGTGGTAATGTAAAGGAATTAAATTTCCTAAGACTATCACCTAAAAGATAAAACATGGTAAAAATGTATCAGCAATATTGAGTTGAAATAATTTATGCCATGAAAATATTAATTTTGATAACTTTCCTTCTCAAGTGGAAGGAGCGAGGGCCAGCTCAATGGTGAAACAAACACACCTACCGAAGGAACCCAGGCAGGTGATGCCGCTGCCACTGCCAGGAATCTACCAAATGAAGAAATAGTTCAGAAGATAGAGGAAGTACTTTCTGGGGTCTTAGATACAGAGCTCCGATATAAGCCAGGTAAGTTGGAGTTAATCAGTTATCTCAAATTGATACTTTATTTACTTGATAGGTTATCTTGATTGGAGGATATTTAAAATGTTCAGTAGACTTAGACTATTAGTCATTTTGTTTATTTTTTGATTTTTTTTGGGGGGGGCACACTGGGTGACACTCAAGGGTTACTCCTGGCTCAGAAATCTCTCCTGGCTTGGGGAACCATATGGGGAACCAGGGATTGAACTGAGGTCAGCCGCTTGGAAGGCAATTGCTCTAGCCCCTACCTAGTTAGTCATCTTAATTTTTAACTTGATTTGATTTACCCAAAATTTCTTTGAAAATACAATTGCACTAATGCATGAGAATTGATGTACTTGTTTAGCTAGAATTAAAATTTTTTCTTTAATTTTGGGATTACACTTGTTGGTCCTGGCTTTGTGGTTAGGAGTCATTCTAAGTGCTTGCTTTGAGAACCAAGTGTATTTTAACTTGTATTCTGGTCCCTTTAAAGTCATAAGAATCTTATTTTTAAAAATAATTTTTTTTGGGTCACACCCAGAGGCACTCAGAGGCACTCCTGGCTTTGCGCTCAGAAGTCGTTCCTGACAGGGTCGGAGGACCCTATGGGATGCCAGGATTTGAATCAGGGTTCGTCCTATGTTGGCTGCGTGCAAGGCAAATGCCTTACCGCTGTGTTTTCACTCTGCCCCGAGAATCTTATTTTTATGTCCTTTGACTATACAATGAATGCAGTTGTTGCGTATTTAACTTTTAAATAATGTTTAAAGATTATAGGTTTATGGTCAAGGGTCTGGAGCAGTAGTACAATGGTTAGGGAATTTTGCCCTGCACATGACTCAACTGGGTTCGAACTCCAGCATCCTATATGGTCTTGAGCCTGTCAATAATTTCCTGATGCCTGAGTAACCCGAGTGCCCTGGGTGTGACCCCCACCAAAAAAATAAAAAAGATTTATGATCAAATAAAGCAATTGGCTTTAGGAACGTGATTATGTTAGAGATTTTTAGTTTTAAATTTTGGTAGATGTAACCAACTGACTAAACAGTTCTTGTTTTGTTTTGTTTTGTTTTGTTTTGTGGCCACATCTGGTGATGCTCAGGGGTTAGTTTTGGCTCTGCACTCAGGAGTTAGCCCTGGCAGTGCTCAAAGGGCTGGGCTATTTGGGTTGCAGGAGATTGAACCCAATTGGCTAATGTGCAAGGCAAATGCTCTACCTGTTGTACTACACTCTGGCCCCTTCTTGCAGCTTTTTTTTTTTTTAAACTATTTATTTACTGATTGATTGACTGTTGGGCCACATCCAGTGGTGTTCAGGGGGTTACTTCTAGATCTGCACTCAGAAAGCACCCCTGGCAGGCTGGGGAACCATATGGGATGTGGGGAATTGAACCAGGTCCCTCCTGGTTTGGTTGCATGCAAGGCAAACGCCCAACAGCTGTGCTATCTCTCCGGCTTTGCAGCTTGTTGATTATAGTATAATAAAGCTGGAATTTGGTGCATAGTGAGTGAGAAAAAAAATGTTAATTTTTGGCTTGCTTGGGGGCCACACCCATTTATGTTCAGAGCTTACTCTGTTCAGGGATCATTCCTGACAGGGCTGGAGGACCTTATGTGGTATTGCTTCAGCCCTGATTTATTTTGTTGTAGTATGTATCTTTTTTTTTTTTTTTTTTTTTTTGGTTTTTGGGCCACACCCGGTAACGCTCAGGGGTTACTCCTGGCTATGCGCTCAGAAGTTGCTCCTGGCTTGGGGGACCATATGGGACACCGGGGGATTGAACCGCGGTCAGTCCAAGGCTAGCGCAGGCAAGGCAGGCGCACCTTACCTTTAGCGCCACCGCCCGGCCCCGTAGTATGTATCTTTTATGTTTTCATTTTCTACCATATAAAGACTGGGATTTGTGGTCAGCTTTTCTAGGACTATTAAGATCTGACTTGATGTTGACATTAGTAAAACTTCAGGTTGAAAAGGGAAAAACAGCTTTATTTTTTAGGTATACAAATTTAATGTTCTTTAGTTAAACGTAAAAGACTAAGAATTTAATTCCTCAAAGGGTTTTATTTATTTTTAATTGCTATTATTTTGAGGACTAGGACTACACTAAGCAATTCTCTGGAATTATGTCCAACTCTACAATCAGGAATTAATCCTGGCATTGCTCTGGGGAACCAAATGGGATGCTGGGAACACACTCCTGTCGGCTGCATTTAAAGCAAATGACCTATTATCTTTCTGGCACCAAGGTTTTATATTTATACTCGTTCATATCAGCATTATAGATAAATGTTAAGTTTTTTATAGCTTATAAAAACTAACACTTCAAGAGATCTTACTATGTGGTCGACACTGTTTCTTCCAGTACTTTATAAATATTTTGACTCTGTGCCTAGGAGTTGCTCTGAAAACTATAATTGGGAATTGATCCCAAGGCTTCTCTGCACAGAGTTTTTATTTCTGCCTTATTAGTTATCATTGCCCAGTACTTTATATGTTATTTGGGAGGGCTGCTAGACCACACCCAGCAGTGCTTAGGACTTAGTCCTGGCCATGCACTCAGGAATCACTCCTGATGTTGTTCAGGGCTTTTTACTGGGTATACTCCAACCTCCACATAGGGCCCATGCAAGACAAGCACCCTACCCACTGTACTATAGCTCTGGCCTCAGATCTGTATGTGTTTTGACTCAACTTTTGTTAATTCTTAATTGTGGGTCAAATAATACATTATTCACTGATGGATTGAGGATCCAGAAGTAGATAACCTATTCCCTGGATAAGCTGTGTTCCTTCAGTACATAGGGATCGTGAAATTGTTATAAAAATTACTATTAGGGGTGGGCCGAAGAAATAGCATGGAGGAGGTTGGGTATTTGCCTTGCATGCAAAAGGATAGTGGTTTGAATCCCGGCATCCCATATGGTCCCTGAGCCTGCCAGGAGCGATTTTTTTTTTTGTTTGTTTTGGTTTTTGGGTCACAGCCAGTGGCACTCAGGGGTTACTCCTGGCTCTATGCTCAGAAATCACTCTTGGCAGGCTCAGGGAACCATATGGGATGCGGGGTTTTGAACCAATCGTTCTGCATGCAAGGCAAATGCACTACCTCCATGCTATCTCTCTGGCCCACCCCAGGAGCAATTTCTGAGCGTAGAGCCAGGAGTAACCC
Source organism: Suncus etruscus (assembly GCF_024139225.1). Taxonomy (NCBI): domain Eukaryota; kingdom Metazoa; phylum Chordata; class Mammalia; order Eulipotyphla; family Soricidae; genus Suncus; species Suncus etruscus. Next base: position 42,859,412 of record NC_064860.1, on the reverse strand, counting down.
CTGAACACTGCCGGGTGTGACCCCAAAACCCCCTGAAAAAAATTAATAAGTGCAATAGTAAGGCATTTCCCTTGAATGCGCTGACCTAGGACAGACCACTGTTCTATCCCCCTGTGTCCCATATGGTCCTCCAAGCCAGGAGCAATTTCTGGGTGCAGATCCAGGAGTAACCCCTGAGTGTCACCAGGTGTGGGCCAAGTACCAAGAAAAAAATTATTACTAATTTGGGCAGGTGAGATTAGGCATATCCAGTGGTACTTGGCAGTCTACTTGTGGTACATGGGGATGGGGGTCATGTGATGGGGATCCAACCTCAATGTATTTGAACTTATTGAGCTGTCTCCAGTTCATAAATTTTTATTTATTTATTTTTAAGTTTTTGGACCATACCTGACAGTGCTCAGGGGTTTACTCCTGGCAACCAGAAATCATTTTTTGGCAGTGCTTGGGACCTTATGGGATGCTGAGAATCGAACCCGGGCTGGCCATGTGCAAGGCAAATGACCTACCTGTTGTACTGTCGCTGTGGCCCCATCATAAATGTTTTATTTTTTTGATTTTTGGGTCACACCTGGTGGCATTCGGGTTATTCCTGGATCTGCTCTCAGAAGTTACTCCTGGCAGGCATGGGGGACCATGTGGGATGCTGGAATTTGAACCACGGTCTGTCCTGGGTTGGCTGCATGCAAAGCAGCCCTATTGCTATGCTATCTCTCTGGCACTCCATAAATTTTTTTTGATATGGGTGCTTTCTGTGAAAATTATAGTTGATAAAAATACTATTTTCATTTCTCTTGAAATTTGATCTAACTTGAAAAGTTAATTAATCTTAAGTGGATTATTGTCAGAATTTACTTTTTTTGAGTAGGAGTGGAGTACCTTTCAGTTGTGTTCAGGATGCCTAGGAAATCTAGGCAGTTCTCTGCCAACTAGGCCAGGGGTTCACTTTCAGGACCCTAAAGTGTAGTGCTGTTTAGTGCTCAGACTTTTGGGACCATACCAGCTCTGGGGGTCATTTATGAAGTGCTGCACCCAGCAGTACTTAAGGACCATGTGGTGGCCAGGGATTGAGCTCAAGTGTTAGCTGCATACTAAGCAAGTATCTTTTTTTTTTTTTTTTTTTGGGCCACACTCGGTGATGCTCAGGGGTTACTCCTGGCTGTCTGCTCAGAAATAGCTCCCAGCAGGCACGGGGGACCATATGGGACACCGGGATTCGAACCAACCACCTTTGGTCCTGGATCGGCTGCTTGCAAGGCAAACGCCGCTGTGCTATCTCTCTGGGCCCTATTTTCTTTTTTCTTTTTTTTTTTTTTTTTTTTTTTGATTTTTGGGCCACTAAGCAAGTATCTTAACTCCTACTACCAATCAGATTCTGTAAAATTTTTTTTTTTGTTTTGTTTTTTGGGCCACCCCCGGCAGTGCTCAGGGGTTACTCCTGGCTGTCTGCTCAGAAATAATCTCCTGGCAGGCACGGGGGACCATATGGGACACCAGGATTCGAACCAACCACCTTTGGTCCTGGATCGCTGCTTGCAAGGCAAACGCCGCTGTGCTATCTCTCCGGGCCCAGATTCTGTAAATTTTAATGTAAATCTAAGTCTTTGGGGGATAAAGCTAAGGCTTTAATTGTTGCGAAAAAGTCTCACTCAAAATATTTAGTAACTATTTAGCAAGAAGTGTTATGCTTTGGTAGTTTAAAGTGGAATGTAGATGTTGGAATGTAGACTCTCTACACCTAATTTTGAGTATGTTTGACATTTAGATTTTCCTTAATTTCAGACATGAAGGAGGCTTCTAGGAAAAGATGTGTGTCTGTACAAACAGATCCTACTGATGAAATTCCCAGCAAAAAGTCAAAGAAGCATAAAAAGCACAAAAATAAAAAGAAGAAAAAGAAGAAAGAAAAGGAGAAAAAGTATAAAAGACAGCCAGAAGAATCTGAATCTAAGCCAAAATCACATCATGATGGGAACATAGATTTAGAATCAGATTCCTTTTTGAAGTTTGATTCTGAATCTTCAGTGATGACACTGGAGCATCCTGTTAGAGCATTTGGCCTATCTGAGACAAGTGAATCTACTGCAGTTGTACTGGAACCTTCTATGGTGTCAGTGGAGACTTCAGAATCACACACCTTAGAAACTTTGAAGCCAGGTACAAAAACTGCAGAACTGTCAGTAGCATCTGCATCTACATTTGTAATCTCCGAGCAGTCAGTGGCAGTAACGCTGGAACCATCTAAGATTGTGGATTCCTTTGCAACAGCACCAGTGCCTACAACAGTCGTGCTGAAGTCCTCTGAGCCAGTTGTACCAATGTCAGCGGATTATCCCATGAAATCTATGTTGAAATCTTTTGAGAGCACACCTCCAGAACCATCAAAGATCTTGTCAGAGCCTCCAGTCGCTAAAGTGATAGAGCCATCAGAAATCTATATGGTATCATCAGAGACATCTACAGAAGTACACCCTGAGCCAAGTACATCAACAATGGATTTTCCAGAGCCATCAGCAGCTGAAGTGCTAAGATTGCCTGAGCAGCCTGTAAAAGTGCCACCAGAGGTTGCAGATTCATCCATGGCAAGACCGCAGGAGATGTTGGAGCTGCCCAAGACCTCTACATTGGAGCTGCCGGAGTCGTCGGTGGCCTCAGCGATGGATTTGCCGGGGCCACCTGCGACCTCCATGCCGGAGTTGCAGGGGCCCTCTGTGACTCCAGTGATGGAGTTACCTGGGCCCTCTGCTACCCCGGGACCAGAGTTGCCCGGGCCTCTTCCTTCCCCAGTGCCTGAGTTACTAGGGCCCCCTGCTACAGCAGCTCCTGAGTTGCCGGGGCCCTCTGTGACATCAGTGCCACAGTTGTTGCAGGAATTGCCAGGGCTTCCAGCGACACCCATGGGATTGGAGCCACCACAGGAGGTCCCAGAGCCACCTGTGATGGCACAGGAGCTGCCAGGGCTGCCTGCGGTGACAGCTGCAGTAGAGTTGCCAGGGCAGCCTGCGGTGACAGTAGCAATGGAGTTGACCGAACAACCTGTGACGACGACAGAGTTGGAGCAGCCAATGGGGATGACAGCGGTGGAACATCCTGGGCAGCCTGAGGTGACAACGGCATCTGGTTTGCTGGGGCAGCCCGAGGCAGCGATGGTGCTGGAGTTGCCAGGACAGTCAGTGGCAACAACAGCGCTGGAGTTGTCAGGGCAGCCTTCGGTGACTGGGGTGCCAGAGTTGCCAGGGCTGCCTTCGGCAACTAGGGCACTGGAGTTGTCGGGGCAGTCTGTGGCAGCTGGGGCACTAGATTTGCCTGGGCAGCTCATGGCAGCTGGGGCACTGGAGTTTGCGGGGCAGTCTGGGGCAGCTGGAGCACTGGAGCTTTTGGGGCAGCCTCTGGCAACAGGGGTGCTGGAGTTGCCAGGGCAGCCTGGAGCGCCAGAGTTGCCTGGGCAACCTGTGGCAACTGTGGCGCTGGAGATCTCTGTTCAGTCTGTGGTGACAACGGAGCTGTCAACGATGACCGTGTCGCAGTCCCTGGAGGTGCCCTCGACGACAGCGCTGGAATCCTATAGTACGGTAGCACAGGAGCTGCCTACTACACTAGTGGGGGATACTTCTGTAACAGTAGGAGTGGATCCCTTGATGGCCCAAGAGTCCCATATTTTAGCTTCTAACACCATGGAGACCCATATGTTAGCATCCAACACCATGGACTCCCAGATGCTAGCTTCCAACGCCATGGACTCCCAGATGCTAGCTTCCAACGCCATGGACTCCCAGATGTTAGCAACTAGTTCCATGGACTCCCAGATGTTAGCAACTAGCTCTATGGACTCCCAGATGTTAGCTACTAGTACCATGGACTCCCAGATGTTAGCGACTAGCTCCATGGACTCTCAGATGTTAGCGACCAGTTCCATGGACTCTCAGTTGTTAGCAACCAGCTCCATGGACTCTCAGATGTTAGCTACCAGCTCCATGGACTCTCAGATGTTAGCCACCAGCTCCATGGACTCTCAGATGTTAGCCACCAGCACCATGGACTCCCAGATGTTAGCCACCAGCACCATGGACTCCCAGATGTTAGCAACTAGCTCTATGGACTCCCAGATGTTAGCATCTGGCACTATGGACTCTCAGATGTTAGCTTCCGGCACCATGGATGCTCAGATGTTAGCTTCCGGCACCATGGATGCCCAGATGTTAGCTTCTAGTTCCCAAGATTCTTCTATGTTGGATTCAAAATCACCTGATCCCTACAGGTTAGCTCAGGATCCTTACAGGCTTGCTCAGGATCCCTATAGGTTAGGTCATGATGCTTATCGGTTAGGCCATGATGCTTATAGATTAGGGCAGGACCCATATAGATTAGGCCATGATCCCTACAGACTAACTCCTGATCCTTATAGGATGTCTGCTAGACCCTATAGGATAGCTCCCAGATCCTATAGGATAGCTCCGAGGCCATACAGGTTAGCACCCAGACCCCTGATGTTAGCATCTAGACGTTCTATGATGATGTCCTATGCTGCAGAACGTTCTATGATGTCGTCTTACGAGCGCTCTATGATGTCTTACGAGCGCTCTATGATGTCCCCGATGGCTGAGCGCTCTATGATGTCAGCCTATGAGCGCTCCATGATGTCTGCCTACGAACGCTCTATGATGTCCCCTATGGCTGAGCGCTCCATGATGTCAGCTTATGAGCGCTCCATGATGTCAGCTTATGAGCGCTCCATGATGTCTCCGATGGCTGACCGGTCTATGATGTCCATGGGTGCTGACCGCTCTATGATGTCATCTTACTCTGCTGCTGACCGCTCTATGATGTCATCGTACTCTGCAGCTGACCGATCAATGATGTCATCTTATTCTGATCGTTCAATGATGTCTATGGCAACCGATTCTTATGCTGATTCTTACTCTGACACATATACGGAGGCCTATATGGTACCACCTTTGCCTCCTGAGGAACCTCCAACAATGCCTCCATTGCCACCCGAGGAGCCACCAATGACACCACCATTGCCTCCCGAAGAGCCGCCAGAGGGTTCTGCATTGCCTGGTGAGCAGGCAGCGTTAACAGCTGAAAATACTTGGCCTTCTGAGGTGCCAGCATTACCCTCTGACGAGTCTGTATCACTCACTGAACCATCGGTGAGTCAGAGTGAGATTTCAGAGCCTTTAGCTGTGCCTGCTGATTATTCACTGTCAGCATCAGAGTCTTCAGTTTTAGTATCAGAGGCAGCTGGGACTGTTCCAGAACCACCACCGGAGCCAGAGTCTTCAGTTATATCAACACCCATAGAATCTGCTGTGGTTGCAGAAGACCATGAACTTATTCAGGAAAGACCAGCGACTTATATGGTGTCTGAAGCTCCCATAACGTCAGCTGAAACCACTGTGTTGACAACAGAGTCTTCTATTATGTCAGAGACAGCAGAAACTTATGATTCAATGAGAGTTTCAGAACATGTTTCCTCAGAAGCATCTTTGTCCTTGTCAGAGACAACAGTAACTGTTCCAGAGTCATCCCACAGCACTCTAGGTATCGCTGTTCCAGAGTCACCAGCTGGGACTACACAGGAACCATCAGCTGGGACTTTCCTAGAGCTAACAGCTGTTGCTGTCTCAGAGCCGGGAGTAATGACTGTCCCAGAACCACCCTCTGAGATTGTGCTGCAGCCCCCAGCCATGGCTGAACCAGAGCATGTTCCTATACCTGTTGTTTCAAACATGGAGCCTAGTGTACCTATTCTGGAATCAGCAGTGTCAGTCCACCAACCTGCTATGATTGTTTCTGAGTCATCTGTTTCTGTCCAAGAATCCACTGTGACATTATCAGAACCTATTGGTAGTGTTGCTGAGATGACTCAAGTGATACCAACTGAAATGGCTCTAGAGTCTACACCAACAATACTGGAATCGAGTGTAACAAAAGGCATGCATTTACTATCTGGTGATCAGAATCTTGCTCTGGAGGTTAACATGCAGGAGGTTCCTTTGCATTCAGATAAAGAACCACATGGTGAAGGACACTTGAAAAATGATCTTTATGAAAATGAGCCTGGTATAAATATAGACCTTAATATAAATAATCATTTAATTGCTAAAGGGACAGAACATAATACATTGTCAGTTACCAGCACTGGTGCTGTTGGTGAAATAGGTGAGGAGAAAATTTTGCCCTTTAATGAGACAAAACAATGCACAGTATTGGATACCTGTCCTAGTGTTAATGAGGCTGATCAAGTAGGAACTCTGTCATCTGGGCCAGTTGCTGTTGAACCTGAATCAATGGGACTTAGTAAGGGCATTGAATTTGTTGCAACATCTGCTCTTAGTTCTATTAGTAAATATGATGCTGAAGTGTCTTTAACTACTCAAGATACTGAGCATGACATGGTGATTTCCACCAGCCCTAGTGGTGGTAGTGAAGCTGACATAGAGGGCCCTCTGCCTGCTAAAGACATTCATCTTGACCTGCCATCTAATAATTTTGTTAGTAGGGACACAGATGGGCCATTACTTGTAAAGGAGATTGACCAGAATTTAGTGGTTGCTCTTAGCCCTAAAGAAAATAGTGGAGAAGAGAAAGAAATACCTCTCCCTAGTAAAGAAATGTTGTCTGACTCAGGATTTTCTGCCAATATTGAAGATATTAATGAAGCAGACTTAGTGAGACCATTACTTCCTAAAGACATGGAACGCCTTACGAGCCTCAGAGCTGGTATTGAAGGACCTTTACTCCCAAGTGAAGTTGAACGTGACAAATCTGCTGCAAGTCCAGTTGTAATTGGTACCCAAGAAAGAGCATCAGAGTCCTCTTCAGAGGAAAAAGATGATTATGAAATTTTTGTTAAAGTTAAGGACCCACATGAAAAAAGTAAGAAAAAGAACCGTGACAAAGGTGAAAAAGAGAAGAAAAGAGACTCTTCCTTAAGATCTCGAAGTAAGCGTTCCAAGTCGTCTGAGCACAAATCACGGAAACGAACCAGTGAATCTCGTTCTAGGGCAAGGAAGAGATCCTCTAAGTCCAAGTCCCGTCGCTCTCAGACACGGTCCCGGTCAAGGTCAAGACGAAGGAGGAGGAGCAGCAGGTCAAGGTCAAAGTCGAGAGGAAGGCGATCTGTATCAAAAGAGAAGCGCAAAAGATCGCCAAAGCACAGATCCAAGTCTAGGGAAAGAAAAAGGAAACGGTCAAGCTCCAGAGATAATCGAAAATCAGTCAGAGCACGAAGTCGTACCCCACCAAGTCGTCGGAGTCGGAGTCACACGCCGAGTCGTCGAAGGAGATCTAGATCTGTGGGGAGAAGAAGGAGCTTTAGTGTTTCCCCCAGTCGGAGGAGCCGCACCCCTAGCCGAAGGAGCCGAACCCCCAGTCGAAGGAGTCGCACACCTAGCCGAAGGAGCCGAACCCCCAGCCGAAGGAGCCGTACCCCCAGCCGCCGGAGTCGCACTCCCAGCCGAAGGAGAAGATCAAGATCTGTTGTGAGGAGAAGAAGTTTTAGTATATCACCAGTCAGATTAAGACGATCACGGACACCTTTGAGAAGAAGGTTTAGTAGATCTCCCATCCGACGTAAAAGATCAAGATCGTCTGAAAGGGGCAGATCACCTAAACGTCTGACAGATTTGGGTGAGTCATTTTAAAAACTTAATGGAATTGTAGGAAATACATATTTTGGGGTTTGGGCCACACCCGGTGGCACTCAGGTTATTCTTGGCTGTGCTCAGAAATCACTCTTGGAAGACTTGTGGGACCTTATGGGATGCCAGAGATTGAACTTGGGTCGTCCCGGGTTGGCCAAGTGCAAGGCAAACGCCCTAGCACTGTACTATTGGTCCAGTCTCAGGAAATATTTTTTTAATTATTTAGAGAAAATGCATTGCATAGTTGACATAACTGATTATAATACATTTGTTTCAAGATGAGGGAAGGCAAATTTATTAAAAAAAAAATAGAAAGTAAAGGGATAGGTCTCTTTGCATTTAGGACAAGCCTTTTTTTTTTTAATCCATTTTACCTATATTTTGCTGGGTCTATGCAAACAACACTTGCCACTATCACACCGTTATTGCTGTTTTTATTTTTTTAACTTTTATTCTTTTTAAAATAAAGAAGAGCTTACTAAACTTTCTGCTGGTGCTTCAATGAACTCATTGTGAGTCAATAGTTTTTAAAAATATTCTTTCCTTTCTCTTCCACCTCTAGTTTTTCTTTCAACTTTCTATTAATTAAAAAAAAAACATGGCTGGAGAGATAGCATGGAGGGTAAGGTCCTTTCGTGCAGAAGGTCATTGGTTTGAATCCCAGAATCCCATATGGTCCCCCGAGCCTTCTAGGAGTGATTTCTGAGCATGGAGCCAGGAGTAACCCCTGAGCGCTGCCGGGTGTGACCCCCCAAAAAATGTTGCTTTTGGTCTTCCTAAAAAATGAATTATCAGTTATGTCAACTCTAATGCATTTTCTTTAAATAAATAAAAATGTATTTTCCATGTACTTGTCATTCATTAAAAAAAAAATAGAAAGAAAAACTAAAAAGTAAAATATGGAAGAGCCCGGAAAAAAAATTTTTTTTTGGTTTATGGGTCACACCTGGCAGCGCTCAAGGGTTACTCCTGGTTCTACACTCAGAAAGTGCTCCTGGTAGGCTCAGGGAACCATATGGATGCCGGGATTCGAACCACCAACCTTCTGCATGCTAGGCAAATGCCTTACCTCCGTGTTATCTCTCTGGCTCCCAGAAAATTTTTTTGGTTTTTGGGTCACACCTGGCAGTGCTCAGGGTTGGTTACTCCTGGCTCCCTGCTCAGAAATTACTCCTGGCAAGCTTGAGGGACCATAAGGGATGCTGGGATTCGAACCAATGACTTTCTGCATGAAAGCAAATGCCTTACCTCCATGCTATCTCTCTGGCCCCAGAAAAAAAATTTTTTTTTCCCCAGAAAATATTTTTAGCATCAGTTTTTTCTGCTCTTTGAGTGGAATGAGTCAACTATATTGGGATGTTGACTTAGGCTACATATTTCAGGTTCTTATAATTAAATTAATTTGGGTTAATTAATGCTCACACTACATACCATCAGTATGTGAGTACTTGTAGACAAGCTCATAGTACATATTTAGAATTAAGGATTTTTCACATGAATGTCTTAATTTGCTTGAATCATCTTCCATAAATAAAAATGGAATGTAGAAGTTTAGTTTAAGACATGATAGATATATGGTTTGTCTAAATTGTAGGTTACTCTTAACAGATTATTGTAAATAAGCCTAAAATTGGTTTCTATTTTAATTATGTCTTAAAAATGACAACATAAGGTAATTACATGCCACCATAGGACTTTTAACAGGTGATTTTGATGGATATAAAAGAAAAAATATAATGGAACTATTCAGGGAATTTTTGAAATTTAAACTGGGTGGGTGGTACTAGCAAAGTAAACTTTACTAAAGTGCTTTTGATCTGAAAAGTTTAAAAAATGTTCATAAATAGGCATTTGGGATATTCCAGCTGTGAATGGGGGCTTACAGGGATATCACAGATGTAGACATGTAATGCCAGGGATACAACTGAACATATCCTTTGAACTATTTTCCTGGCCCCTTTTCCTAGTTTCAAATAGTGTACAGAAATACTTAAAATTTGGTACCTGTAATAATAAAGGATAATTATCTCAGAATAGACATTTTCATCTCAGGGTTGCTTAAAAAAAAGAATAAGGAAAATGCTAAATAAAAAAGTTCAGTGAAACTTTTGAGTGTTTAAAACTTTATTCAAGGTAGAAATGAGATGACTAAAATCTTTTATGTCTCTTAACACTTAGCAAATAGTAAAATTTCCAACAAAGAGCAGAATATGATGATTGCTCTAAGTACTGTGGTGTAAATGAGGAATGTTAAATTCTCCCTTGAGACCTCTTGGAAGACCTGACTCTTGAACTTGGTCTCAGTTATTTAAAAATCTCACGGATTAGCAAGTAATTTAAGAACTTGATAAGTTTGGAAAGTCAGTCTTTCTCTTAGTGTGGCAAAACTATTGTTAAAGTTTAGAATTTAGCTACTTTGTAGCTTTTAAATGAACTCAGTGTGGACTTAGTCTTTAGTTAGGCTAAGCACTGAGAGCCACACAAGTGATCCACAGTTGTAATTTGATGTCTTCATAGTATGAATTTTTGGGTAATACAGGTGTACACTGTTTTGGGAAAACTACTACTCTTTTTCCTCTTACAGATAAGGCTCAATTACTTGAAATAGCCAAAGCTAATGCAGCTGCCATGTGTGCTAAGGCTGGTGTCCCTTTACCGCCAAACCTAAAGCCTGCACCTCCACCTACAATGGAAGAGAAAGTTGCTAAAAAGTCTGGAGGAGCTACTATAGAAGAACTGACTGAGGTAAGCTAGACAGAATTGGTTTGCATTCTTAAGTGGATATTCCAGTGACGTTGACTCTGGAGCGTGCCAAAACCCGAATTGTGGGCTGAACTGATAATGGCTGGCACCGAGTGGCCAAAACCCGAAATACAGATGTGGCAGCGGCAGAAGCTCTGTTTAGCAGGCCATTATCCGGGATGGCTAAGCTCCGCTAGCTAAAAGTTACTTCCCATTACTTTTGCTTTCCAGTTTTAGAAGCCAAACTGACTGAGGAGTGGGACGGTTCGTTTGAATGGAGGAGGTGTTGAGTGAGCAACACGCAGAAGCTCGCCTACAGTTTCGTTTCCATTCACGACGTGTTCATTGATCGCCACGAGTGTACTGCATATACGCAAAGACACAGACAATCTTCAGAAATGATCTTTTGCCACCGGAGCTTGGAAATTAATGAGAATAGCTGGCCATTGCCTGAAAGGAACTTCTTTCGCATCAACATTTCGGGTTTTGGCTGTTTGGTCCATCCATTGGTGATAATGGCCGGCCATTATCAGTTCTTCCTGCGGTTCGGGTTTTGGCAGTCACATTTTAAACATTTTTGTTTTTATAAATTTGATCTTTTCAATTGAAGCTTTTTTTTTTTGGCATTGTTTATTAATATTTTTTCTTTTGGGAGGACGCTGAAATATTGCTGCTAGGATCCAGAAATATCACATTGTTTCATATATTGAAACTTGTTATTGGCTAGCCTAATGCCAGCCTGCAAATATCAGTGTATTCTGTTCCCCCTTGATGATAGGCTTGGTATACTCTGTGTTTTTAGCTAAATGAGCTTTTTATTCTATTGTAATATTTTTAATTGATAAAAGATGTGAACAATCTGCTTGTATAGAGACAAGTCCATGCAAAGTTACCTTTACCTTTTTATAAAAATGGAGTCTTTCCTTTACTTCTCAGGAAGGAATTGACTTTGCTTTATGTGTCAGACCTCATCAATTGTACCCTCTCTATCATGCCTTATTTTCCGTTCTTGAGATGTTTCTTTAAAGACTTGACCTGCAGAATATTTATGGAGAGACATGATACTTATCTAGCCCAATTACAAAGGTTTCGAATCTTTTTATTTTGACATTTGTTTGGGTATCTTATAGTTTTTTTTACTGTTACTCGATTAAATTTATTATAAATAAGAGGGTTAAGGACCTAGTAATGATTTCAAGTTGCTTGCTTACCAAAACCAAGTTCCTTATCCAAAACCATGAGAACAATTAAGAGTTTCCCTGTGTTTGTAGACTCATCTTTCATCCTTCTGTCCTTTCAAATAGTTTCTTCTCTCTCTTTCTTTTTTATTTTTATTTTTTGTTTTTAAAAGACTCCCTGTATAGGCTGACTTTTCCTTTCCTGCTAATTCTTACTCTTAACTATAAAAATCTGGCTTAAAATGGTCAAGGAATAGTCCTTGATTATCAAATTCTACCTGATTCCGTTTTCTCTTATGCTTTTGTTTTCTCAGCACTTATGTACTCAGTTTGTATTGTATCAGTTTGCACTTGTTAATTGTGTTGCTCTGTAAAAGCGTTCCTCAATTTCATGTGTATGTATTCCGTCTCCTGAACTATAGATTGTAAGCTCCTTGAGAGCAGGGACCATGGTTGGATTTTTTTATTCCTTGGACAGTGCCCAGTACAGTGCTCTGCACATAGTAGGTGCTCAATAAATGTTGTTGACTGACATACCAGCTAGTGTGTTTAAGTAATAGATAAGTTAACTTATCCATAACCTATTATTTAATCTCGCTTTACTTTTGAAAGTTGATTCTGTATAGTTTGATTCTTTTAAGATACACGTTAACGTACATGAAGTGTAAGATTATCTTTTGTTTGTGTTTACTTTTTAAGAAATGCAAACAGATTGCACAGAGTAAAGAAGATGATGATGTTATAGTGAATAAGCCACATGTCTCAGATGAAGAGGATGAAGAACCTCCTTTTTATCATCATCCCTTTAAACTCAGTGAACCCAAACCTATTTTTTTCAATCTAAATGTGAGTATCTTTTTTTTTAAATTAAGAATAATGAAATAGGCAGTGTTGAATAACTTAATTAAACCAAAGGGAATTTAGGGTTTTTTTGTTTTTTTGTTTTTGATATTTTTGTTTTCCTTTAATTTTTGGATTAGACCCTATGGAAAAAAATAATAAAATTGTTTCTTGGGGATGTTTTCAAAGTCTGTTGATTTAATGATGAAATACTTACATTTTTTAGATTGCTGCAGCAAAACCAACTCCACCGAAAAGCCAGGTAACATTAACAAAAGAATTTCCTGTGTCATCTGGATCTCAACATCGGAAAAAGGAAGCAGATAGTGTTTATGGAGAGTGGGTTCCCGTGGAGAAAAATGGGGAAGAAAACAAAGATGACGATAATGTTTTCAGCAGCACTCTGCCCTCTGAGGTAAGTAAGATAAATAATTTGTTTTTTATTTTTTTTAATTACCTGAATCTGCCATTTTATTGTTATTTTATATCTGATTTGGATTCTGTTTCACTCTTCTTAGGGCCGGGTTAAACGGCAGGGCCGGGTTAGACGACAGATGAAACAACCCGCAGCTTCTCATTTGACAGTAACTCGATGCAATTCACTTTGTGGAACCAAGCCACAAAGTGAAAAGCATCGAATTGCAGAGAACAGTGTTGTCACATCCCTACCCAACATTGGGCCCTCTTTGCACTTGTGGGAAGGTAGCCCAAGGTACAACTATTTAGCATCCCGTTTTGCTTCACGGCTCTATAGTTCTAGATTTTGGTGGTAGTAAATGTATATGGGGCCCAGGGATTGAGTGGAGAGAGGCAGATCCTCAGGTTCAACACAAGAACTGGATTGGAAAAGGTCATTGTAGGCTGTTGTGAACATCTTGGATACATAGCCTATTGCCCTTAAAATGGTTTATTGTTTCTTCGGGTGGGATGTCAGATAGCTGTTAACTTTAATTTCCCCTCCCTGTGCTACCTTGGCCCTTTTGGATTCTTGTGTTTAACCTAGTGTTCAGCCTTGGTACTCCATTTCCCTTCTCCTTCCCCTCTTTGCTACTGTTAAAAGTTGGAGAAGTGGAAATTACAATTTTAAATTCTCATGAGGCTATAGTTGTATCTTGTCAGAATGACCCAGTAGTAACACCAAGTGTCAAAACAACCCCATTCAATTGCCGCCTGATTAATGTGCCCCTAAATATAGTGCACATGAAAACAGCAAGACTGTATATATATGTAAATATATATATATATCTGTATCTTTGTATGTATCTCTGTATCTGTACCTTTGCTGTATCTTTTAATAAACAGTTTACTTTTATTTAACTTGTTGTGCAAAATCACGCTTGGGGGATCTGGGAGGGTGGAGACTTACTAGGGGGGTGGAAACTTTAAATGATACCATAGATTAGTCATCAGTCACGCTTTGCCCTTGGTTTCCAGAACCCAGACATTTGTGCAAGGATTGGACTAGCTATCTGATGCCCTTACTACGTGGGAATTCCCCACTGCCTTTTCTTGCAGTTCTGGGATATGTAGGACAGAGAGACCTGAACTCTTCCACCTTCAGGTTCCCTTCGTGGCCATATCATCTTCACTAAACACCTTCAGTATTATGAACAAATTCTATAAAATCAGAGGATGAACAGAACCCAAATCAGAAACTTTGGTTGTTCCCTCTCCTTCCCCATTAGTTATGCACAGGCAGCATTTTCACTTTTTTTGGTTGCTCTTTGTTTTTGACCTGCAGCATTTTAAAAGGGAACAAAGTTTATATATACAATTGAAGCATGACATTGGGTCGTGATCTATATTTACATAAGGGTTCAAGAGTTGAAGCAAGTTAATGTCACCATCAGTGATGGAAGTAGTTGTTGGTTTGGTGGTATGTTAGTAAAACCATTTGAGTAGATTAGTTACCAATTTCCAGGCTACCTGCACTTCTCAAGAGTTTGACACTGGTATTTGCTACTGATTTAAATATTGAGGTTACTGGAATATAAGTCATGAGAGCTGAAAAAAACTTTGAATTCTGGAACAAAAGCTTTCAGTCATTTCTTAAAGATTAAGCTTTTAACAGAATTGGGAAAAGACATTGTTTGTAAAAAAAAAAAAATCTTCACCAGTGGTATGAACTACGCCCATAGGAATATTGCAGAATTCCAAGGAATTTTTTTGAGTGACAATAATCTCCAATTCAACATAGGGAAGTTGTTTAGTGAATACTTTTGGTTATAAACACATAATTCAGTACCCATTTTCACTATGTGATGCTAAAACCTCAACTTTAAATCTTAACAAGAGTGGTCAGATTTTAATTAAACTATTAAGTGAATTATTCAAAGAAATACCAGGGAGAAAGGAAACTTAAGTGAAGGAAGTAGATGTTTCTTGCAGAGCACACACCCACTATTTGATACGAGAACAGAAATTTTAAACTGAATTCTTAAAATAGACTCAACATTGTAGGCAAACTTAATGATAAGAATAGTCCCAAAATTTTAGAGGAAGTTTTTTTTGTTTGTTTTTAGGTTCCTGCATTTTTACTTAGTAATTAAACACCTAAAGGCTGTGTTTACACTACAATGTTTAGTTCTAGTTATTTACTATATAGTTACTATTTTGTGTACCAGTGTTTGCAAATTGCTATTGATATAGGAATACTGCCCTTTCTGTTTTCTTTAAAGGGTTGTAAAGGTTTTCTAGAGTAAAAGAATTTTTAATTCAATGCATCATTCTTTCATTTTAGTGAAACCTGTGGTTTATATTTTTTAGCACAAAGCAATTAGACAAAGTTTATGGCCAAATTATTGTTACTGTGATCCTTAACCCAGCCAGTTGTCTTCCACATGAGGGCTCTGATATAAATAAGAGTGGAAAGATGTGGATGTATCAGCATAAATCCTTATCTTAAGGAGTACCAACTCATCATAATGTGTGTGCCTTACTTCTGTAGCATCATCTTCCTAACCAGAACCACCTCTCATCATCCTGAGTAAGAATTGACTGCAGTGACTGACTGACCATGTTGGTTTATAAACAGTGAAATAAAGAATGCCAGGAAACAAATATTTAAAAAATTGTCCTTGGATATTAATATCTAGTTAGTGAAGGCAATGGATAAAAGATTAAAAGTAGTTAGGTATAGCTATTCCTCGAGGTAAGATGAAAATTAACTGGAAATTAAACACAGGTTTGGATGCTAGAGTTTATTACATTGAGTATGGTTTCTCATTCTTTGGTTCTTGTATCTGATTAAAAAAACTGCATTTTTCTAGCACATTAAAGAATTATTCTGGGGCCCGGAGAGATAGCACAGCGGCATTTGCCTTACAAGCAGCCGATCCAGGACCAAAGGTGGTTGGTTCGAATCCCGGTGTCCCATATGGTCCCCCGTGCCTGCCAGGAGCTATTTCTGAGCAGACAGCCAGGAGTAACCCCTGAGCAACGCCGGGTGTAGCCCAAAAACAAAAACAAGAAAAAAGAATTATTTTGTTATAATATTTTTAGTGTATAATTATTAGCACAGTATACTGGAGACATTGAGTACAAATTTCTCACTTTAGAAAATCAGACAAATACAAATATTTTGCAGTTTGTGTGGTTTTTTGATAGTATAACTAAGTTCTGTTAAATATTTTTTATATGTTTCATGTCATTTTTCTTTAATGAAACATTTCCTGAGATGCCTACAAGTACCTGTATAGAAAGTTTTCATTATAGGAGCCTTTTCCTTATTTTCTCATTCAAATAGTTCTTCAGATCTTTCTGGGAAAAAAAAATAATTAACTCTAGTCCTTAAATTGGTTTAGGATTTTAAAATAAAGATTCTGAACAGTCATATTGTAGGCAAAGATAAGCATTTAACATAATGCCAGTTAGAAGAAATACTAGTCCATTGCTGAAGTAGATGAATAACTTGGATAGGATTTTGTTAATATGAGAACTGGAATTATAAACATACACTACATTGATGCCACCTTTCAGAAGAAGATCTAGAGAAAAGAAAATTTAGCTCTCACATTATAATGCCTAGAATAATACTATTTATTTGAAATAACAATAATTTGAAAGTATGTATTGTAATAATACTAATAATTTGAAAGTATGTATTGTAAATCAGATAGAAAGTCTAATATCTAATAAAGAAAAAAAGGCACATTAACAGCTCAGCTATATTGAATGAAATCATTATTCTCAACTTTTAGCAGAAGTTTTTAGGTAACATTAAAAGATGGACAAGGTTTTAAAATTTTATAGTATAGTCCATTGTGTATTCTGTATACAGACACGCTATATATTATAAAGGAGTTACCACTGAAAAATTTAGTTAATCTAGCCATATTTCAAGTGTTTGTCGGTGACCACAGAACTATTGATTGTAAGGTGCTACTGAAAAATGAGTTGAGTGTACCTATTTTGTTTAATCCAATGATGTAGTTTTAGTCTAGTTGTTGAATATTAATGCTCTGGGGGATAATTGGCTTTTTTAACTTACTACATATTCTGCTATTTGTCACTTCTGAGGATCTTTATAGTTCTGGTTCATTCTATTTTTATTATATATGTATAAATGTTTTTAAAATTGTAAATGTGAAATGAATAGTCATTGGGAATAGTGAATTTATAGCTCACTTGGTAAGCTTATTGAGTGAAATCAGATAGTTTTAATTTTGTGGAGATAATTTGTAAACTGTAACTGAAAGTTATAAGATTGGCTGCTGATACAAGAAAAGTGTGGGTATAAGATATCTTTAGGGGCCGGCGAGGTGGCGCTAGAGGTAAGGTGTCTGCCTTGCAAGCACTAGCCAAGGAAAGGAGCACAGTTCGATCCCCCATCCCCCATCCCCCGGCGTCCCATATGGTCCCCAAGCCAGGGGCAATAGCTGAGCGCGTAGCCAGGAGTAACCCCTGAGCATCTAATGGGTGTGACCCGAAAAACCAAAAAAAAAAAAAAATCTTTAGAAGGATGGATTTACAGATAGGTAAAATTTATTTGCTCTTTTCTAGTTGAAAACAGTTACATTCTAGAAAAGACCATGCCTTCAAGAGCCATCGTGAATACATTATGGGTAATATGTAGTTGAGAATTAAAGAACCAGTAGCATCTCCAGAATTTCCTATATGAGCTTTTGGGTGTTTACTGTGTTTTTATTCTAAGTCTTTTTATTTGTCTTAAACCTAAAATACAAAAAAAGTATGGAATAAATCAAATTTAATTTGGCCTCAGTTTTAAGAATATACTTTGTGATTTTGAAAAATGTTAGTGAAAGGAATATGTCGTTCAACAAAGTAGAGGTTCTGAAGGTAGGGAAAGGAAGATATGTACAGAGTAGAAATCTCTCATAGTCCCTTCTGTATTATATACTGTTTTTAAAAGTATTCCATTTGTAGAATGTAGTGCAATTATAGGTACTTTATTGTGCTTTTAAGAAAATCCATATCTGGATGGAGAGAGGTAGGTAGTACTACCTGATGAATAAGCAGGTAGGGCACTTGCCTTATTAAACTGACCCCAGTTCAATACCCAGCATCCCATAGGGTCCCATGAGCATTGCCAGGAGTGAGACCTGAATGTAGAGCCAGGAGTAAACTTTAAGCATCTCTGTGTATTGCCCCTGTAAAATGCTTAGCTGTTAACTTGGATTTATCATATCTACACAGTACCTGCCAATTGGTCTATATAAGAAAAAGAACAATTATTAATAATTTATACTAATCATTATAATATGTATTATATAATATATTACAATAAATAATTGATAACCCAATATTAATGGGTTTAGTTAGAAGCAAAAATTATGATATGAAGAATTGGTGAGTTGAGAATTGGTTTTAATTTTAAGTGAGAATCAAATACTTGTTAAACTTTTTCTTATGTAACTGAACTTTCCAAATATCTTAAAAGTTGGAGATTGTTGCATTAAAGTTTGCTTATAAGAATTTTCCTCGGATATTATGGAACTCATGAAAATTATAAGTTTCCTGCTTAGAGTTTTTTTTTTTTTTTTTGTGGTTTTTTTTGGGCCACACCCTGTGACGCTCAGGGGTTACTCCTGGCTATGTGCTCAGAAGTTGCTCCTGGCTTCTTGGGGGACCATATGGGACGCCGGGGGATCGAACCGAGGTCCGTCCTAGGCTAGCGCAGGCAAGGCAGGCACCTTACCTCCATCGCAGGCAAGGCAGGCACCTTACCTCCAGCGCCACCGCCCGGCCCCCTCCTGCTTAGAGTTTTACAGGTAGATGATGAGCTTTGGATATGAGAAATTTAAGTGCCTATGCACTCCCATCTAAAAATAAATGGAACCTTGGTTATAAATGTATGTAAACTGCAAATGGAAACCTTTTTATTAAATCAGAACAGGATCTCTATGCTGAGCACAGTATCTGGTACCAACTGGCAGTGATAGCCCCCTCCACACAGCCAGGAGTATTTCCTGAGTACCACCAGTAGTGACTCAAAAATGAACTTGAAAAATTATTTGGTAATTTAATCAATATAATCAATGAAATATTTATGCTTTTGGTTTGGATTTTGGGCCACACCTGGCAATGCTCAGGGCTTATTTCTGACTCTGCACTCAGGGATAACTACTGGTGGGACTTGGGGGACCATATTGGATGCTGGAGATCAAACCTGGGTCAGTTGCATGCAAAGCAAGCACCCTACCATTTGTCCTTTCTGGCCCCAAAATTTGAGTTCTTTTTGTTTTTGGGCCACACCTGGTGGTGCTCAGGGGTACTCTTGACTCTGCGCTCAGAAATCTACTCCTGGCATGCTTGGGAGACCATATGGGATGCCAGGGATCGAATCTTGGTCAGCCGTGTGCAAGACAAATACCCTACCACTGTGCTATCGTTTCAGTTCTCAGATTTTAGTTCTGAAAACCAAATTCTATGAACAAAAGATGCTGCATGAATAAAGCAGATTTCATTAGTCATTAACATAGTGGTTTTCTGCTTATATGCTTGATAAAGAAAACATAAAAGCAATGCATAAAAAGTTTAAAAATAGTGGCACTAGAGAACTAGAGAGAGCAATCGATAGAATTTTTCCTTGCAAGTACCTGACCCTGGCATGCATCCCATATGATTTCCTGAGCACCAGAAGAAAATAAAAAGTTTCAACAAGTGTTCACTGTAAGTGACTATTTTTCTAATGAAGGGGATAGAAATATTTGTTTTTGGGGCCATACCTGTTGGCACACTCAGCTATGGCCCAGGGATTACTTCTGGTTTTATCTTCAGGAATCAACTCCTGGGGAGCTTGTGGGGGACATTATACGATATTAAGGATCATGCCAGACAAGCACAAGCACCCTTGCAATTATACTATCTGTCTGCCCCTGAAAGATAGGTCTTTTTAAGTTCTTTAATGAAACTTTGTACTATCCAAGATAAAGGATTGTGGGTTTTAATTCAGCTAGCATATTGATTCATTGTAACTTAATCCCTATCCTTTAAAGTCACTTTGCTTTTTTTTTTTTTTCTGTACCCTTTTTTACAAGATTGTTACTGATCATGTAGCAACTAAAGTTACTACTAGCATTTTAGAATTTAGGGTTCTGTTGTAATTTGAGATAATTATTTATGTTTTCTTTCTTAGCCTGTGGACATCTCTACAGCAATGAGTGAACGGGCACTTGCTCAGAAAAGACTCAGTGAGAACGCATTTGATCTTGAAGCCATGAGCATGTTAAACCGAGCTCAGGAAAGGGTATGTAGCCGTTTGGGTGTCTTAAAGGACTGGTCAGGGCTGGAGAAAAGTCATCATTACTGAGTATGCACAGCATATAGGGAGGAGACCTTGGTTCTGTCATGTATGTGACATAATAATAAAATTAGAGTTTTTAATTATGAAACCTGAGAAATAAATCATTTATTAGCTGTTTCTAAGTATTGGGTGGTAGGAGCTGTTTCTTGAGAGGAAAACAAAACTCTTACCTTCCTGCCCTCCTGGAGTTTATAATCTGCTACACTAGAAATAAAGCTAGTGCTAGTTCCCATTTCCCAAGTGAGGAAATTTAAAGTGTGAAACGTGAAAGTAATACTCAGGGGCTTGCAAAAATAGTAAATGAGAAAACTGAATTCCAATAACGGAGTCTCTGAGTCTAGTGTCTGTTTTTAGCAGTGGACACCTCTTCATTGCGTATATATAAAAACAGTAGGTATGTTTTCAGACAGCAGAAATGTTTTCTGACAGTCTGAGGTGATTATGTTATGTTGAACCATTACAGCAAATGGTGATTTATGTAGTATTTGGTTAGAATTGTTACCTGTTTGCACGAACAGTTTATTATCATGAATTCTGGGCTTTTATTAATTCAAATAATGTAATAGCAGGTTGTTAGGCCAGTCTTAGAATTATTATATATGAGGAATGGAAGCAGAAGGGTAGATACCCTTTGCTCTATTGAACCCATGTTTTTCATGTACTGTTCAGTGTTTTGAAGAATGAACTTAGAACTGCTTTTTAGTACTAGTAATCTGCCCTGACTCATTATTAATGGGATATGCTGAGTGTTGAAGTGCTTGTGTGGAATGTTTTGGGTAACCGTTTTAAAACATACGTTGACTCTATACCTTTTACTGAGTCTTTATGACAAGCAAACCATATCATTTATTGAAATTAAGCTAGTGGTTTTTTAGCCTAGATAAATAACAACAGGGGGCTCTTGTGCATCTTTTTTTCAGATTGATGCCTGGGCTCAGCTGAATTCCATTCCTGGCCAGTTCACAGGAAGCACCGGAGTGCAGGTTCTCACCCAAGAACAATTGGCCAACACTGGTGCCCAAGCGTGGATTAAAAAGGTATACAGCATATGCATCTATGAAACTGTCCAAATCCAAATTTGAACCTTTTAGAAAATATCTTATTAAAAATGCAGGAGGAACAACTAACCAAAGTTTGAGTGAATTTGCTGTGTATATACTCCAGGATGGACGCTGAAGATGGACCACATTCATGAGACAATGGCAAATTTATAGCTATTCAAGTGCCACTCTTTCTTTCCTGAGGGTATTTTTATTATTGATATGCTGGGTTTTGTGGGGGTGGGTTTTTAAAAATTGTGTTTTGGATGCTAAGTGTATCTTAGGTGTCATTCAGTGTCTTTGACAACTCCTTCCAGTTGGACTACTAATCTTCATTTCAAGGCAGTGGTTCTCAATTTTTTTGTTACTGTGGGATACTTTATTTATTACAGGTTTAATTTTGGTGGATCACTGCCCCAAGAACCCTTTGCCACCCTGTTCCTCTGCCCTTCTTTCCCTTAGTGCCTGCGCCCTCCTTTAAGCTCCCTAGACCCTATCCTCCATCCCTCTGAGTGCCAGCTTCAGGCCCCTACGATTGTCAGCTGTGCTTACAGCAAGTTGTTGGGGAACCCCAGTATTAATAGTGCATGTGGTCATCTTGCCGTGGGACTAGAAAGCTGGGGGAGGGTGGCTGGAACACGGGATGGGCAGTACTGGGGGTGGGGGTGGTTAAGGGGGTGGTGGGGATGAAAAATAATCTGTGGACCATCATTAAGGCCCTGGGGGCCTCTGGTGATCCACAGGCTCAATTTGAGAACTGCTGATTTCATGAAAAAACAGGATATGTAAGACCTAAATTCATGGGAGAGGACGGACGCCTCGTGCTGCGAAGATGTAGGTGCGCCTGGTTTCAGATTCCTGCAGAGACCTGTGAACTCCACCTACGGCTGCCTCATTGTTGGGGGAGTCTTAGGTGGTTATGAAGGGCTTTCTGAAGAAATGCTCTCTGGTGAAGGGATGTGGCATGGCTGGATGGGTGATGGGAAATTTGTTTCAGGAGTGATGGCAGCATAAGCAGTGCTGAAACTGGGAGGCTGCGTGGTCTAATGGATGTGGGAAGGTTTCTTTATCCTGCTGTACTCCTGACTCCTTTTGTGATGATGGGCAAGTAATTGTTTGTCTCATGGAGACAAGTTCTTATTACTGCCTCCGAGGGTGATCAGTGATACTTTCAGAGAATTGCTGTAAATGCCAGGGAATAAATTGAATGAAAAGGAGATTTTTGGGCAGCTTTGACTTTTTCCTAGTAACACTATTTCAACTGATTATCTCACTAGATCCTCTTATTAACAGATTAATTATTGTATGTCCTCACTTTGCCGGCCATTTGGATTTTAGACATAGTTGCATCAATGTGTGTAGTGATGATAACGTCAGATTTGTGAAGAAAATTTTGACTTTTTTAGAGATAAATGTTGAAAACAATGAGAAATTAGTGAAATATTTTAAAATTTAGATTAATTTACCAAGGTTTTTATTGTGATAAGTACCAATGTATCTGAAAAATGAATGTTTCACTTGATAGAATTATAGATATAATTAGTTCTTTGATAATTTTAGTCCTTTAGCAATTTATTCTGTAAGCAGAATAGTTAGCATATCAGTAAGTTAGACTAGAAATTTCTGTGCATGTACCACCATACTACATATAAGTAATTGTTCATTGTCATATGCCTTATAGGTAAAATTTTCTGGCAATGATTAATTGTATTTTTATAATAGTCCTTGTAGACTTCTAAATATGCTCATTTGAAAAGAATGTTAGGTGTTGGCTGGGGGGATTTGGCTCAGTGGTAGAGGATGTGTGAGGCATTAGGATCGATTTTTAGCCTCAAAATACAGTTTAGTTTGCTGATGCAGTTAGATTTCTGTAAAATTTTCCTTAAAATGAAATAAAAATTTGGTTTTGAGGCAGTTCACAGAATTTAAAATAATTTACATTTAAAATGTAAATTTTTGATAGAACACGAGAGATGTTTTTCTTAAGTCAAAACCTATGTAGAAAAATGCTTAGGAAAAACGAATTAATTTCAAATTACTAAGAATATTTTTAATATTAATGAAGAGACGTTTTTGTAGAAGTTAACTAAAGCATGTGGAAAAAGCATTAGATAACTAAAACCATTAATTTTTTTAAAATATCACAAAATTAACCTGTTTAGAAAATGTTTCGAAAACAACCATTTGACTTTCTTGCCTTGTTGTAGAGTCCTTTATACACTGAAAACCACAATGTGACAGCCTTCTCTGTAGCTTGTTGTGGTATATTAGAGGAGAAAATCAGTGTTTTCATGGATATATTGAAATGATTACAATTTATTGAATGCGATGATTTGGACATGACCTGATAATGTTTACTGTTAAAGACATTAGACGGCCTTTCTGTTGAACTGTGTGCACTGGGGTAATGAAGCAGATGTAGATTGGGAACACTTTTAGACACTGGGTTATGGGGAGGGTTATGTTCTACTCTGCACAGTTGCCCTTTTTTTTAGGAGTGTTGCTGGAAAAGAGGGGCGGATGAACCTGGAAGTAAGTAAAAGCCATTCTAGGTGTGTAGCATCGAGGCAGTTGATCCCCAAGCATCAGCTAACTTTTCTCTCTATACATCTACACTGCATGGCCTGCACCAAATAAGGAACTGAACCAGGGGTATGTTTTACCTCCAGAGCTGCCTCCTTCCATCAGAGCACCTGTTGAACTTAATGTCTAGTCACACATAATTGGCATATTCTCTCTCCAGCATATAACCGCAAAGCTGGGAAGTAAAATGATACCATTTTAGGTCTATGGTGAAATAAAATTTGAAAAATTTAGTATTAACTTATCAATACAGGAACCAGTACCTTTTTTTAAGATTAAGAATGGACTCCTGTTGATAAGTTAAAGACTTAATATATATATATATATCTGCTAGAATATGTACAACTAAAATTTGTGAACAAGGGAAACTACAGGATGATTGGAGATGTGTGAACTATTTTCCAAAGTCATTAAAATACCCTACAGTAGTAGTAGTATTCAGTAGTTCATTATATGCCTTGTGGATGCAATTTAATGAGGCATCACATTCATTCTTTACTGTGTAGAAATTGATTTGACTGCTAGTGTAATAGAGTTCTGTATCTTATGACATTAAGTGGTTTGCTGCTTTGATGGAAAATCCGGTTCAGTGGGTTGGATACAAGAGAGATGACTGTTCACAGAATAACCTGTGAACTTTCACCCCTCTGTATGGAAACTTGTTTCAGGGCCAAATCCTTGTAGCTGTCTTCTTGCCCCGGTCAGTGCCAGCCCTACTATTCACAACACTGCTGCTACCGAGGCCTAGGTATGTAAACGTTTAAGGAGTTTCTTAAAAGTCTTTTAACATCAAGCGAGGTTTTAAAAGCATTCAAATTCAGTTTGGTGTAATTCCAGGGTCTTTTGTGTGATTGTCATTTCTTTACCTGTTGTATAAATCTTTTCTGAACAGTTATCTTTTTTGCGTCTTAGGGGTTCTTAGTCAAATAGTTGTGCTTTATGATAGAATGGGGAAATAAAAACTGGGGATGATAACAAGTATGCTGCTACTTCAGTTTCCAAACTCTTCTAAATCATTTTTGGGCTTTATTCATGAACTAGGTACACCTGGGACAGTTACTATTACTCAATGTTTTAACATTGCCTTCTTTTTATTTTGCAAGCTATGAAGAGATACCAGTGAACCTAAATAGTGGACGAAAACAGGAGTGTTCTAATTTTGTGTGTGTGTGGAGGGGGGCATGAGGGCCACTGCCATTGATTGATTTGCTGTATTTGCCTTCAAAATACTATCATGTATTTCAAAGTACTATCGTGCAAGTAATTAGAACATCACATGACAGTATGTATTTAAGCATAGACAATTTCAATGTAATTGCCACAATAACAGATCTAGAAATAAAGCTGCTCTTTTTTAGAAAGTTACACTGAGTGTGTGGTCCAGTTCTAACTGTGAGATGGGTACCTATTTTTTTCTCTCGGATAGGATCAGTTCTTAAGAGCAGCCCCGGTAACTGGAGGAATGGGAGCCGTCTTGATGAGGAAAATGGGCTGGAGAGAAGGAGAAGGATTAGGGAAAAACAAAGAAGGAAATAAGGAGCCCATCCTGGTCGACTTTAAGACGGATCGAAAAGGTAATCCGGGGAACATGGTGGAGGGCGTCTAGCGCATCTCTTCCCCGTTAACATTTAGAGTTTCATTACCTTTTTACATGCCTTTGATATGAGTGATGCTGAAATAGAGACACACATTTATGTATTTTCAATTTTTTATAATGTAGATTAAACAGCTTAAATATGAATAAGGATTTAGCTTTGAGGTAGGACACTTGCCTTCCATATGAGACTTGTAGTCAGTTCTCAGTGTCACAAATGCAAGCAAAAAAGTACCAGGGTTTAAAAAATGCATATAAAAATGATGGAGATGCTGCTTAAATTTTTTCATTTGATTTTTATATTGAGGGGCTTGGGTCACATCTGACAATGCTTGGGGTTATTTTTAGAGATGCTAGGACCAGAGAGGAAGCCGGGGGTCAACCCTGGTAGTCGGCATACAAAACAGGTCATATTTTTTTTTTTTTGTTTGTTTTTTGTTTTTTGGGTCACACCCGGCGGTGCTCAGGGGTTACTCCTGGCTGTCTGCTCAGAAATAGCTCCTGGCAGGCATGGGGGACCATATGGGACACTGGGATTCGAACCAACCACCTTTGGTCCTGGATCGGCTGCTTGCAAGGCAAACGCCGCTGTGCTATCTCTCCGAGCCCATTTGGTTTTCTTTTTGCTAAGAAATTTTCCTCAGATGTTTCCTTCTTGCTATATTTGGCTTTGGACCATGTGTGGCAATGCTTAGGGCTGACTCCTAATTCTACTCAAGGATCATTCCAGGCAGGATTCAGGGGTCTTTTTGGAGTGCCAGGGATCAAACCCAGGTTATCCACATGCAAGGTTAGCTTCCTTACTATAGCGCTGGCCCCAGATGGTTGGTTTGTCCTTTTTGGTATGTCTCACTTTTGAAAAAGCTTGTTGAGTTAGCTTGGATTGGGAGTAGACCTAGAGAAGAAAGGACTGGACCATACACAGCAGTGCTGAAGGCTTACTCCTGGCTCTGAGCTCAGGATTATTCCTAGAGGAACCTTATGGGGCTTTAGAGGTCCAATCTGGGTTGGCCCCTGTGCAAGACTAGTACCCTCTTTGCTGTGCTATGGCCCTTGTGCCTAAGTTTTTTTTTTTGCTATTAGATACCTGATTGGGACAGACTCAGTTTGGGTATCTCCTTTAATATTTAATTGATACTGAAATGGTTGATAGTTTGTAAGTAATTACTCAAGTAGAGGCTGGATAGTTGTAATTTCACTAAACTTAATTTAATTAAATTAACCTTAAACATTTAAGAAAAAGATAGCACAGCAGTATTTGCCTTGCAAGCAGCTGATCCAGGACCAAAGGTGGTTGGTTCGAATCCCGGTGTCCCATATGGTCCCCCGTGCCTGCCAGGAGCTATTTCTGAGCAGACAGCCAGGAGTAACCCCTGAGCACCGCCGGGTGTGGCCCAAAAACCAAAAAAAAAAAAAAAAAAAAAAAAAGAAAAAACTAATAGGGGCCGGAGAGATAGCATGGAGGTAAGGCATTTGCCTTGCATGCAGCCCACCCGGGTGTGATACCAGTATCCCAAATTGTCCCTTGCATATTGCAAGGAATGACCGGAGGACTGCCAGATGTGGTCCCGAAAACAAAAAAGATTAAAATTGGAGTTTATTTAAATCTTTAATTTTGGGGCCAGAGAGATAGCATGGAGGTAAGGCGTTTGCCTTTCATGCAGAAGGTCATCAGTTCAAATCCCGGCGTCCCATATGGTCCCCCGTGCCTGCCAGGAGCAATTTCTGAGCTTGGACCCAGGAATAACCCCTGAGCACTGCCGGGTGTGACCCAAAAACCACAAAAAAAAAAAACACCTTTAATTTTGTAATAGTAGTAGTTGTGATGTATTGTCTCAATTTGGGAGCTAAATCCTAAGCATTTTAAATGTTTTGAATCCATTTTACTTGTTTCCTTGTAAAATATAAAATACTATTGCCATTTTTCTCATTTCACATTGAGAAGTTACTATAATTCTAATACTTAAAAACAGACTGAAGGATGATGGGATGTGGCCAGAGCCATCATAGAGCACTCGCCTTGCCCACAGCTGATGTAGCTTGATTCCTGCACCCACATTTGACTCTTCTCCTACACTACCTGACGACCGCCAGTAGTAGTATAGCTGAGTATAGCTGGGGTGGCACAACCTTCTGCCCCAAAGACTGGAAGAGAATTATCCTTTGACATATTACTAACTTACAAACTCTAAATCAGTATAACATTATTCGTTTTGTAATAGTTGTGTATTTTTTTTACAAGCTAAAATTTCTGTTATAAAAGTTGTTAGGCTTATTGGGAAAAATCATAATCCCAAAGAATATATATATGTTCTTTGAAACTGTAGCCTAATCTGGATTTGGGAATGCATATTTGCAGAATTAACAGTTTGAAAAATTCTGCCTAGGAAATGTTAAGTTGAGGAAGCATTGTCTTTGGAAAGTATAAACAAACCCCTTTGGAAGTAAAAGGTTAAGCAGTGAGACCATCTGACACTGTTTAATCATTTTCTGTTTCCCCTCTCCCCATCTCTTTGGTCTCCCAACAGATTGGTTTCTTTTTTAAGGGATGCACAAAGTATAATCACTTGCAATAAACACTTGTATTATGTGGTGCACACCTGGCCATTTATTCCTGGTTCTGTGCTCTGGGATCACTAGCAGTGCATCAGGGCCATGTGGAGTGCCAAGATTGTAACTAGGCTGTTTGTATTACTAGAAGAGAACCCTGCCCGATATACTATTTGGCCCCAGCTACCACTTTTGTTTTTGTTTTTGTGTTACACCTGGCTCTCTGCTCAGAAATTGTTCCTGCAGGCTCGGGGGACCATCTGGGATGCTGGGGATAGAACCAGGGCTGGTCCTGGGTTGGCTGCTTGCAAGGCAGTACCCTACTGCTGTGCTATCACTCCGGCCCGCAGCTATCACTTTAAACTTAAAAATATATAAATCAGCTATGAGTTAGATACTATGACACTAGTTTTATAGATTCATACATTTTTATCTTTTGATAAAATCATTTTGAAAAATAATACATAAATTTCAACATATTTGAATATAAGTTTATATGTAAATCTTGAGCACTAGATTTTACAAAGGTTGATTCAGAAATTGGGTGTGAGAGGAATTTGACTTAAGGTCAAGAAGATTCAATGAGGTTTAAACGTTTAGAGGCAGCCTTGATTTTTCTATATTCTGCTTTTAAAGTGCTTCAAAAAAGTAATCATTGTCCTCCCTTCCCCACCAGGTCTTGTTGCAGTAGGGGAAAGAGCACAAAAGCGGTCTGGGAACTTCTCTGCTGCCATGAAAGATCTGTCAGGTGAGCACTGAGTTTTCCAGCACAGTCCTGTCTCTGAAGCTGTGTTCTTTGTTGTCCACGTATGTGCCGGAGATTGGTTCTAACTGGTCTGTTTTTCTCTCTATAGGCAAACACCCTGTGTCTGCTTTGATGGAAATCTGTAATAAGAGAAGGTGGCAACCACCAGAATTTCTCTTGGTCCATGATAGTGGCCCTGATCATCGCAAACATTTTCTTTTTAGGGTAAATATACGTTTTTTGCATTCTATTGATTTATATTAATTTGATGATTTTGTAAAGTGTGAGGCATTAGTAGAATCAGTTGTGTTTGTGGGTTGGGGGTGTATTTATGTGTGGGTAGGATAGTGGGCTTTTTTTTTTTTTATTTTAAACAAACACTGGTATACTTTTAATGTTGCCTCTTAATGTCCTGTTTTTAAAACGCTTTGGAGGGAAGATGTGGACCCCTTGATATTTTCTAGTGTAATATTGGGAGGGGGTTAATTTAGTATTGGAATCATGTGTTTTTTAAAGTGCATTTTGGAGATCTGCTCTTAATTTGCAGTCCCTTTCCCCAATTAATATGCTGGTTGATTTAGATGGTATGGGTTTTAGAGTTTTATTGTAAGTTATATTTTAGCATTTAGTGAAAAATACAAAATAAATATTAAAGTTTGATGCTGTTCTTATTGTATGTTTTTCTTGAATAGGTATTGAGAAATGGAAGCCCTTACCAGCCCAATTGTATGTTTTTCTTGAATAGGTATTGATTAATGGAAGCGCTTACCAGCCCAGCTTTGCCAGCCCTAATAAGAAGCATGCTAAAGCCACAGCAGCTACTGTGGTTCTTCAAGCAATGGGCCTTGTACCAAAGGACCTCATGGCTAATGCCACTTGCTTCAGGAGTGCCTCACGTAGATAGATTGAGGTTTTATATTAATCATTTCAGATAATTTTACTCTGCATCAAATGTATTTCCTCTTTAATGTTGTAAATATTTGGCAATTTAAGACATTGTGTAAAAAGCAATCTGTACAAACATCTCCAGGCTTTGATTTTTGTACCATGGAAATTGTATTTAACCATACAGGGTTTTGGTATGTTTATATTGTTTACCTTAGTGATGTATTTGTTTAAGTGGCTAACATCCAAACAAATTGTTTGAAAGCAACCATAATCTTCAGTGTGGAATGTTAAATAACGCTTTTATACTGTATTTTGTACGATGATGTAACTCCCTTTTCTCTGGCTAGGCTGCTGTGTAACATTTGCCTGTAATCAGTGAAGGGCTGCGCACCTTGTACTAGTTCACAATGGGTTCTGCTGGACAGATTACTGTGCCAGCGTTGAGGAATCAAGGACGATTGTTCATAGCACTAAGGGCACTATCTCCCCTTAAACGTCTGTTGAAATAAAAGTGGTAATGTCGTGTGATGATCTGCTCCAAGTCCTGCGTTCCCATTCAAGCCACTTGGGCCATGAGAAGGGAGTTCAAATGAAGTCCTACTAGAATTTACTGCAGAGGCCAAGTACATTTAGTATGGCATTGAGTTGTGATATAGTTTTACTTTGATGTGCATTTTGAATTTCAACTGCATCTAGATAGAAGTAAAATGATAATTAAAATGCTGTAACCAACTTACCTAATAAAATTGGCACTCAGCCACTATTTTGTTGACTCTGAGAAAGTTTTAAGTTTCTGTTAATTTTTAGGGTCTAATAGAATATTTCATGTGTATTACAGTGGTATTCATATGCTATGTCGTTTATTTTCAAAAGTTTAAGGCCCAAATATAAACTTCTCTGAATAAACGTGGTGTTTTTATTTTCTGGGTTAAAAAGTGAACACATCCTTCTTACTATCTCTATCCAATGTTTGATTTCTAAGTACTTTTATTAAAAAAAAAAAAAACGAATTATACACATGCGCACACATTAAATGCTACTTGCCAACACATCTGAGAAGATGGGATACAAGATACTCATAAAATTAACATGTATTTTAAGAAGCCAAAATTTGCTGTTTGAGGAAGAGGAATTGTAAATAAGAAAGCTAAATTAGGGGCCGGGTAGGTGGCGCTGGAGGTAAGGTGTCTGCCTTGCAAGCGCTAGCCAAGGAAGGACCGCGGTTCGATCCCCCGGCGTCCCATATGGTCCCCCCAAGCCAGGGGCGATTTCTGAGCACATAGCCAGGAGTAACCCCTGAGCATCAAAGGGGTGTGGCCCAAAAAC
This sequence comes from Suncus etruscus, assembly GCF_024139225.1. Lineage (NCBI taxonomy): Eukaryota > Metazoa > Chordata > Mammalia > Eulipotyphla > Soricidae > Suncus > Suncus etruscus. The sequence continues at coordinate 42,828,512 of NC_064860.1, read as the reverse complement.
CAAAAAAAAGAAAAAAAGAAAGCTAAATTATTAGGTTATGTGGATTTTCTTTTTGGCTTTTGGGTCACACCTGGTGGTGCTCGGGTTACTCCTGGCTCTGCGCTCAGAAATTACTCCTGGCAGGCACGGGGGACCATTGGGGATGCCGGGATTTGAACCACCATCTGTCCTGGATTGGGTGCGTTTAAGGCAAACCCCATACTACCATGTTATCTCTCTGGCCTGGTTATGTGGATTTTCATTCAAATTATTTTGAGGGTCTTAAAGACTGGTAACCTTTATATCTGATAATCTAAAGTACAAATAATATGATTCAATCATTATACTGCATGCAATAAAAATATACTGAATATACATATATATTACATACTGATTATATACTTCAACTTCAAGAGTGAACTTTTATAGACAAAAGCAGTAAATATCTTGGGTTTCCTTGCCAGAAGGCTCTTATCCTCAAATATTCCTTTTAGGCTTACTTGACCTTTAGGATCTCCAATTATAGAGATAGTCACTCATTTCCACATGTTTCAATGATGATTTCCCCAGTGACGGTATTTGGGTAAGGTGATCCAAAGTCTTTGGGTGCAATCCACAGTTAGCAAGCTCATGGACAGTCTCCTGTGAAAATTGGCATACAAGTCCATAAGCAGCAGTTTTATGCAAGTTTTTAATAATTACCAAGGGGGTTTGGGATAAAAATGGTCCTATCTGCAAAAGATCCTGGGATTATTTATTAGAGACACTAGCTATTAAGCACCCAACTGAAAATGAAGCAAATTAAAAGGTCTTAACAAAATGTCTAAAATTAGAGAGCAATATAAATCCACAATAATTTAGAGTAATGAGTTCTAGCATGGACATCACAAATTAGAACTTGCCTTTTTGGTGTGGGATATTTCTCAAGTACATCAGCTTTAATACTTCGGGAAAACAAGTCTACACCTTTTAACTGGAGTTGGTAAGTGCAGTTTATGACTTGAAACAGCATATCAAAGGTCACATTTCCTCTACCTAGTCTAAATAGAACAAGGTCTTCAAGGGGTCCTGGTAGTACAGTGGCGAAGGTGACTGCCTTGCATGATGAAACCCACTAGGATTCAGTCCCTGGCATCCCTATAGGGTTCCAACAGGACTGATTTCAGAGAGCAGAATACTAAGACCTGGGTTCAGCCCCCAAACAATATTTAAAGAAAAGTCTGGTGTACGTATTTACGTACCGTATGTAGTTCTTTAGCCATTGGCAGACTGATATTAAATACAGCAGTTGGCTCGTGAGTATACAGCCCTGCAGCAAAAGACCCACTCTGTGCAGATCTGAGAAGCATCATCACAGAATGGACACAGTGAGGTAGGACAGGCCCGCTGATCTCCAAACTAAACTGATCTTTATATCCAGCATGAGCTTGTGTCTTCACATTGATGCTTCGTGCCTTCAAAAAAAATTTGAAAGAAATTACCATCAGAGCCAACCACCACCAACAACAAACATAAAGTACTCAGCTTTCATCTTTCCACTCCTGAGTTAACAGAACAAAATTAGCCCCAAAGATACCAAAATGTTAAAGTCTGAGGACCGGAGCAATAACAGTGGTAAGGCGTTTGCCTTGCACATGACCAACACAGGAAGGACCCTGTTTTAATCCCAGCATCCCATATGGTCGGTCCCCTGAGCCTGCCAGGAAGACTTCTGAGTGCTGCTGGGTGTGACCCCCCAAATAAAACAAAAAACAAAACAAAACAAAAAAAAATTAAAAAAAAAATTCTGGATCTCTAGCATCTAACAAATGTCAATTGATTAATTGTAGAAAATATTTTTAATTCCATTTTAAGAGATGCTTTCAAAATGAGTTTGTAAGAAGTTATTAATATGTATTTCATATCTATATGCATATATATATATTTTTTTTTTTTGTTTTGTTTTTTGGGCCACACCCGGTAACGCTCAGGGGTTACTCCTGGCTATGTGCTCAGAAGTTGCTCCTGGCTTGGGGGACCATATGGGACACCGGGGGATCGAACCGCAGTCCGTCCAAGGCTAGCGCAGGCAAGGCAGGCACCTTACCTTTAGCGCCACCGCCCGGCCCCCTATATGCATATTTTTTCAATAAGGATACAGATATTTGAGTATGACCCAACTTCTTTTTTTTTTTTTGGTTTTTGGGTCACACCTGCCGGCACTTGGGTTACTCCTGGCTCTACGCTCAGAAATCACTCCTGGCAGGGTCGGGAGACCATATGGGATGCCGGGATTTGAACCACTGTCCTGCAGGCAAGTTAAAGGCCTTACCTCCATGACCCAATTCTTGACCCTACTGGCTGAAAAGCAAAAAGTGACACATTCCCATTCTAGGTATTCCTGCACTCAGGCTGGGATATGTAATGACTTTCTTGTACCTTATAGGCTCTCCCCTCTGGATAAGCCTGCACTCTAAAGTGCACTATACAGTTCTAAAGTGCACTATACAGTTCTAAAGTGCACTATACAGTTCTCCCTTATCAATATTCCCTAAGATGATTTTACTTTTTTGGGAGATGATGGTTTGGGCCCACACCTGCCAGTGCTCAGGGGATCAAATGGGATGCTGGGTTGGCTGCATGCAAACACCCTACCCCCTTGTGCTATCGCTCCAGACCCTGATTTAAGTAACTTTTCAATTAATGACAAAGTTGTAAGTTATATGAAAGTACAGTAAGCAAGTAGCTTTTTCCTTGTAGGTGGCTGACCCTGGGTTGGCCTCCATCACCAAATATGGTCCAGAGGACAGCCAGGAATAAATTATTATTCTTACCCCAAATTATATTGTTATAATAGAGCATTTCATAGAATATATATATATATATAAAATTTCTTTTGGTAGATATTTAAAACCAAAGGAATTAATTAAAAATTTTAGAGAATTTATAAAGGAAAAACAGGCCAAGAGAGATAGTACAACAAGTAAGGCATTTATTTGCCTTTCATGCGCCCAACATGGGTTTGATCCCTGGCACCACATATGGTCTTGAACTCAGTCAAAAGTGATATCTGGGCAGACAGGAATGAGCCTTTGAAGTCAAATAAATACCTTGAGGAAGGTTATTTGGGAATTACTCCTTGGAAGTAATTGGAAGACTGAAGAGTCTTGGTTGTACTCTAGACCTCCTATAAGCCAGCCCTCTGAGTATGATTCTTGATCAGGGAGAAAGCTCAATAAGAGGCATACATCTGGCATGCACATTAGGCGTTGCAGGGTTATGAGGATCAATGCCGAATTTACCTTTAGCATTTGCATTGTGGCACCACGGAAGGCTACAGGGGACAGGAGGGTTGGTGGAAGACCTGCCTGAGGACCTGAGGCTGCAATTAAACTTTTACAGTTGATCAAAAAATTTAGCAATGTCAAAGTGTTCATTCCTTTCACCAATACGACAGACTCAGGTCGGTGATCCATTTTTACTTCTTGTCTTTCTTTCCGTCTGAAGGGGTCCATATCAAGGAAATTGCAAATGGAAATCTCCTTAGTCTGGGGTTCAAGCACTCATCTTGACTCCAAATCCCTAGGGCCTTTTTGCCCATTTCCAAAGTAGAGATGTACTCACTGTCCAAGCCTGTCACTGCAATTTTTTTTTGTTTGTTTTTGGGCCACACCTGTTTGACACTCAGGGGTTACTCCTGGCTAAGCACTCAGAAATCGCCCCTGGCTTGGGGGGAACATATGGGACTCTGGGGATCGAACCGTGGTTCTTCCTTGGCTAGCGCTCGCAAGGCAGACACCTTACCTCTAGCGCCACCTCACCGGCCCTGTCACTGCAATTTTAAGGCAACTGGTTAAATAAAAATTTCTCTTTCACTAGCCCAATTTGATAGATACCTAATCCAAAACAAAAAGACTTATTCTCTAGTTTAAAAAAGTTCTGGGGGAAGGGCCCGGAGAGATAGCACAGCGGCGTTTGCCTTGCAAGCAGCCGATCCAGGACCAAAGGTGGATGGTTCGAATCCCGGTGTCCCATATGGTCCCCCGTGCCTGCCGGGAGCTATTTCTGAGCAGACAGCCAGGAGTGACCCCTGAGCACCGACGGGTGTGGCCCCAAAACAAAAACAAACAAAAAAAAGTTCCGGGGGACAGAGCAACAGTATGACAGGTAGGAAGTTTGCCTTGCCAGGAAGTTTAAACCCTGGCATTCCAGATGGTCCCCTGAACTCAACAGAAGTGATTCCTGAATGTTGTCAGATGTGGCTCAAAAAGCAAAAAAGCAAAAAAATCACCTAGGGTCAGCGAGATAACTGAGCACATGCTTTGCATGCTGGAGGTAAAGGTTCTATCCCCAGCACCACAGGGAGTAACCCCTAAGCATTGTCAAGTATGGCCACCAAACAAAAAACAACAGGCTGGAGAGACAGTAGTGGAGGATTATGGTATTTACACTGCACAGTCAACATCTATTAGTTCATATCCTGGTAGTGCCATAGGTCCCCTGAGCACAAGGGTCCAAGCACATAGCTTGGACATAGCCCTGAGCTGCATCCCGGGATGGACTGAGTTGACTCCCCAGCATCCCATCTGGTGCCAAGCCTGCCAGGAGTAATTTCTGAGCAGAGCCAGAAATAACCCCTGAGAACTGCCACAGGGTGTGGCCCAAAAAATAAAACAAAGAATTGGGCAAGATCGATAGCACAGTGGGGAGGGTGGGGAGGTTTAATCCTCAGCATCCCATATGGTCCCCAGAGCCTGGCAGGATTTCTGAGCACAGAGCCAAAAGTAACCCCTGAATACTGCCAGGTGTGCTCCCCCACACAAAAAACTACAGAGTTCTGTTGATTAAAAAATTTCACCAATGGGGCTGGCGCGATCCCCCGGCGTCCCATATGATCCCCCAAGCCAGGAGTGACTTCTGTGTGCATAGCCAGGAATAACCCCTGAGCGTTACTAGGTGTGGCCCAACCCCCCCCCCCCCAAATTCACCAAAACAGGATGTTTTCTCTTGTAATAATTCACAACTTATGATAGAGTGGTTTGTGGTTCAAAATGATGATGGTGATAATATTGGTTTAATTACTGGCATGGCATGGTCCACTGAGCACAGGTGTCCCCAGCATGTGAAGGTGTGACTCAAACCCCAGCTCCAATCCCCTGCTGAGATAAATGAATAAAATAAAATAAAACCACAACAGCAAATACTATTATTGCTAATGTAATTCAGTCAAAAACAATGATAAAGGGCCAGAGAGAACACAACGGTGGGACATTTGCCTTGTACACAGCTGACCCAGGACAGATGATGGTTTGAATCCTGGCAATCCATGTGGTCCCCTAGCCTGCCAGGACCGATTTCTGAGCACATAGCCAGGAGTAACCCCTGAGCACTGCTGAGTGTGACCCAAACAAACAAACAAAAGCAATGATATAGTCAGTGGCAGCCAAAAGGATACAGCTTGATAGAAAGCATGTCTGGTTTTTTAATCTTATCTTGCACACCCATTTCTTCCAGCCAGGAAAAACTTTCGTCTTCATCCTCATCACTCATGGCCTGCTCCCTACGAAATTGCTAGAGTGAGTTAGAGTATCCGGGCACAAAACTTAATTGCCTGTGTTAAACGCGTGCACCAAGACCACCACAGGAAGTGGTAAATGCTGATTCTAATCACATACACTTCATGCTCCGAGTATGCTCCAGGAACTTTCTTCTGGCGGTCATTTTCATTTATTAAAGGTAGAGAAAATTCAATGCCTACACAAGAAAGAAAAAAAGTTTCAGCTTTTAAAAGGTGTTGTCTTTTCAACAGGAAGGCATTTGAAAAGGTGTTTTTCATATATGTTCTATTTTGGGAAGGTTCTGCAATTAAGCCCAAGCTCTCATATATGCAAAGCTGGGGCTTTACCAAGGAGCAATAACTACTGTGCCCCCACTTGGTCTACTAGTGCAGGGCTTTTAAAACTTCTCTTTTGGGGGGGAGCAAGAGGGACCCACATTGATAATGTTCAGGGTTCACTCCCAACTCTACATTCAGGTATTAATCCTGGCAGTACTTTGGAGACCGTAAGAGATACCAAGGATCATATCCGGGTCAGTTGTGTGCAAGGCAAAGACCTTAGCCACTGTACTATGTCTCCAATCCCAACTTTCAAGCATTTTTTATTTATTTTTTTTTGTTTTGGGGATACATACAGCAGTGTTCAAGGGTTAATCTTTGCCCTACACTCAGGAATTACTCCTGGCAGGCTCAGGGAACCATAGGGGATGCCAGGGATAGAACCCGGACCGGCTGCATGCAAGGCAAACGGCCTACCCACTCTGCTATCACTCTGGCCCTCTTTCAAGCTTTCTTGACAGCAGCCTACAACAGATGGGTGTACCTAAAGGAGGCAAGAGTCAGGGAAAGCAGGCCTTGTTATCACCAGGACACAGTCATGTTCTCTACTCCAGTATTTCCCAGGGTTGGGCAACACCTGGTGATGCTCAGGAGAGACTCAGAGGACCAGGTAGTGACCAAAATCAAACCTTGGTCTCTAGCCTGCAAAACACTTTTTATTTATTTATTTATTTATTTATTTATTTATTTATTTATTTATTTATTTATTTATTTATTTAGTTTTTGGGTCACACCCGGCAGTGCTCAGGGGTTACTCCTGGCTCTATGCTCAGAAATCACTCCTGGCAGGCTCAGGGGACCCTATGGGATGCCAGGATTCGAACCGAAGACGAGCTGCATGAAAGGCAAACGCCTTACCTCCATGCTATCTCTCCGGCTCCACAAAACACTTTTTAAAAAGTGCTGACTGAGTGGTGGGAGAGACAGCATGAAGGTGGGACATTTGCCTTGCATGCAGAAGGACAGTGGTTTGAATCCCAGCATCCCATATGGTCCCCCCAAGCCTGGCAGGAGTGATTTCTAAGCCAGGAGTAACCCCTGAGTGCTGCCGGTGTGACTCAAAAACAAAAAACAAACAAACAAAAAGGTGATTCCTTAGTGCAGAGCCAGGAATAAGCCCTGGATGTAGCTGGGTGTGGTTCTGAAACAACAACAAAATAATCTGACAAGCCAGAAAGATAGTACAGGGGTTACAAAACTTGCCTTGCATGCAGCTAACACTGGGTTTTATCCCCAGCACTGCATGTGGTACTCTGAGCATCACAAGTAATTACAAACACTACCAGATGTGGCTCCCTGCAAATAACAGGAATAGAGCTAGTAACTGGGTTAAAGTGCTTAGTTTGTGTACTGCCAACCTCAGACTGATCGAAGGTACCACATACAGTCTCCTTGGCACTGCCAGGAATGACCCACTGACCTTGGGTGGGTAGGAGCAGGTGCAGCTCAAGCTTCCACCCCCCCAACTCCACTCATTTGCTGAAAGGGGGTTAATTTGCACTTTTATGGGGGGGGGAAATTAGCCATAAACGTATTTTGTTGGGGGTTGTAGAGATAATAAAAGGAATTATTTGCTTGCCTCACATGCAGCTGACTGATTCAATCCTAGATACCACATATGGTTCTCTGTGCTCTGCCAGGGATCAATCGAGAGCACAGAATCAGAAACAATCTTAGGCACTGTTGGGTGTAACCCCAAAATATTAAAACTTTTTTTTGGTTGCTATTCCTTGTCGTACTTGTGGTACTGGTACATGTGGTGTCAGGGATTGAACCTGGGACTATCACAAAACCTGAGCTCCAAGTTTTCAAGCTTTCTCCCCAGTCCAGAAATACAATTTTAAAAGAAGTTATTGGTAGACCTGATAAACAATGATTCAAATTTTAGCTAATTTTAAGGAATGTGTTCTCTACATAAGGTGGAAGTTTCCCTTTAGCTTTACCTTCATTTTTCATAGCTTCTCTTATTCCTCTGGTGGTAGGAGAGATGAGAGCAGTGAGGACATCACTGCCGGCTAATCCTGCTGCACGGAACAGGATAGTAAACTGGTAGGTGCAGACGTAGAAATAGGGACAGAGTTTGGTCTTTAGCAGATTATAGAGAGAGGTAAAGCTCACAGACCTACCAAAAAAAAAATATAATTAAGTATATATAACTTGACATTTTTGTTTTTGGGCCACAACCAGCAATGCTCAGGGGTCATTTTTAGTAGGCTTGGGGAACCATATTATAGGGTGCCAGGGTTCAAACCTGGGCTAACCATGTTCAAGGCAAACAACCTACTTGCTGTACTATCACTTCAGTCCCCTGAACTAGTTATTGTAAAGCATTATTTTGTATGATTTAAAACTCAATATAAATACTACAGATAGGGTTTCAATTTTTCAGTTACATAAAACTGGTTAATGAATCCTAAATAAATACCTATCCTCTTTTTCTTTTCTTTTTTTTGTGGGGGAGCCATTCCCTGGCAGTATTAATGTGAACCATGGTACTGGGACAGAACAAAGTATTCTTGCATGTGAAATGTGCTCTCTACCTCCATGAGCCACCTCCCTAGTCATGATTTTCATTTCTTCAGTTTGGGGTGGCACTCAGGAGCTACTCAAATCTGGTGCTTGGGCACTCTGGGTGCTGGCCTCGCACATGGAAGAGATAGGTGTTCTACCATCACAGTGCTACTTCCCTGAACCATTTTTCCTCGAAACAATACTTAATTCTGTGCTGACTTTCTCTGAGGTACTTTGGCTGCTGAGAACAGAACCCACTACTGATCAGTACTTATCATCTCTATTTCTCAACACACTGTGGGTTTGTCATTTTCCCAAGAATAAATAGAATAATAGCTGCAGGCTGAGGAATCTCAATTACTCAGTAACTGTTAACTGTTCAGAGCAGCAGTTTTCAACCTTTTATGCCAGCCAACTAGCACAGGTGAGTAGATGGGTGTTTGAAGGCCAGTGGTTCATAGAAAATATATTGGAAGAACAATCAACTAATTTTAAAACTGTCTCTCCCCATGTCACAGGAAGCTGAGTCGCCAATGTGGGATCAAAGTGGGACCAGAAAGGTGTAGTGGGGAGGGCACAATCTGAATTTATCTCTGGTAGCATACATGACCTCCTTGCCATGCCAGGAGTGCTCCCTGAGCACACTTGCTGGATGTGGCCCAGAAATAAAGAGGAAAACAAATAGCCAGTGAGCCTAACTGGACAGATTTACCAGTCACTCATTAAAACGTGCTGCAGGTCTTCATCCATGGCCCAGGGGCTGGTCTTGCCGGCCATTCTTCTCTCTGCGCCGATGCGGGGGAAGAGTGGAAACCAGGGCATGGATGGGTGCAGCCAATACACCAGGCTCTGCTGGAAGGCACAGCGCAACTTTGTGCACAGTTTAGGGTCCTATGGGCCGGGCATGACAGGAGGCGTTTGTGGTCCATCTGAAGTATGAAATGTTACCGCAGACTCTACTTGTTACTGGCAGGCTCTTTAATGGGGTCCTACTGGGAAGTGCTCAGAAGTCTTCAAAGCTAAAATACAGTTCACACTCCTTATTTGGGAAAGCCTTTCCCTTTTCTTTTTTGTTTTTGAACTACACCTGGTGGTACTGAGGGGTTACCCCCAGCTCTGTGCTCAGGAATCACTCCTCTCTGGCTTGGGGAACTATATGGGATGCTAGGATCAAACCCAAGTTGGCCACATGCAAGGCCTTATCCATTGTGCTATCACTCTGACCCCAGCCTTTCTTTTTTGAATTTTATGTTATCTGTGCGGGCAGGGTTGGTTTTGGGCCATACCTGGTTGTGCTCCAGAATCATTCCTGGCAGGCTTGGAGTCCCTTATGTGGTGTCACAAGCAAGGAAAATGCCTTACTCACTGGACTATTCTTCCAGCCCCACAAGAAAACCTTTCTTCCCAGTTACTGCAGCTGCGCAGGTCTGATGCTACCAACAACACCAAGGGGTGGGTAGGAGGCATAATATAGCAGGCAAGGTACTTGCCTTGCATGTGGCTAACTAGGGTTCAATCCCCAGCCCTGCCAGGACAGATCCCTGAGTGTAGAAGTAAGTCATAAACACCACCAAGTATAACTCAAAAAAAAAAATCCCAAAAATAACAAGAGAAAATCAGAAAAATCACAGATGGAAACATTAAGCTGGTGTGTGTGTAATTGGGTTGTGGGCAACAGAGATAGTACAGGGTACAAGGTAAGAACATAGCAGATGTGAGCTAAATCTTCCCTCCTACAAATACAGCAACACTAGGTATGCTCTCCTCCCCACCACACTGTTTCCAAAGTAGCCAGCACAAACATGTGATCACAAAGATGTACCCACAGCTGTCAGGTGATAATCACTTGAACCTGTGCTGGAACTGAGAAGTTGCTTATCGGTGTTGTTTCTTGCATGTGGCCAACCTAGTTGGATCCCCGGCCCCGACAGGGTTCCCAAGCACTGCCAGGGATTGAACACAGAGCCAGGAGTAAGCCCAAAGCACCATCTGGTGTAGTATCCCAACGCTTCACACCTCAAAGTTAACAAGAAAAAAAGTGACACAATTATTTCTCCGAAACCATTCAAGAGCTCACTGCTCTTACTAAATTTATACTAAATAGGTCATTACAAGTAAGCAAGAATTTGTGCATTAAATAACAAATCTGCCACCTAGTGGGACTAGAGATGGTTTAATAGACTGAATGCAGCCTCTGCATGCATGACACCTAGGTTCCTCCCCTTACGCACATACACACACCAAGCATCACCTAAGCAGAAGTAGAAACAGCCCTCAGGTACCATAGCTTAAAACCAATACACAGATATACACACACACAAACAAAAAAACCTAAAAACCAACGGAAGGGGCCAAAGAGTCAGGTCAACAGGCTGAATGATTGCTTTGCAAGTGAGGGACCCAGGTTTGATTCCAGGAACTGATCTATGATCCTGAGTACAGAACTAATCTGAACACTGCCAAATGTGGTTCATTACCCCACCAAGGAAACCAAACCAAACCAGGTGAACATTATATAAAAAAAGTCACTAATCATAGGCTGGAGCGAAGGCAAAGCAGGGAAGGTGCTTGCCTTGTACATGGTCAACCTGAGTTTGCTTCCCAGCAATCCATAAGGTCCCTTGAGCCTAGCATGGTGATCCCCGGCACAGAGCCAGAAGTAAGCTTACTTACTCGCTGGCTCTCCACTCAATAAGTCTGCACAATCCCTCTGGCCCAAATAATGTTTACTATTTATTTGAAGATGTCTGGGCCACCTCCCCATAAGCCCAGGGCTTTCAAGCTCTGGAGAGCATATGTGGTACTCAAGAGAGAACTGGGGCTGGAGGCACACAAGGCAAGAGCCATAACCGTTGGATTATCTCTGTGGCCACACTCAGTGGTGCTTAGGGGTTATTCCTGGCTCTGCACTCAAGAATTACTCTTGGGGGCCCGGAGAGATAGCACAGCGGCGTTTGCCTTGCAAGCAGCTGATCCAGGACCAAAGGTGGTTGGTTCTAATCCCGGTGTCCCATATGGTCCCCCGTGCCTGCCAGGAGCTATTTCTGACCAGACAGCCAGGAGTAACCCCTGAGCACTGCCGGGTGTGGCCCCAAAACCAAAACCAAAACCAAAACCAAACAAACAAAAAAAAATTACTCTTAGAGTAATTACTCAGAGGATCATATGGCCATATGGGATGCCAAGGATTGAACTGTGGATGACTGTGTACAAGACAAGTGCCCTCCATGTTGTACTATTGCTCCAGCCCCACTTTTCTTTTTGGACCATACCTGGCTGTGCTCAAGAGTTACACCTGGCTCTACACTCAGGCATTACTCCCGGTGGGTTTGGGTGACCATATGAGATGCCAACGACTGAACCTGGGATGGCCATATGCAAGGGAAGCACCCTCTCCACTATACAATGGCTCAGGCCCTGAGAACAGTTTTCTGAATCTAGCACATGGTTACTGAATCTAAAGAACACAGAGTAGTAAAAATGTAGCATTTGGGAAAGGCAACACTTTTCAGTCTCTGTAGCCTTATAAATTGCAGAAAACTGCATTTCACAGCAATTACTGGCTCTTCTCTTTCAGAATTACCTGAATACTTGGAGGTAAAGTCACTTCTGTGGCCCGGCAGTGCTGGGTGAGGCCCTGTGCTTCCTCCTGGGCTTTCAAATGCTCCGCCCAGGTGAAGGGGTGAGATGAGGTGAAAAGGAGTCGGGTTTTAATACTCCAATCTGCTGGTAACTCAGAACTTTCTGAGGATGAGAGTTCAGATTCGGAGGACAATAAGTGAGAAGGCATCTAGAAATAAAAGAAGATGCAAGTTTGGAGGGTGCCAAAAAGGACCTTCCAGTTATGGATTGTATCTCCCACTTTCTGGCACTGTTTCCTGAAGCACAGAGCATTTTTAATTGCAGTGGGAACATGCAGGACCCAGAGCAAAGGTAACAGGAGTTCTCCCTGGGAACTGCAATTGTTCTTGTTACTTTGGAATTTGGGCATGGGGGCATACATGGAGGTCTTTGGGTTACTCCCAGTTCAGTGCTCAAGTGGTCATGTAGTGCTGGGAACAAATCCTAGGCCTCTTGAATGAAAGCTTGGCCTCAGCCCACCCAGTTCTCTCTCCTGATAGTTTTGTTTGAGGGTGATGGTGGTAGAGAGGCAATTTCATTTTTTCAGTCGAGAGGGTTCTAAACAGTTTTAGTTATGAAGCAAGTACTATTTTCAAGGTCATCATTTGGGGGGGGGTCACACCCAGCGGTGCTCAGGGGTTACTCCTGGCTCTGTGCTCAGAAATTGCCTCTGGCAGGCTCGGGGGATCATGTGGGATGTTGGGATTCGAACCAGGGTCTGTCCTGGGTTGGCCTGGCCTCATGCAAGGCAAACCTAGCTCCAGCCCCCAAGATCATAACTCTTAACAATGGGTGCGGCGGCAAGGGTGGTGGCTCAAATGGCAGTGCCTTCCTTGTGTGCAGAAGGACAGTAGTTTGAATCCCGGCATCCCATAGGGTCTCCCAAGCCTGCCAGGAGCGATTTCTGAGCATAGAGCCAGGAGTGACCTCTGAAGTGCTGCCAGGTGTGACCCAAAAACAAACAAAACAAAACAAAGAATCCTAAACACTCCCCCCCCCAAAAAAAAACCCCTATCGAGTATGAGGGGTAGGGGGACTCACAGAAGAAAAGAGCTACTGGCAGGGACACCCACTTCTGGCTTTGCTGCCATTTCTTTTTATTTTTTTTTTCAAAAGCTTTTATTTATTTATTTATTTATTTATTTATTTATTTATTTATTTTTTGGTTTTTCGGGCCAAACCCGTTTGATGCTCAGGGGTTACCCCTGGCTAAGCGCTCAGAAATTGCTCCTGGCTTGGGGGGACAATATGGGAGCCGGGGGATTGAACCGTGGTCCTTCCTTGGCTAGCGCTTGCAAGGCAGACACCTTACCTCTAGCGCCACCTCGCCGGCCCCTTTGCTGCCATTTCTAAATATCCTGATCCACACCAATCCGTACTTAAAATCTGACGGATGCCCCTTCCCTGTCTGGGGGGTTTCGCTGGATTTTGATCCACATTTTGCGAAGCTCAGGAATGGATTACTCCTCGCTCTGCATCCAAATCACTCAGGCTGGTACTGGGGCGGCGGTGGTGGGCCGGCTAAAGGATGCTGAGGCTCAAACATGGGTTGGCAGAGTAGAAAGCAAAATATGCCTTCCCTGCTGTGCTGTCATCCCTCTGGCTCCCCGAGACCCTCTTTCCAAAGCCTGGTCCATGATGCTCCCTGTGGCATGACACTGCCACCGGGAATTCTGGAAGTGGTTCGGGGCACACCAGCGGCTGCCCCGCAAGTGTTAGTTACCTGGAAGAAGTCCGGTGAGGCTGTCCTCGTAGTTGACGTCTCCTCCCACAGCAAGCCATTCTCCGCACGAGCATCTAGAAGCTGAGGTGGTTGGTGGTGGTAGGTAGGGATGGGAAAAGAGAAAATAAGTGGGGCCGGACAGAGAGCATGGAGGTAAGGCGTTTGCCTTGCATGCAGAAGGATGGTGGTTCAAATCCCGGCATCCCATGTGGTTCCCCGCGCCTGCCAGGGGCGATTCCTGAGCGGAGAGCTGCCGGGTGTGAATCCCCGCCCGAAAAAGAGAGGAAAGAAGTGAGGGGTCCGCCTGATCGGACACAGGCCGAACTCGGGGTGCCCCAGGGGCTGCTTCCCCTTCATCGCGAGGCCCGGCGCGTGGGACCCGGGGTTCGGGGCCCCCCGGGCAGCGAGGGGGAGGCAGCTGTGGGCGGATTCTTCGGGCCCCTCCCTCCTCAGACCCCCAAATCCCACCTCAGGGCGACGCCCACCGACCGCGGCTGAGGGGGACCCCGGCGCCTCCTGCTGGCCGCGGGCCGTCCCGTCGGGGGCCTCGGCGGCGGTCGGAGCCGCCCGGCTGTCCAGGCGGGCGAAGGGGTTCCTGCGCGTCGCCTCCGCCGCCGCTCTACCCGCCGCCGGGAAGGGGCGCAACGGCAGCCCGGCCGCCAGAGCGGCGCGGCGGGGCGCGGGCTCGGGCTGCAAGGCGGCTCCGAGGCTCCGGCCTCTCTTCCGCCGCAGCCGCAGGGTCTCCGGCGGCTTCTTGAAACTGGGCGAGTAGCCGGGGACCGAGAGGGCCATGACGCGCGGGAGCCGCCGAGAAGAGCCGGGCCGGTCTCTCTCCCGGTCGGCGCTTCCCGCGCGCGCCCGTCCCGCCCCCGAAGCCCCGCCTCGCACGCCTATTGGCCCGTCGGGAAGTCAAGCCCCCATTTCGTGCTCCTACAGGTCCCTGTTGAGGCCCCGCCCCCGCCTCGCCTTCCTATAGGCCCTCACGGAAGTCCCGCCCCACACCAGTCTCCTATAGGTCCTCCGGGAAGGCCTGCCACACGGCGCGTGCGCACTGGTCCTCAGCGTGAGACCCGCCCCCAGCCACCTGTCATCTGAGTGGTCGGGCTCCTTCCTACCCGCACCCTGGACTGTGGGGTGACGAGCCGCGGGCACTGAGCGATTCCCGGTGGCTCGGTGTGTGTGCGAGCGAGCGAGCGGGGCCTGGACCACCTGCGGCTGCCCCGCGTGGACTGCGCCTGCGCGGGTCTTCCCGCGTCCCTTCTCGCACAGGCCAGGCTTGGGCCCAGTGCAGCAATCCGGACGCGAAGGCTGCTGCGAGAGCATCCGGGGAAAACCCTGCAGTGGACGAATGAATGAATGGACATAAGGGAGGACCAAAGTTCTCAGCGTCTGTGGTACTTGGGAAATACATTCGAATGAGAACACTACGACAGCACAGGCTTAATTGAGAGAGGAAGGTGTTGGTTGATACAAAAGACAAGCGTTATTTTTGACAGCACATTGAATGTTACTGTGGACAGCTTTAGAGTTAGCACAGCTCTCAGGGCTGAAAGCACAGTTTTTCTTCCCGGAATGAATGTTCGAGCAGATGCCCACGCGTTAGGAACCGCTTTGCACAGTTGCTTCCAGCATTTTCCCTCTGGATGTTAGTGAGCAGTTCTTGGCCATTCGCACAATGACGTTTCAGATGCTTTTGAGATGCATCTTGACTCAGCGAGCAGGAAGACATGCGTAAAAACGGAGCGACTTGGTTTTTTCTTCCTCAGCGAAATAAGATTTGACTGAATAATCTTCCGAGAAACTCTGGCTTCATATGCTGGACCGGGTTCACCCCATAGAAGAAGTCTGAGAGAAAATCAAAATTGAACAACTTGTTTTTTTTTCCCTTGGTTTTTCTGAACCACTTCCATGGAAACTTTGGCCTCATAGAGTGGAATGGGCTCGTCCAACCGAGGCCTAAGGGGAGAGGATTGGATAAATGTCAAATTAAAGAATGGAGCAAAAAAAAAAAAAAAAAAAGAATGGAGCACAGAGTTGTGCCAAACTGCAATTCTATTTAAATAGATCAAGCTGGATAGCACAACAGATGTGTATTTGGGAACCCTGTTCCATCCCTGGCATTGCAGAGGAACCCCTGAGCACCACCAAGAATGATCTATAATTACCAATCGATGTGCCCACACATAAAAAAGGTGACTAAGTTCCATTCATACCGGAGAAGGTCTACTTCAAATAAAAACAACCACCACCACCACCACCACCACCAAACATACTTCTCAACCTGTTTGTGGGCAATTGGGTTCTGCTTAAACACATGCTTTTTGGATTAAGTTGCTCTGGGAGTGATGAAGAGGAAGAGCAAAGGGTACAGGGTTCTGAGGAGTGGACAGAGTCATGGTGACCTAGGAACCATGACTGTCTCAGCACAACTTGCTATGCTTGGGGAACCGTGTATCAAACCCGGATTAGCTGCATGCAAAGCAAATGTTGTTCCAGCTATATTGTTGCTCTGGCCTCATTCTGAGAAATGTCCAAGGATGACATTTAAACAAAATGACAAAATAAGACAACCTGTGCACTGTGAAAGCTGAAACAAAACGTATCTGCCTGCTTCAGGTCCCTGCGAAGAGAAAAATAAGCAAAACGAAATGTATTTGTTTCTTACATACCTAAAAACACCAGCTGATAACTTTTCCATGACATCTTTTAAGATGCGTAGCTGCAGAAACCATTAAGGTGATATGACAAATGGGATTATCTGATAATCGAGAGGCCTGGCAGGTCCTTTTGGTTCTAAATTTAGCATGCTCTAAAATTTGAGTTACAGACATTTGGTAAACTTTCAATTAACAGTAAGGGGAACTGAGTTGGTAAAAGGGTATTGATGGTAGACAGCTGAAACGGCTTTATTTAATTTTCTTTTGGTCCATACTTGGTGGTGCTCAGAGATCACTGCTGGCAGGGCTCAGGAGACCATATGGTTAACAGGACTGAATCCCAAGGCAGCTGCAGGCTAACCTGAGAGAACAGCCAAAACTTCCAAGGACAAAGGATGTCAAGTTTGATCACTTGTCCACAACCAGCGTTGCCCTAAATGGATTGGAACAGGATGGTGTCAGGAATTCCTTTGAGTGCTATGTATAGTGCTTTGAGTCAAAAAATAATTTTAGGAACCCGAGACAGAGTGTGGAAGGTAAGGCACTTGCCTGATATGTGGCTACAGCCGCATTAACCCTGGTTCAAATCCCCAGTCCCACATAAGGTCTTCAAGGTGCTGATATGGATGGAGTCATCCTTGAACAGTCAAGTTATAGTCCCTGAGCACTGTCGGATATGGCTTAGACACATCCCGATGTCTCCAATAATAACATTAACGCATCATTTTTGTCACTAAGAATTTTAGGATTGAGCCTAATTACTCATGGCGGAGCATCTAACCCACAGTTGCAAGGAGGTCGCTAACCTGAAGCACAAGTAGCAACACGTATAAATGGACTCAGAGGAATTTAATTTGGTTTTGCTGGTGCTAATTGTAGGGAGTTCTCATAAAAGGACTGGACTCAAATCCTCAAATCCCCACCCCTGCTGTCTACATGGGGTATTCAAAAACATGCCAATGTTACTGCAAACACAGTTCAGGGAATAAGGCATTTGCCTGGCATGTGGCCAACTCAGGTTTAATCCCAAGCATCACATATGGATCCCCAAGCCCCACCAGGTGTGATTCCCAAACCCAGAGACAAGAGTAAATCCTGGGGCTGGTGAGGTGGCGCTAGAGGTAAGGTGTCTGCCTTGCAAGCACTAGCCATGGGAGGACCACGGTTCGATCCCCCGGCGTCCCATATGGTCCCCCCAAGCCAGGGGCAATTTCTGAGCGCTTAGCCAGGAGTAACCCCTGAGCATCAAACAGGTGTGGCCTGAAAAACCAGAAAAAAAAAAAAAAGAAAAAGAAAAAAAAGAGTAAATCCTGAGCACCATTGGGTGGACCACCTCAAGTCAAACCAAGAAATGTTAATTATGGGGCTGGAGCGGTGGCACAAGTGTTAGGGCGTTTGCCTTGCATGCACTGATCTAGGACGAACTGCAGTTTGATCCCCCCACATCCCATATAGTCCCCCAAGCCAAGAGCAATTTCTGAGCGCAGAGCGCAGGCCACCAGGTGTGGCCCAAAAAAACAAAACAAAACAAAAAAACCAAAAAAAAACCTTTTTGGTTTTTGGGCCACACCCGGCGATGCTCAGGGGTTACTCCTGGCTCTCCACTCAAAAATTGCTGCTGGCAGGCACAGGGGACCATATGGGATGCTGGGAATCAAACCACCATCAGTCCTGTATCAGCTGAATACAAGACAAACACCCACCGCTGTGCTCTCTCTCCAGCATCAATTATTTTTAAGTGGGTCAGACTTTATAGTACTCAGTAGTTCTGCCGTCAGAGTTCACTCCTGGCAGGGCCTGCAGGACCTCATGGGATGCCAAGGATGAAACCCACATCTCTACTGTGAGTAGATCATGTTACCTCAGAAGATTGTTTTTCAACACATAGATAAAACTCATCCTGAGGGGCCAGAGAGATAGCATGGAGGTAAGGCGTTTGCCTTTCATGCAGAAGGTCATCGGTTCAAATCCTGGCGTCCCATATGGTCCCCCGTGCCTGCCAGGAGCAATTTCTGAGCATGGAGCCAGGAGTAACCCCTGAGCACTGCCGGGTGTGATCCAAAAAAAAAAAAAAAAAAAAACCACAAAAAAAAAAAAAAAACAAAAAAAAAAACTCATCCTGAAACACTAGTTGGCTCAATGCAAGAAAGGAGCTATTATTTCTTACTACCACAATTAAAGAACTTGATGACAAAAATTGCCTAAGGTAAACTTTTTCTTTTACTTTTTTTTCCTTTTTGGATCACACCCAGCAGTGCTCAGGGGTTACTCCTGGCTATGTGCTCAGAAATCGCCCCTGGCAGGCTCATGGGACAATACGAAATGACGGGAAATGCCGAGATTTGAACCATCATCTACCCTGAATCAAATGCATGCAAGGCAAAGGTCCCACCGCTGTGCTATATCCCCAGGCCCCTTCCAAGGTAAACTTCAAGCCAGCAAATCAAATTAGCAGAGTAAAGGATATAAAGGTATTTTCCTTGCTGTGCACTTGACAAATTCCACACTTCCTCATTAAGGAAAGCCACGGTTGCTCCCTTCAGGAAAAGGCAATGACTGTCTGGAGGATCCAACTTGGAGAGAAGAGAAAAAGACAAGTTAATATGGTACCTTTAATATGGGGGAAAAAGAGAAAAAGGACAACAAAGCTAATACCCACACCACAAATGGCACAGACACTTGAATGGCTAGTAAGTGCACTATGATGCTTCCTTTCCTCATTTATTGACCGTGATGCTACAGCATGATTAGATGTAAGTCCAATTAAAGACCTGGTGTGGAGAGGTGATATGTTTCTGTGTGAAAAGAGGGGCGGCTACTGATTGGTCATCTTCAAGAGGAAATCAGAAAATAGTGCAGCTAGGGCTGGAGCAGTAGACCAGTAGGTAGGGTGTTTGCCTAGTATGTGGCCTACTCGGGTTGGATCCTCAGCATCCCATATGGTCTCCTAAGCCTGTAGGAGTAGCCCCTGAACACTGCCAGGTATGGCCAAAAAATATACTGTAGGTTAACAGGGAAACTATAGTATTTGAATGTCAAATATATATATATATATATATATATATATATATATATATATATATATATATATATATATATATATTTGACACTGTAATTTTGTCAGAAATATTTTGCTGAATATGACAAGGATATTATCACTAAGAAAAATTTAACATGAAAGCTACTAAAATGTGTACAAAGGTAAAAAGAGTAGAGAGGTCAACAGGGCTTTTGGAAGCACAAAGAAAGATGCTATCCTAGGTGCCACCCTAGGATCAGGGCAAAGACCAAGATCACCAACCACAGAAGATGGATTAAAATGATACGGAGGTAACAGAACCTCTAGAACCACAAAGACTGACTTCATCATAAGTCCCACCTCAGGAGCTGTGCAGAAACTGAGACCTCTAAACACAGAACAGAAGTCTTCCACACACCAAAAAAAAAAAAAAAAAAACCACCACCGGGAGAGTAAAGGCTCCTGAGCAAAGTCTAGTGTTGATCCCATGACAGTATGCTCCAAGGACGGAGAAACCCCATATCTCTTAGGCCAAGTGAATTCCTTTTCGAATGACCCCAATATTTACTGTGCCAGGGCAGGAGGGAAAAAATAAAAATACAAAAAGCACAAAACCTTGGTTATTATCTATATATTTTTTACCTCCATTTATTATTGTTGTTATTATTTGTATTCACCTATCTATTTTGGTCGATTTCTCTGTTTGGGAGTGATTATTGAAATTGTCCCCAACCATACTTATATTTCCTCTTCCTTTCTTTTCTTTCGTTATGTGCTATGCCATGTTTCTCATTTCAAGACCATGGCGTGTTTTTTTTGTTTGTTTGTTTTTGCTTGTTTTGCTTTTTGTTGTTTGTTTGTTTGCCTGTTTTTTTTTTTTTTTTTTTTTTTTTTTGTGGTGCTTATCGATACAGCTCAAGCCCTCACTAGATATTTGACACTTCTTTTGGTACTGGTGGAGTGTTTCACCTTCTTTTTCTCCATCTCTCAAATCGATGATGAGAGCCTCTAGAAGGATTCCGCCCAGTTTCGGGGTATTAGATCCTTACCCCAGTTTATTACTTTTCTCTTTTTCAAACAAAACCACGCAAATTGAACTAGCTAGTCCTGCCTCCAGTTAGAGGGGGAACTAAGGGAGGCATCAAGACCAAACAGGTGCAAGACTACTAAGTTGTGGGTTAGATACAGAGGGGACCACATATTCTAGCCGACCTGGGATGAGGGAAGAGGAAATGGGAGGTAGGACAGAAACGGAGGTGTAGGGAGGACAATTTGGTGATGGGAATCCCCCCTGATTTTATGTAAATATGTACCTAAAATATTATTGTCAACACTATGTAAACCATTATGATCAAAATAAAAATTAAAAAAAAAAAAAAAAAAAAAAAAAAAAAGAGTAGAGAGGTTAAGGGGCTTGCTTTGCATGCAACTGGCCTGGGTTCAATACCTGGTCATTCCAGACTAATCCCTGAGCTCAGGAGAAAGCCCTGAGCACAGCCAAATCTGACCCCAAAATAAAAATAAAACAAATCCCTTTACTAGGTAGCATTTGAACATTTTGGCCAACTTGCAGCTTTGGAACATTGCATGACTAAAACTCAACCATCAACAATTTTTTTTTAACTATCTCAGAGATTCAATGAAAAGCAACAGTAATGAGCTGGAGAGATACCACAGTGGACAGGGCTTTTGTCTTGCTGACCTGGGTTTGATCCCCAGTATCCCATATGGTCTTCTGAGCCTGCCAGGAGCCATTTCTGAGTGCAGAGCCAGGAGTACTCTTGAGCGCCACGGGGTGTGCCCCCCCCCCCAAAAAAAAGGGCAACAACAAAAAAAGATTTTTTTGGGGTGAGGATGAATTTATGGTTAGGTCACACCTGGCACTGCTTAAAAGTGATCCAAGGACTGCTTAGGGGACTGTCCAGTGCTGGGGACTGAACTATAAGAAAGTGCCTTGCTCTGCTGTACTATCTCCCCATTCTACTTTAGTTGCCTTTTTTTTTTTCTTTCTTTTTTGGAGAGGGAGGGGGAGGAGGAGGTGAGAGGGGAGGGGAGAGAAGAAGAGGGGTGAGGAGAGTAGAAAGAGGAGTGGAGAGGAGGGAAGGGGAGAAAAAGGAAGAGGAGGGGAAAGAAAAGAGGGGAAGAGAGGAGAGAAGAGGGGAAGAAAGAAGAGGAAGAAAGAAAGAAGAGAAAGAAGAGAGAGGGGAAGAGGAGAGAGAATGGGAGGGGAGATAGGAGAGGGGAGAGGAGAAGAGAGGAAGAAAAGGGGAGAGAGGAGAGAAGTGAGAGACCATTCTGCTTTATGTTGCTTTAAAATAAGAGCACAAGGGCCAGAGCAATCGTATGGTGGTAGGGCATCTGCCCTGCACAGGGCTGACCTACATTAATCCCTAACATTCTGTATGGTCCTGAGCCCTGCCAGGGACGATTCCTGAACACAGAGCCAAGAGTAACCCTGAGCACCACTGGGTGTGGCCCAAGAAGTAGGGGGGAAAAAAAGATAACCAACTGAGGTGTTAAGACTGTTGGGAGAGGGGCCGGAGAGATAGCATGGAGGTAAAGCGTTTGCCTTTCATGCAGGAGGTCATCGGTTCGAATCCCGGCGTCCCATATGGTCCCCCGTGCCTGCCAGGAGCAATTTCTGAGCCTGGAGCCAGGAATAACCCCTGAGCACTGCCGGGTGTGACCCAAAAACCAACAAAACAAAACAAAACAAAACAAGACTGTTGGGAGAGGAGTTAGGAGTCATGCTGGCATATTGCTGACTTCCATTCGATTCCTGGCACCATGTGGCTCCCTCCAGGCACTGTGGGTGCAGTCTTGGGGGTCCCTGAGCGTGGGTGGGGTGGCTAGAGAGCCCAATCACCACAGGGCCTGAGTAGTGCCACATCCTTGGCCCTTGCACTGAACATGATTGGTAGGAACTGCAAGGAAGAGCTCCCCAGACAGAGACAGGTGACTTTTGCTGCAAGGTGGGGATGCTTGACAGTCTCTGATCATACCTGAAGGTTCTCCTCCGAGGTCACCCAATGGCCTCCAACGGCAAGAAGGGTGATGATATCGTGCTTATGTGGGAGGGGATGCAGCTTAGCGGCTGTATCTTCTTTGCTGTACAGTCTCACTTACAAGGACATTGGGAGAGGAGGGGTTGAGGGGAGAGGGAGGGAACACGAGAAAGAGAAAAAATATATTATTTTAAGGGAATCACAAACATTTATTCTTCAATATCATTAAACTTCCTTATTTTTAATTCTACTTTAGGTTTATAATATGATTTTTTTAGTTGTTTTTTATTCCAGTCACATCTAGTTGTGCTCAGGGGTTATTTCTGGCTCTGTGCTCAGAAATTGTCCCTGGTAGTATTCAGGGGACCATATGGGATATAGGGGATTGAGTCTGGCCACATGCAAGGCAGGTGCCCTATCCACTGTCCTATAGCTTTAACCCTTATAACTTCACGTTTAAAAATAAAAGACTTTTGAGAGAGGACATGAAAAAGGTAATTGAAACACCACAATAATCCAGAAAGAAATAGCAAATTAAATATCCAGTGAGCACTACAGCAATAAAGACAAGCACCACACAATAGTCTCGGTCCTAAAATCAAACCATGCCGGAGTACAAAAAGAAAGAGAAAAATAAATAAAATAAAAATAAAATAAAATTTGAGACATCAACTTCAATATCTACACCAAAATAAAGAAGTAAAAAAAATCAATCAATCAATATATATGTGGATAAAATGATTATTTTATGATTTTTTTTTCTTTTTCCCCCTGTATAAGCACAGGATATTATAGAGGGAATTCCCTTCAAACTCAATTTACCTGCGGGCTGCAGGCGGCAAAGTCGGGGTGATCTTTGAGTGCAAAGTCAGTAGTAAGCCTTGAACACTGGGGGTGTGTGACCCAAACAACTAAAACAAAACAAAACCAAAAAAAGATTCCTCTATTGCAGGGCCACAAAATGTTGTACGGAGGGCCGTTTGCGGCCTGCAGGCCTCTAGTTTGAGACCCCTGGCTTAGGAGATACAGTGTTTCTGAGGTTGAAAGCCTCTAGGATTCCGCCCATTTTCAGCTTATTTGATTTTTTTAAATTTTACTTATTTATTTAAAAATAAAAGATTTTTGATTAAGGTGTTGACAGATTTCAGACAGTCATACTTTATGGTATTGACTTAAATGTGCTTGAAAAGTCAATGCAGCTACATATTCATTTCCACTAAAAGTGTTTTGTTTTGCTTTGTTTTAAGTTAATTTTAAATCTTCAAAGTACTGGCTAAAAAGCAACTGGAATGACAGTCATAGCTTTGTTCCTCTACAGTTCATTCCAACTAGAAATACTCAACCGATCTCACCTAGGGTCTCTGCAAGGCTTACAAACCCTGAGCTCTGGGGTGTGGGCACTCTGGTGGCCAACGATCCAAAGGACAGCAGTTCAAAGGAGGCAAACATGGAGGAAATTTATGAGACACACTTGGCAGTGACTGACGACCAAGGCCAACAGAGATACCCACAGAGTAACTGAATGAGTGTCTAGCTGAGACTGCCCCAGGTGTCAGGGGATGGTGTGAGTAGGTCTCAGACAAGGGCCTTTAAAAGGCAAGAACAGGGAGGGTAATAGTACAGAGGGGAGGGCACTAGCCTTGAACACAACTGACCTGATTTGATCCCTGGCATCCCATATGGTCTCCCAGCACTGCCAGGAGTCATCCCTGAGTGCAGAGTCAGGAGTAACCCCTAAGCTCCATCAGGTGTGCCCCCGCAAAAAACTCAAAATAATAAAAGGCAAGCATGGTCCAAGGTGGCCTGAGGTGGCTGAGCATAGGCCCTGTGGGCAAGAGATGCTGGGTTTGCTCAAAAAGCTATTATTAGTTCACTGACAGTATTTGCCACAGGATTAAATTAGGAATCTCCTGGAGCCAGAGTGATATCACAGCAGGTAAGGCATTTGCCTAGCATGCAGTCAAACAGGAATGGACCCGGGTTTGTTCCTGGCATCCCATCAGGTCCCCCAAGCCTGACAGGAGCAATTTCTAAGTCCGGAGCCAGGAGTAACCCCTGAGTGTTGCTGGGTGTGGCCCAAAACGCAAAAATAAATAAAGTTAAAAAATTAGGTATCTTCAATTAAAAAAGAAAAAATGGGGCCCGGAGAGATAGCACAGCGGCATTTGCCTTACAAGCAGCCAATTCAGGACCAAAGGTGGTTGGTTCGAATCCCGGTGTCCCATATGGTCCCCCGTGCCTGCCAGGAGCTATTTCTGAGCAGACAGCCAGGAGTAACCCCTGAGCACCGCCGGGTGTGACCCAAAAAAAAAAGAAAAAATGGCTGAGAGATGGTTCAGGGGTTAAGGCACTTTCTCGTCTTGTGAGGCCAATCATGGTTCAACCCCCAACACCACAAATGGTCTTCCAAGCACCACAATGAGTGATCCCTGAGCACAGAGACCAAAGTAAGCCCTGAGCACCACTGGGTGTGATCCAGAAACAAGAAGGAAAAGAAGTTACAATATATTATGAATTGCTGGCAATATACTTTCACTAGAAGTTCTTTCTCATTCTGTGTCACAACACACACACACACACACATACACACATACACACACACAGAGTTACAGAATATGGACAGAATATGGACTCAGGCAAATACCCACCTCCAGCATCAAGGACAATGTCTACCCCCAGGCCACCTGTTTCTTCTAAGCAGCTTTCAGCAATATGCGCTTTCCCGTTAGAAATGTCAATCACACGGGCTATAAAGGACAGAATGGTAATAACTATAATAGATTCTACACCCCTAAGTCAGAGAAAATGATTTAAAAAAAAACAAAGGAGCTGGAGAGATAGTACAGCAGGGAGGGAGCTGCCCTTGCATGTGGATGACCTGGGTTCAATCTCAGGTACCATGATCCTTTGAGCCCTACCAAGTATGATCTCTGAGCACTGCTGACCTCAAAAGAAAACCAACCAAAACTCCTCCAAATAGTAAAAAACATAGGCTAGTAGGACTAGTAATGAGACAATGAAGACTTTTTTGAAATAGCCATCAAGGGGCCGGAGTGGTAGTGCAAGCGGTAGGGCATTTGTCTTGCATGCACTAACCTAGGATGAACTGCGGTTCGATCCCCTGACATCCCATACGGTCCCCCAAGTCAAAAACAATTTCTGAGCACATAGCCAGGAGTTGCCCAAAAACCAAAAAGAAAAAAAAAAAAAAGAAATAGCTATTGAACATGCACACTTATATTTTATTTTCACACCGTCTCCCTCGTCGTTAGTTGGGAGGGAGGGTGCCTCTCAGAGCTACTGAGATTTGAGGTGCAGTTTTAATGTGATCAAGGAGTCACGAGACAAAGGGAAAGGGCAGACAAGGGGACAGGGTCTCACTAGAATGGACTGCCAGCGTGATGGACCCTTCAATAACAGCATGGAAGTTTCTCTCCCCCTCATTCCCATCTTGAGTCCCCTTCTTCTTCCTCCTCTTTCATCCCAACCTTAACTTTCTTACCATGTTTGGGATACCTCTGCCAGAAGAGGAAACAAAAACATAGCATTGGTTCCTTTTATTTTTTTTTATTTTGTTTTTATTTTGGGTCCACACCCAGTGATGCTCAGGGGTTACTCCTGACTATGTACTAAGAACTTGCTCTTGGCTTGGGGGACCATATGGGATGCTGGGGATCGAACCCAGGTCTGTCCTGAGTCAGCTGTGTGTGATCCCTCTCAATTTTAATGCACCGCACACAGATTGGCTTCAAGCCCCACTCCAGATCCTCTGACTGTAGACCCTGGGAACGCTGTCTAAATTCTTACCACTGGCGGTACCCAGGGGACCATATGGGGTGCTGGAGATCAAATTGAGGCTGGTCACAGGTAAGGCAAGAGTCAGGCCCTTTGTACTATCTCCAACTACAATCCTATTTTGAATTTTATTATTATTTTCATTTTTGGATCATGTTCAGTGATGCTCAGCGGTTTCTAGCTCTGAGCTCAAGGATCACTCCTAGCGGGGTTTGGGAGACCACATGGGATGGTGGGGATTGAACTTGCGTAAGCAGCATGCAAGACAAGCACCCTATCTGTTCTACTAATTACTCCAGCCTCCAAGAGCATTTTTCAAGTCACATCTTTTTTCTTTTTCCTTTTCCCCTTTATTCCCCAACCCTTCCTTCCCTTCTTTCTTCTGGGGATCAAACCTGGGTTGGCCATTGGCCATATAATTGGCAAATGCCTTACCCTCTGCACTATCTCTTTGACCCCCTTGTTTATTTTTTTGGGGGGGCCACACCCTGTGACGCTCAGGGGTTACTCCTGGCTATGCACTTAGAAATCGCTCCTAGCTTGGGGAAACATATGGGACACCGGGGGATCGAACTGTGGTCCGTCCTAGGCTAGCAGGCGCAAGGCAGGCACCTTATGGTTTGTGCCACTGCTCTGGCCCTCGTTTGTTTTTTAAAGGATACATTTTTTCAATGTCTTACATGTTCAAGGTCTTTTGTGTGTGTGTGTATGTGGGGGGGAAGGGTCTATGGGTCTACATTTGGTTGAGCTCAGGGGTTTCTCCTGGCTCTGTACTGAAGAATGACTTCTGGCACACTTGGAGGACCATATGGGATGCCAGGAATCAAAGCCAAGTAGGCTCCATGTAAGTAAGTGCCTGCTAGTGCTCCGGCCACTCCCATGCTGAAGCCGGTGCTGAGTGACATCACTCACCTAGCAGTGGCCTCAGTTTCTCCAGACACTGTTTGTCCTCCAGGCTGCTTGCTGTGGAGATGACTTTGGCTCCTCTGTGCAGTGCTAACTGAATCGCTATTGTACCAAGTGCCTATAGGAGGAAAACCACCAAACAAAACACAACAGGTTTGCAGACAAAGGGTGGAACGTATCTGATGTATTTTCTAGGTTGTTAAGCAAAGGACAACATATAGTGGCTGTTTGTTTCTGGGTCACACCTGGGGGTCAGCAATCACTCCTGGTGGGCTTAGGGAACTCTATGGGGTGCCCAGGATTTACTCCAGCTCAGCCATGTGTGAGGTAGGTGCCCTCACCACTGTCCTATCTCTCTGGCCCCAACTCTAGTGTCTTTGTAAGTGGCATCAAATGGAGAACAAAATGCACACACACAGCCATCTAATAGGAGAAACTATTATTTCTTTTGCTAACAGAAGAGCCAGCTGGAGGGCCAGCTAGCTCCTTCTCTCTCTGTCTCTCTTTCTCTTTTAGTTTTTGGGTCACACCCAGAAGCGCTCAGGGGTTACTCCTGGCTCTACGTTCAGAAATCACTCCTGGAAGGCTCAGGGGACCATATGGGATGCCGGGATTGGAACCACCGTCCTTCTGCATACAAGGCAAATGCCCTACCTCCATGCTATCTCTCCGGCACCTTAATTCTTTTTTTGTTTTTTGTTTTTGTGTCACTCCTGGTGGTGCTCAGGGGATACTCCTAGATTTGCGCTCAGAAATCACTCCTGGCAGGCACAAGGAGCATATGGAATGCCAGGATTCAAACTACCGTCTGTACTAGATGGACTGCATGCAAGGCAAATGCCCAACCGCTGTGCTATCTCTCCAGCCCCTAGCTCCTTCTCTTTTGAGACGAGTTTCTCAAGTGCTGCATGCTTTTGGGACATGTTGGTTTAAGCCTAGGGAGAGAGGGGCCTGAGCCTTAGTAAAGAGAAGAGGACATTTGTCCTGTGCACCACTGACCCTGGTTCAATCCTCAGAGCTTGCTAGGACTGATTCCTGAGTCAGTCAGGAGCCAGCCATGGGTACCGGCCCTTCTAACAGAACACTCCAGGCTACAACCAATGCTTGGAGAAGAGAAGAAAAGCACCTTTTCCTTCTTTTGTTTTGTACTGTTTGGTTTGGGGTCATACCCATCGGTGGTCAGGGATTACCCCTGGCTCTAAGCAAAGGGACCGCTCCTAGCAGGGTCTGGGGGACCTTGGGTGATGCTGGGGGTCCAACCTGGGCAGCTGCATGGAAGGCGAGTGCCCCTGCCCCCCAGGTACAATCTTTTTGGCAAGACTGTTCCACCTACACTTGCTCCGTCCATTATCAGCACTGATTTTCCCGGTGTCAGATGTGAGAGGTAATGCAGTGCTGTGTAGGCGCGAACTCCGTCTCCAACAGTCCCGGCTGCTTCTGCCCATGGTACCTTTTCTGGTTTGTGAACTGTCAGCAGGAACCAGAAGAAAACAAATAACCTGTTAGCATGTTCTGTCAGGGTGTCTGTTACCAGGGTCTGCTGGGGCCCCGTCTCTGGGGTTCTACACCAGCCCTGCCCTCTTTCCAGGGTTTCTGGCTTTCAACAGTAGTTGTGCCCAGTCCGCTCTGATTGGCAGTGCCAGAGAATGTGATGGTGGATTCTCTTTTAGGAATGTGGCTCATTCCTGGGAAATGAAAAATGCAAAATCTGCGGACCAGAGCGATAAGATAGCAGGTAAGGCTTTTTATTTATTTTTGGTTTTTGGACCACACCCATTGGTGCTCAGGGGTTACTCTGGCTTTGTGCTCAAAAATCGCTCCTGGCAGGCTTGTGGTACCTACCATATGGCATGCTGGGAATTGAACCCAGGTCCATCCTGGGTTGGGCACATGCAAGGAAAACGCCCTACAGCTGTGCTAACTCTCAGGCCCCAGGTAAGGCATTTTCTTTGAATGCAGCCCACCTGGGTCTGATCCATGGCATTCCATATCCCTGCACAACACCAGGAGTGATTCCTGAGTGCAAAGTCCGGAGTAACCCCCTTGCACTGCCAGGTGTGGACCAAAAACTAACAAAACAAAACAAAACCAAAAAAAAAAAAAAACCCCAAAAACAAAAACAAAAACAAACCCAAAAACAAAATACCAACAACCCAGAGGTCAGAGTGATAGTACAGCAGGTATGGTGTTTGCCTTGCATATGGCTGACTGGGAATTGATCCCCGGCATCTCATATTTGACCCCAAACATGCCAAGAGTATTTCCTGAGCTGAGCACAGAAAATAGAGCCAGAAGTAACCCAAGCACTGTGGGGAGTGGCCCCAATCCTCCAAACCAAATAAAAACCCAAACCACTTCCCAAAAAAACCTAAACCCTTAGGGCCTCACACAGTTTTCTACCCTTAAGCTGCCTCCCGGGGCCTTCCTTAGGAATTCTTTTTTGGGAATGGAGAGATCATAGAGCAGGAAGGGCATTTGATCCCTGCTAGCATCCCATATGGTTCCCCTAATCTGCCAAGAATGATCCCCAGCACTGCTGGTGCATGCACACTGAACCCCCCCTCACGCTCCCCCCCCCCCCCCAGCACAGCATGACCAGATCACCAGTGCCATCTAGTGGGAATACAGCACATCTTGCATGTTTAAAACAGCCAGAGGAGTGCCATTCCCCAGCACCAGGCACTATTACTTTCATTTTATTATTTTACTTTACAAGTTTTTTTTAAATTGTTTTTGAGTCACATCCAGCAAATGCTCAGGGGCTATTCTTGGCTCTGTACTCAAGAATGACTCCCTTTGGTACCTGGGGGACCATATGAGATGCTGGGGATCAAACCTGAGTCAGCAGCATGCAAGGCCTTACCTGCTGCTTTTTCTTTTCTTCTTCTTTTTATGTTTTGGTCTTTGGGCCACACCCAGTGGCCCTCAGTGGCTACTCCTGACTCCAGGCTCAGGGGGCCATATGGGATGCTGGGAAATTGAACCTGGGTCTGCCTTGTGCAAGGCAAACACCCTACTTGCTGTGTTATCATTCTGGCCCCCACTATGTATTAGTTCCTTTCTTTCTCCCACTTTTATATATTGTCTATATTTTTAGACACTTTCAATTGGAGTTTTAAGTTTTTGGAACACACACAGAGTGGGGCTCAGGAGTCATACCCAGCAGCATTTGGGAGTCGGGAGAAAACCATGCAGTACTGGGGTTGAACCTGGGATCCCCAAAGACAGCCCATCAGCCTGTTCAGCC
Source organism: Suncus etruscus (assembly GCF_024139225.1). Classification (NCBI taxonomy): domain Eukaryota; kingdom Metazoa; phylum Chordata; class Mammalia; order Eulipotyphla; family Soricidae; genus Suncus; species Suncus etruscus. The sequence continues at coordinate 42,798,174 of NC_064860.1, read as the reverse complement.
TTCTTCCTGGCAACTCTAGCTTAGAAACTTTCCATGTATAGCCAAGAATGAGAAGAGAGAACATCCCAACCAGGGAATTTCTACCTGTCCCCTCTGCCTGCGAATCCTTTGGTTGCAAAATGCAGGCTCAGAACAGTCATGCCTGCATCCCAGTGAGGACTGAAGTCTTGGCTTCAGGTGCCCCCCTTTACCCTAGCTGCCACCTACCCAGGTAATGCTCGTGCACACGAACCACTTCACAAAGTCCAGCGTCTTCGGAATCCAAGGGCAGGATGCCTGGGACAGAAACAGAGTCTTTAAGGGGAACAGTGCAGAACTCATCCCTAACAAAAGGGTGACACACATCCTTCACATTAGCTCCCAGATGGCTGCAGATTCTAGTGTCAGCTGTGTGCAAGGCAAGCACCTTCCCTGCTGTCCTATCACTGGGGCCTAACTATGGTTAAAACAAACAATAAGAACAAAAATAATAAACAACTGAATGTTTCTGGTCAACTTTCAATTTATCAAGAACAGGAATAACAGTGGGTACAATTCAAGCTGCACTTGGAGAATGGTGCTTCAGAAGGCTGTATGCTCCCGCTGAAGAAGAACAGAGATTCAGCTTCTCTGATGAAAGAGCCTTTCGCCAGGTCCCAGAATGGAATCTGGCCAGGAAAGGGCTAGAACTAGCAAAAGGACAACTGTGGCATCTGGGAAGCCCAGCAAAGCCTCCCAAAACTCCCCCCAGAAACAGAGTGGTCGCTTTGGAGCCACTAGGGGGCACTTTATGCTCATTTGCTTAAGGAAAGTAGATTTCCATGGGGCCACTGAATGGAAGCAAAGGGGACCTGAGGACAAAATAAGCCTGGGAACCTCTCTCTGGACTATGCCATGTATACTCAAATGCCAAATACAGAAAAACATGTAGAGGCTGACTCGATAGCACAGAGGATAGGGCATTTGCCTTGTACACAGCTGACCCGGGTTCGATCCATGGCTTGCCAAGAGTGATTTCTGAGAACAGAGCCAGGGGTAATCTGATTGCCACCAGGTGTAGACCAAAAACAACAATAACAACAACAAAACATATAAAGGTACCATTCTTTTTTTTGGGGGGGCCACACCCGGTAATGCTCAGGGGTTATTCCTGGCTATGCACTGAGAAGTCGCTCCTGGCTTGGGGGACTATATGGGACGCAGGGGGATTGTTTGTTTTTTTTGTTTTATTTTTCGGGCCATACCCATATGATGCTCAGGGGTTACTCTGGCTAAGCACTCAGAAATTGCCCCTGGCTTGGGGGACCAAATGGGACGCCGGGGGATTGAACCTCAGTCGTGATCTTTCCTTGGCTAGCACTTGCAAGGCAGACACCTTACCTCTAGTGCCACCTCGCTGGCCGGACACAGGGAGATTGAACCGCTGTCCGTCCTAGGCTAATGCTGACAAGGCAGACACCTTATAAAGGTACCATTCTTATTTATTTTTTTTTCTGTTTGTTTGTTTTTTTTTTTAGCCAACCCAGCCATGCTCATGGCATACTCCTGTACTCAGGGATTCCTCTTGGCGGGGCTTGGGAAAAGCATATGGAGTGTTGGGGATTGAGCCCAAGTTGGCCTCTTTCATTTTTGGTGTGGAAAATGGAACCCAGCATCTCACACAGGCAAAGTAGATGCTCTACCCAGAGCTAAATCCCTGGCATAGGCCTGCTACCTAGAGAGGGAACTCACAACTCTCTCAACCAGATCTCTCAAGATCAGATCCCCAAACTGGCAAGGTAACTGAAGTCATAACTCATTATCAGCTGGGGAGACAGAACATTGGGGATGGTACTGATCTGGCTTGTGGTGACCTAGTTCTATTCCCTGGCATCCCACAGGGAGCTCTGAGCCCTGCCTGGAGTTATCCTGGAGAGCAGGGTCAGTAGTGAGCCCTGGTATAGCCAGATTTAATTCCAAAACCAAATGAAAATCATGATCTAATCATTAGTGTGTATATAAAAAAGGGAAAAGATGAGCATAAAACAGCCATGGAAGAGAACCACAAACTTACCGACCACCTCGTCGTTGGGCTGAAAGAAGGAGACTTTGGTTCCAACTGAAGGGGTGAGAAAATGAATCATTAATATTATGCGGTTATTTGGAATTGTTCTTATTCAATCATCATATAAAGTGATATGTTTACAGGAAGTCAAGGATCTAGAGCAGGGGTCTTCAAACTACGGCCCACAGGCCACATTTTGTATTTATTCCCATTTTGTTTCTTCACTTCAAATAAGATATACGCAGTGTGCATAGAAATTTGTTCATAATTTTTTTTTTTTTTTGGTTTTTGGGCCACACCCGGTGACGCTCAGGGGTTACTCCTGGCTATGCGCTCAGAAGTCGCTCCTGGCTTGGGGGACCATATGGGACGCCGGGGGATCGAACCGCGGTCCGTCTCCTAGGCTAGCGCAGGTAAGGCAGGCACCTTACCTCGAGCGCCACCGCCCGGCCCCCATAATTTTTGTTTTTACTATAATCTGGCCCTCCAACAGTCTGAAGAACAGTGAACTGGCCCCTTGTTTAAAAAGTTTGAGGACCCCTGATCTAGAGTGTATGTGTGTGTGTGTCTGTGGGTTTGATGTGAGTTCACACCCTACAGTGCTCAAGGCCTGCTCCTGGCAGTGCTCAAGGGACTACACAAATGGGTGCTGGAATTTGAACTAGTATTCTGGCTGCAGCCACATGCAAGGCAGATGCAAATATTATCTCTCTGGCCCAATTATTAGAATTCTTCATTCCCAAGAGTCTAAGCAGCAGAGTTAAAAAAAATAGGACTTCAGCGCCAGAACTGAGGAGTATCCATATATGTGGTGCTAGAGAATCGAACCCAGGACCTCACACATGCAAAGCGAGTGCTCTGCCACTTAGCTATATTCTGGGCCACAATACCACTTGCATCAAGGCTTCTGAAACTTTTTTCCACTTGTGACTCCTTTTTACCTGAGAAATGCAAAATGGGTGAGTGCTGGCAGAAATAGCTCTGACTCACTGAGTGGTTAATTTTGCATTAATTTTCTATTGTTGAATGTTCAGAAACCTTTTCCTGTTGCCAAATCTTTCACAGCCACTCTTTTCAGTTATGTGACATAGTTAAAGCAGCTAAACTATTATATAGGAAATGTGCAGGCAAAATTCAAATAAAGGAACCCACGTTACACACACATTTCATTTGCTCTTATATAATGGGCTATATACTCATTGTTTGTTTGCTTGTTTGTGGGTCACACCCAGAGATGCTCAGGGGTTGCTCCTGGCTCTGCATTCATGAATTATCCCTGATGGTGCTTGAGGACTATATGGGATGCTGGGAATCAAATCTGGGTTGCTTATGTGCAAAACAAGCACCCTCCCTGCTATGCTATGCTATTCTCTCTGACCCTATCCGGCCCTATACTTGTCTTTTTTTTGGGGGGGGGGGGGAGAGGGTCACACCTAGTGGGGCTCAGGGGCTATTCCTGGCTCTGTACTGATAAATCACTTCTATCCTCAAAGCAGGCTTGGTGACTATATGGGATGCTGGGCATGGAACCCAAGTTGGCTACATGCATGGCAAATACCGTACCTGCTATGCTATCACTCGGCCCTATATTTATCTTTGTGTGTGTGTGCCACACCTGGCAGCACTCAGAGATTACTCTTGGCTCTGCACTCAGAAATCACTTCTGGAAGGCTCAGGGAACCATATGAGATGCCAGGGATTGAACCTGGGTCCGTCCCGGGCTAGCGGTGTGCAAGGCAAATGCTGTGCTATTGATCGGGCACCAATACCTGTCATTTCTAAGATTTCCTCCTATTAGCAGTGAGTATGAAGAGTAGGCTTACTGTCCTTTGTGTTAAGACCATTAGTAACTGTATATATATATATATACACACACATTTATATATATATATATATATATTATTTTTGTTTTTGGGTCACACCCAGTGGCACTCAGGGTCTACTCTTGGCTCTGCGCTCAGAGATCACTCCTGGCAGGCTTGGGGGACCATATGGGATGTTGGTATTTGAACCATTGTCCATCCTATGTTGGCCGCATGCAAGGCAAATGCCTTACTGCTGTGCTATAGCTCTGCCCCAGTTACTGTATATATTTTATATATTTACTTTTAGGACAATAAGCCTTACAAATGATTTCTTACCAGAAGCCACTAACTTCTTAAAACTTAATGACTTCACTTTTATTTTTCTACGTGATCAATTTCAGGCTAACATTAAAACTTAATGTGAACATGGTCATGATTATGTACATTTCACCCAGAACCCAATAGACAGGTTAATTTATGCTGATTTATAAATATCCTGTGGGCCAGACAAGCAGTCCAGCATCCACTTGCCTTGCATGCAGTGGATGCTGATTTGACTCTGGTGTCATATGTCCTGAGAGTTCTGCAAGGAGTGATCCCTGAGCTATCAAGCAGGTATAGCCCACCTCTATACATAGTTTATAAGGGATAAACTGGTTTTCTCTATAATTACTCATGTGTTTTTAAGCATAAAATATCTAAGTATTTGCTAAACTATAATTTGCTCTTCAATTATAAAATAACATGTAGGCTCTATTTTTTTCATTAAAAGGAAAATACTTACCTATTTTTTTGGGCCACACCTGGCGGCACTCAGGGTTTACTCCTGGTTTTGTACTCAGAAATCCAGAAATTGCTCTGGACTGGTACAAAGAACAAGAACAATCAGTGCTGGCGGGGATGTGGAGAGAAAGGAACTCTTACTTTGTTGTTGTTGTTGTTGTTTGGGCCACACCCAGCGATGCTCAGGGATTACTCCTGGCTATGTGCTCAGAAATTACTCCTGGCTTCGGGGACTATATAGGATGCTGGGGAATCGAACCATGGTCCGTCCTAGGTCAGCGAGTGCAAAACAAACGCCCTACGGCTGCAGTGAATAAGGAACTCTTATTGACTGCTGGTGGGATGCCGTCTAGTCCAGCCTTTATGGAAAACAAGATGGAGATTCCTCAAAAAACTGGAGACTGAGTTCCCATATGATCCAGCTATACCACTTCTAGGGATATACCTTAGGAACACAAAAATACAATTCAAAACTCCGTTCCTTACACCTATTGCAGTGCTATTTATAATAGTCAGACTCTGAAAACAACCAAGATGCCCTTCAACAGATAATGGCTAAAGAAACTGTGGTACATATACATAATGGAATATTATGCAGCCATCAGGAGAGATGAAGTCATGAAATTTTCCTACACATGGATGAACATGGAAACTATTATGCTGAGTGAACTAAGTCAGAGGGAGAGATAGACACAGAATAGTCTCACTCATCTATGGGTTTTAAGAAAAAGAAAAGACATTATTGTAATAATGATCAGACACAATAAAGATGAGGGCTGGAAGGACTGGCTCACAATATGAAGTGAGTGCAGTTAGGGAAATGACTACACTAACAACTAGCATGACAATGTTAATGAGTGAAAGATGCAGAATGCCTGTCTCGAATACAGACGGGGAGGAGGGCATTGGTGGTGGGAATGATGCACTGGTGAAGTGGGGGGGTCTTCTTTTTATGACTAAAACCCAACCCAACGACAATCATGTTTGTAATCATGGTGCTTAAATATTTTATAAAAAAATAAATTAAGGGCCCGGAGAGATAGCACAGCGGCGTTTGCCTTGCAAGCAGCTGATCCAGGACCAAAGGTGGTTGGTTCGAATCCTGGTGTCCCATATGGTCCCCTGTGCCTGCCAGGAGCTATTTCTGAGCAGACAGCCAGGAGTAACCCCTGAGCACCACCGGGTGTGACCCAAAAAGCAAAAAAAAAATTTTTTTAATTAAATTAATTAATTAGGGCCCGGAGAGATAGCACAGTGGTGTTTGCCTTGCAAGCAGCCGATCCAGGACCAAAGGTGGTTGGTTCGAATCCCGGTGTCCCATATGGTCCCCCGTGCCTGCCAGGAGCTATTTCTGAGCAGACAGCCAGGAGTAACCCCTGAGCACTGCCAGGTGTGGCCCAAAAAACCAAAAATAAATAAATAAGTAAAAATAAAATAAAAATAAATTAATTAAATAAAAAAATAAATTGCTCTGGGTAGATTCGGGGGACCTTATAGGATGCTGGGGATTGAACCTAGGTCCGTCCAGAGTTGGTCACGTGCAAGGCAAATACCCTACTACTGTGCTATCACTCTGGCCCCTGAAAGAAAAATATTTATAAGTAATTTTCATATGTGAAGAATTGTAATTTTATGCCAGTAAAAGTTAGCAGAGGGGCGAGAGCAAAACCTTGTAAAAGGTAGGACACTTGGCTTTGCACATGGGCGACCCAGATCTGATCACCATTCCATACGCTCTCGAGTCCACCAGGAGTAACCCCTGAGCACAGGCTGGTGTGGCCATCTCAAACAAAGAAGCAAACAAAAACGACATCTAGCAGGGGCTGGAAAAATATATAGCAGGTAGGATGTTTGCCTTGAATGTAGCTGACCTCAGTTCTATTCCTACGACTGCCTCCCTATTACCTCACTGCAAGGAATGATCCCTGAGTACAGTTTCAGGAGTCAGACCATGCACAGAGCTAAGTGTAGGTCCCAATCCGAACAAGAACAAGAAGCAATCATTTATTTAATTTCATTTATCTTAGAACTTATAGATATTCACGTGGGCTCCCTTACCATCTAACACAATGCCAGCAACTTCTCTGCCAACAGGAAAGAAGTCCTTCTCCATCTTCATTTCTGCCAGGAGCTAAATCATGACAAAGGCTGTTTATTTACAAGAAGAAATTATGGCATCTTCTCAGACATGAGAAAAGTAAAAGCAAAAAGAGAAAAGAAAAAAGGGGCTGGAGCGAAAGCACATTGGTAGGACGTTTGCCTTGCACGTGCCAAGCCCTGACCGACCCCGGTTCTATTCTGGGCATCCCATATGGTCCCCGAGCCTGCCAGGAACGACTTCTGAGCACAGAGTCAGGAGTAACCCCTGAGTGCTGCCGGGTGTGAATCAAAAACTGAAAAAAGAAAAAAAAAATCAAGCCAAAGAGGAATCAGATAGCACTGAATTTTTGAAATTGAGACAAAGTAAATACTTCACTAAACTACACATACTCACCTTGGCCTCATAAATAAAAATAGATAAGATAGGGGGGAATGTTGTGGTAATATAGCAGATAAGGCTTTGCCTTGCTCTGGCATCTCATTTGGTCCCCTGAGCACCATCATGAGTGATTCCTGAGTGCAGACCAGAAGTAACCCCTGAGCACCACTAGGTATGACTTAAAAATGAGGAAAATAAAAGAAAAATAAACAATACCTTTGTATTTATCCGGCTCAAAGCACAGGCTTTTACTTGCAGTTTCACAAAGTGATCCTCTGTAATTGGAAGATTTTCCTAGAATAAAAAATTACAACACATTTACACATTCCTTTGTAGACATGCCTTTATGTTGTGGAAAGTTTCATGTATAACTGAGCAGAATCAAAAAGCCCTGAGTCTTAAGAATTGGCTAGAAAGCAATTTCCCAGTGGTTTATAATCTGAGAAAAATAAATGGAAGTGGGGCCAGAGCAATAGTACAGTTGAGAGGACGTTTGCCTTGCACGAGGCCAACCCAGCTTCAATCCCTGGCATCCCATAGGGTTTCCCGAGCCGGCCAGGAATGATTTCTGAACGCAGAGCCAGGAGTAACTCATGGGCACTGCTGGGTGTGGATCCCCTTCCCCCCTCCAAAAGGGGGAAGTTTGAGGCTGAATTTGTTGTTTGTTTATTTTTAATTTCTGGGCCACCACACCTGGCGGCGGTGCTCAGGGGTTACTCCTGATTCTGTGCTCACAATCACTACTGGCAGGCTTGGGGGACTCTATATGATGCTGGGGATCAAACCTGTGTTGGCTGTGTGCAAGGCAAATGCCCTACCCACTTTGTTATTGCTCCAGCCCTGAGATTAAGTTTTTAGGAAGCCTGAGGGCAGATATTTTGGAAATGTCCGAGATACCGCCGTGGATGTACAGAGACAATAAACAGGGGGTAATAAAGCAGACAACAAATACTGCTCTAGGACCAATGCCCTGCTTGGGCTAAGGGCACATACTCTGCTTGTCCAAATTCTGGCACTGATTCCATAGCTAAAGGCTCCCCCAGAAGCACTCTGGGTGCATCCCTGGAGGGTGGCCCCCTAGATTGCTGGGTCTATCAGAGGCACACAGCCAGGAATGACTAAGGTTTGCCACACAGCTGCCATCTTACTTTAAAAAATTTGGGGAGGGCATGCTCAGGGCTTACTCGTGGCTCTGTGCTCAGGGATTACTCTTGACAGTGCTTGACATGCTGGCCTGGCCAGGACCAAATTGGGGTCAGCCCTGGACAAAGCAAACACCTTTAATTCCTGTACTCTCCAATTCCAAATACTTTTATTACATACTTTTTTGGGCAGTGGGGGGAGGATTTCTCCCAAGGCCCAGAGACCCTTCTGGCAGTTGTCAACTAACTGGGCTGGCAGATCAGTGAGATCCATGTAAGGATGCCGGGAAGTGGATGTGGAGCTGCTCAGCAGTGATGGTCAACGGTCCCCAGAGATGTGTTGAGGGGACCATGCAGGGACAGAACCAGGGTTGGCTGCATGCAAGGTACCTGCCTAACCCTATACTACTCCTCTTGCCTCAAGAGAGCTCTGTGCAGTCCTTTGATTGTTCTGGAACATTCCCTCACTTAACTTATGCTTTCAACATTTCAGCAGACCCCATGGAGTCTGGGTTCAAACCAGAAACTTAATGAGACACAGTTAACTCCACAACTAGATAGAATTTCAATGACAACAACAAATTCCCACGCAGGTACTCAGTGCCATCCATTTAGCTTCCTAAATAACACGTCCCACAAAGAACCACATCTAAAAAATAAAAAATTCCCCTCAACTCCTGACATGTCCTAGCAATGAAATCTTAAAAAAGCATAAAGCCTGGAGCAATAGGACACCAGGTAGGGCATTTGTCTTGTACTTAGTCGATCAAGGCTTGATTCCTGGCATCCCTGAGCCTGCCAGGGTGATCCCTGAATGCAGAGCTAAGAGAAATCCTTCAGTTTCGTTAGGTATGGCCCCAAAACAAAATAAAACAAAACAACACTACCAACAAAAAAGTGCTTCCTTATATGCAACTGACCCTGGTTTGATGCCCAGCACCACAGATGCTCCCCTGAGTCCCACCTGGGCAGTATTGGCTGTGGCCCAGTCCCTCCTCATTCCCCCAAACTGAAATCACCCCAGGTACCCATACTGCATCTCCTATATTCTTTGTGCTCCGTCGTATTTGATGGATACAACACAGTATTCTCTGAGCATCTCCTGTTAAATAACCCTTGAATGTGACCATGCTCTATGATGTCACAAAGCTGCTCTTCTCGACCTCATTGGATCTGTGAGTTTTGCTGGTGGGGATCCTGAAGGCACTTCCTTTACTGGAGGCAGTGAGATCTCTCAGATGCTCATCCTGCCCCAGTGGTGGAAGCCTTGTAGCATGGTAGTTAGACTCAGAACCATCACCATGAACTTGTGTGCAGTGAACAGAAAAAAGGTGGGCTGCGTTCGTGATTTAGACACCCCGGCTACTATGGTGAAATGATGCTCAGGTGAAATTTATAAAGCACTTAGTTTTCATCTCCAAATTTACGCAAACAATTTTGGTTTGTCATAAAACTTTTTTTTTTTTTGGTTTTTGGGTCACTCCCGGCAGCACTCAGGGGTTACTCCTGGCTCTATGCTCAGAAATTGTTCCTGGCAGGCTTGAGGGACCATATGGGATGCCAGGATTCGAACCACCATCCTTCTGCATACAAGGCAAATGCCCTACCTCCATGCTATCTCTCTGGCACCTTGTCATAAAACTTAAAACCCTAAAACCTCACTGGCCAGAGTAATAGTATAGTAGGGAGAGTGTTTGCCTTGCATGTTGCCAACCTGGATTCAATCCCTTGCATTCCTTATGGTTCCGACCCCACCAGGCGTCTCTGAATGCAAAACTGGGAGTAAATCCTGAGTATTGCTGGGTTTGACCCCAAATCCAAAAATAAATAAGTAAAGGTTTCTAATAGAGATTCACTATAGTTATGTTCCACTCACAACCTTTCATAACTGATCATTCAAAAGTAGGTCTTGGGGTCTGAGCAATAGTACAGCGGTAGGGCATTTGCCTTGCATTCAGCCAACCCAGGACAAATCCTGGTTCAATTCCAGGCATCCCAAGTCCCCTGAATTCACCAGGAGCGATTTCTGAGTGTAGAGCCAGGAGTAACCCCTGAGCACTGCTGGGTGTGACCCAAAAAGAAAGAAACAAACAAAAAATATGACCTTGAAATAGTATTTGCCTCGTAGTAACTAAAACTGTTTAGCCCCCTCTCAACTGAAAAAATGAAATAGCCTCTCTACCATCATCACCCTCAAACAAAACCACCAGGAGAGAGAACTGGGTAGGCTGAGGCTAAGCTTTCATACAAGAGGTCATCTTGTTCTGCTTATAAATTGAGAAAAAAAAAGTAGATGGTACCAGGGCAAGCAGTCTAACAAACACTGAGTGGCAATAAAAAAGAATCAGACCTAAATACCCAACTCAAAGTCAAGGACAAAGGAATTAAGAGACCCAGTCTACAATAAGCTATACACAAAAGGGACCTGTTACACTAGCAGTCCAGGAGGCAAAGGGTGGAGGTATGGGATGCATGCTAAGAACGGGTGGAGGAAGGTCAACAGTGGTACTGGGAATGGCCCTAAGTCATTGTCACTATGTACCTTAAATATAACTGTAAAAGACTTGCAATTCACATTGGTCTCGATAAAAATTATCAAAATAAAAATAATTTTAATGTATTTAAATTATTAAATACAGGTCTTATTAAATAGAGAAGAGAGACAGCTATTGTTAGATTTTTTTTTTGTTTGCTTGTTTTTGTTTTTGGACCACACCCGGCGGTGCTCAGGGGTTACTCCTGGCTGTCTGCTCAGAAATAGCTCCTGGCAGGCATGGGGGACCATATGGGACACCGGGATTCGAACCAACCACCTTAGGTCCTGGATCGGCTGCTTGCAAGGCAAACACCGCTGTGCTATCTCTCTGGGCCCAGCTATTGTTAGATTTAATGAGACTACTTACCCTTTCTTGAAATACAAATGCAATTTCTTTATTTGTTGAACTCTGCTGAAAATATAAGCCCTTCATGGTCACCTAAAATGAAACAAACATTCAATTAGATCAATAAAGCACTTTCACCAGCAGGGAAAGTGCTTGCTCTGCTCACAAATGGCTCTAGATGGATTCCAGCCATCATATGTGGTCTCCTGAGCCCTGTTAGAAGTGATCCCTGAGCAGAGGCGAGAGTAAGACCTGAGTACCACCAGAAGTAACCCTTCCCAAAACACAAAAAAATTCAAAAAAATAGGGGCCGGAGCAAAAGCACAGAGGGTAAAGCATTTGTTTTGTACATGCTGATCCAGGTTTGATCCCCAACATTCCATATGATTCCCCGAGCCTGCTAGGAGTGATTTCTGAGCGTAGAGCCTGGAGTAACCGCTGAGCGCCACTGGATGTGGCCCAAAAACCACAAAGAAAAAAAAAATACTTGCAAAGGTTATAACTCTTCATGGAGAACACCAGTACCAGCCTTTTTTTGTTGTTGTTGTTGGTTTTTGGGTCACACCCGGCAGCGCTCAGGGGTTACTCCTGGCTCTATGCTCAGAAATCGCTCCTGGCAGGCTCAGGGGACCATCTGGGATGCCGGGACTCGAACCACTATCCTTCTGCATGCAAGGCAAATGCCCTACCTCCATGCTGTCCCCTCTTTTGGGCCATTACCAGTCTTGAGTGTATTACTATCTGTTCAATACATCTCTCTTACAAAAAAAATAACACACACACACACACACACACACACACACACAAAATTGCAAACACTAGGGCCAAAAAGAGCACAATGCATAAAGCACTTGCCTTGCATGCAAGCACACAAGGTTTGATTCCTGCTATCATATATGGTTCACCACATATGCCAGGAGCAAACCCTGAGCACTGGCGGGTATGACCAAAAACAAAACTGTGTTTTGATTAAAAGTGTTAAGTTTTACCTCAGAGGGGGTACCAAAAAAATAGAACAAAACAAAAACAAACAAAAAAAGTGTTAAGTTTTAGTTTGATCAAAAGTGTTAAGTGTTAGATCAAAAGTGTTAAGTTTGCTAAAGTGAAGAAGGTGGCTGTGTTATACCAGAAAATACAGCCCCTGACATCTCCAGAAACTGCTGACACCCTTGCAGCCCCACATGCATACAGGCTGAGTTTAACTGCACAGGTGAGCTTTGTCTGCTTTTGACTCCATGTCAGTGAGACCTGCTTTCCTTCTGGTCTGGATTCCTTTCCCCCTATTGTGCTCTTGAGTTTCCCCTAGGTGGTCTACCTGGATACTGCCAAGGGTCCCTCCTCATCACGGTCTTGTCTCGCTTCCAGTTATTTGTTCCTCTGCAGGCAAACATTTGACTTCCCAGAATGGCATTTACTGATTATTCTGTTAATAAAATACTTTTAGGGGCTGGTAGAACAGCACAGAGCTTGCCTTGTGTGTGGCAAGGTGTCCCATATGGTCTTCTGAGCTCCCCTAGGAGTGATCTCTGTGCAGAGGGTGAGGAGTAAGACCTCCTGGTGTGGTCCAAAGTCAACCAACTAACCAATGATCCAACCAACCAACCAACCAACCAACCAACCAACCAAACAAACAAACGCAACATTCTGGGGGGGGGGGGGCTGGAGCAGTAACACAGTGGGTAGAATATTTGCCTTGTATGATCTTGGTTCGATCCCTAGTATCCCATATGGTCCCCTAGGAATCATATGTCCCCGTATGATCACCACCAGGAATGACCCCTAAGTGCAGAGTGAGGAGTAACCCCTGAGCACCGCCAGGTGGGTCCCCCTCAAAAACAAGAAGGGGACATTCTTGTGCATACAAATTAAAAAAAAAAAAGAAAAAAATTTTTTGGGGGGCACACCCAATGATGCTCAGGGCTTCCTCTTAGCTCTGATTCCTGGAATGCCGAGGATGGAACACAGGTCAACTGCATGCAAGGCAAGTGCCCTCTCTGCTGTACTATTGTTCCAGCCTGCCCTTTCTCATGCAGGCAATTCTAAGGCAATTCTAAGGGTCCATCCCTGAGGATGACAGGTAGGGAGGAATGATGTATGGCAGGATAGAGAAGTTGTGCTTTCCCTGCCACCTTATACTTGACCTCTGCCGCCTTCAGTCTGACGGATTCACAGAGCTCTCCGAGCAGTCAGAATGCAGCCCTGTTGAGCTTCTGCCCCACGTCCATCTCCCGCACCTCCCTTTCCCCTCACACATTTTCCATATGATCTTGTCCATTTACTTCACACCCCGTCCCCCACTACAGGCTCCAGGCATTGCCCCTTCTCTGACATGCTGCTGAGTTTACTCTATGGATTCTGAGAAGTAAATAAAACTCCAATCCTAATCCCACGCTCACGCTGTGCCCGGAGATGCCCATCCAGCCCATCTGTTCCTGCTGCTTCTCCCTCCTAACAAATAGGACCTTGCCTCAGTCACCCCCCAAACCAGCGAGTTTTGCTGTTATTACTAAATAAATCTCTATCCTTCCTTGCGTGGCAGCTTGCAGAGAGCTGTTTTTCTTTTTTTTTTTTTAAATATTTTTACTTACTTTATTTAAACACTGTGGTTACAAGATTGTTCATAATACAGTTGGTTTTTCTTTCAGAGTTACAAAGTAGTTCATGATTGAGTTTCAGTCATTCAATGTCTAACACCTTTCCCCCGTTCACATTTGCTGCCACCAATGTCCTCAATTTTCCCTCCTGCTCTCCCCATGGCCTGCCTCTTGGACAGATCTCTCTCTCTCTCTCTCTCTCTCTCTCTCTCTCTCTCTCTCTCTCTCTCTCTCTCTCTCTCTCTCTCTCTCTCTCCTCTCTCTCTCTCTCTTTCCTTCCTTTTAAATACACTGGTTTGCAAGTATTACTGAAGGGGTTACATGCATATAGTAATAATGTAGTAATAACGTAATGCATATATTAACAATGTAATATAGTAATAGCATTACTGAAGGGGTATCATGCATATCACTTTCCCTCCTTTCAATAACCCAGTTCTTCTACAGAGTGATCATTTCCAACTATTATTGTCTGTCATTGTGGTCCCTTCTCAGCCCTCACTGCATTCCTTTGCTATTTGTGGCAAGCTTCCTACCATGGCCTGATCTTCCCGGCTCTCTTGAGAGCTGCCTTTTTTTTTTTTTTTTGGTCACACCCAGTGATGCTCAAGGGTTACACCTGGCTAAACGCTCAGAAATGGCTCCTGGCTTGGGGGACCATATGGGACGTCGGGGGATCAAACCGCGGTCCGTCCTAGGTTAGTGCATGCAAGGCAGATGCCCTACTGCTTGCGTCATCGCTCTGGCCCCAGAGAGCTGCCTTTTGGAAAAGAGAAACAATCAGATATCCACACCTTGATTTAAGGACACCTCCCATGTTTGTTTTGAAAGTCAATAACTTCTTGGGTGACCCTGTCTGAAACATCTGAAAATATGCTGGGGTCTACCAGATCACATGTACCCAGATTTTCAAGACCCTGTAAGATAGGGTTGTTACTTATTAGTAAGTAGGACATCACCGAATGCAGATATTACCTCCATGATCATGCCAGTATTTTTAGTAAGAGGCTTCTAAACAGCTCCTCCAAACAGGTGACAGCTGGCCTGGCTGGTGGAAAATGGGGGAAGAGAGAAACACGAAGGAACAAAAATAACCTCAAATTAAGAAACGAAGAAATCTGGGACCAGAGAGATAGTACAACAGGTAGGGCACTTGCCTTGCACGCAGCTGACCCAGATTTGATCTTTGGCACCTCACATGGTCCCCCAAGCTCCACCAGGAGTGACCCTTACTGAAGAGCCAGGAATCAGCTTGAGAACAGTCAAATGTGGTTCAAAAACAAAATAATCAGGGGTTGGTGTGATAGTACAGTAGGGAGGGTATGTGCCTTGACCCCAGTGGTCAACTGGGGTTCACTCTCCTGAGCCCACCAGGAGTGATTCCTGAGTACAGAGCCAGGAGTAACCCTGGAGAACCATTGGGTATGGTCCCAGAAACAAAATTAAAAAAAAAAAAATATATATATATCCACCACCCCCATCTCTCAAAAAAAGAAGAGCCAGAGAGATCATTTGATGATTGGAGCCACATGCTTTGCCTGCAGGAATTTGATGCCCAGTGATGCCAGGTCTCTCAAGTAGTGAGTGCCAGGAGCAACAAACAAGAACAGAGCTAGGAGAAAGGGACCCTTGAAATGATAGCATAAGAGTGAGGCCACTTTGCCTTGCTCATGGGCAATCCAGGTTCAATCCCTAACATCCCATAATGGTCCCTTGAGGCTGTCAGGAGTGATTCCTGAGTGCAGAGCCAGGAATGCCAGATGTGACCCAAACCACCAAACACACAAACTATGACCCAAACCCCCAAACACACAAACTAAAAATCAGCTGGGAAGAGTTCCCCAACACTGCCAAAAAAAAAAAAAAAATGGCCAACTTAAAAAAGTAAGAAAGAAAAGTGAAAATGTTTTTACAAAATTTTTTACAAAAATGGTTGGAAGAAAATGAAATAAATATTATGTTTTGCAAACCTACCAAATGAACAGTGCTTTTTTGTTTCTTTTTGGGGTAACACTTAGCAGTGCTCAGAGTTTACTCTTGGCTCTGTGCTCAGAGAAGTCCTGAATAGTGAATTCTTGTTTTTGTTCATGGGTTACTCCTGGCTCTGCACTCAGGAATTACTCCTGGGGGTGTTCAGGGGACCATAGAGGATGTGGGGATCAAATCTGGGTCAGCTGCATCCAAGGCAAGTCCCCTACCTGCTGTAAAGTACCCCAGATCCCTGAATAATGAATTCTTGGCATTAGAAAATGACAGAATGAATATTGTCCAAGGCCTGCAAGGTTACTTAGGCATAGGCAGGCCCAGATGAAGTGCTACCCTTAGGCCCCATCCAAATGAGTGGCCTATGTAAACTGCCTTATTGAATGCATGCAGATCTGCACACAGGGAATGAGATAACGCAACAACTTATTCATGCAAATGAAAACATGCAGCTTAAATCCACAAACTGAGGATTGTGTTCATGATCAATTTTTAGAATGATCACACGTTGAACCTACTTTTAAAGAAAAGCTGATAAAACAAAAATAAATTTTTGGCACAGAGCAGAAATAGGACTTTGCATAAATTATACACTTGAAGATAAATTCCACATCCCAGAGGCAGTTAATAAAAGTATTGATCTTTGAAGGATTTTCTACAGAAATCAATGGGAAGACATATCAAATGGTAGCAGCTGAGTAATAAAAGCAACAAGAACGCCACCATTGCTTCTCCTGCTACACTTCATCCCTTAAAGAGGCTCATCTATTAATAATTGTAAATAAATCTGCTCCAGATCACTCTACCCTTTCAGGCCAAAAGGGGCCTGGGTGTCAGGTTGGGTTGTCTCATATTCAACATGGCAGAGAAGAGCTTGTGTTTCCTTGAAACCTGACATTGCTGACACCCCGGTAGGATGGTAGGACACATCAAGGAAATCAGGGGGCCGGAGAGATAGCATGGAGGTAAGGCGTTTACCTTTCATGCAGAAGGTCATCGGTTCGAATCCCGGCATCCCATATGGTCCCGTCCCCCCCCCCCCCCCCCCCCCCCCCCCCGTGCCTGCCAGGAGCAATTTCTGAGCATGGAGCCAGGAAAAACCCCTGAGCACTGCCGGGTGTGACCCAAAAACCACACACACACACACACACACACACACACACACACACACACAAAAGGGAAATCAGGGTTCATCGTAATCCCTTCCCTCTGTCATATCCGGGCTCACCAACTCATTTTTGGTTTTCATTAGCCAATCACTTGTGCCAATGCCACAACACCTCAGACCCTAAGTTCAGCAATCGGCTTCCTTTGAGATCAGTGGATGACTGAATTTATAAAATTTGGGAAGAGATAGGGCTTGAGTGGTGGGGCATTTGCTTTGCATGCATTAACCTAGAATGGACCACGGTTCGATTCCTCGGCATCCCATATGGTCCCCCAAGCCAGGAGCGATTTCTGAGCATATAACCAGGAGTAACCCCTGAGCGTCACCGGGTGTGACCCAAAAAGCAAAAAATAAATAAAATTTAAAAAATTTTGGGAGAGAAGCCAGAGACAGGAGAGTGGGGAGGGTATTTCCTTTATAAGGGGCTGACCTGGGATCAAACTTCAGCACCCCTAAGGGTCCTCTGAACCCACCAGTGAGTAACCCCTGAGTACTGTAGGGAGTGATCCACAAACAAAATAAAAATGGGGGTGGTGGAGCAGTGGCACGAAGTGGTAAGGCATTTATTTGCCTTGCTGGCGCTAGTCTAAGACAGAATGTGGTACGATCCCCCGGTGTCCTATATGGTCCCAAATTTGGGAAGAGATAGGGCTTGAGTGGTGGGGCATTTGCTTTGCATGCATTAACCTAGAATGGACCACGGTTCGATTCCTCGGCGTCCCATATGGTCCCCCAAGCTAGGAGCGATTTCTGAGCACACAGCCAGAAGTAATCCCTGTCTGTCACCAGGTATGGCCCCAAAATCAAAAGAACAAAACGGGAGAAAGGCAGGAGAGCTAGAGAGTGTTTGCCTTGCATGCGGCTGACCTGGTTCAATCCCCAGCACCCAATAGGTTTCTCTCTGAGCATGCCAGGAGTGTCTCCAAAAATCCCCTCACAAACAAAACAAAAACTACCCAAAACAACACATAAAAAATTGGGGAGGTGAGCACCCCAATTGTTTCCCAGAAACACGCCAGGGATCACAGCTGTCTCCTGCATGTAAACCTGCATCCCAGCCCTTTCACTCATCTCCTGGCTCCTTTGGTACATTTATCTCAAAGAGGTAACTTGATATTAAATGTTAACAATGTTCTTTTTTAAAAAATTAAAAAAACAATTTAACCACACCTTGTGATGCTCAGTATTACCATTGGACCTGCAGTCGGGAGTTTTTCCTGGCAGTGCTCTCAGGACCATATGGGATGTTGGGATTGAACCCAGGTGGTCTTTGTGCAAGGCAAGTGTTCTAACCAATATGCTATGGCTTTGGTCCCAACAAAGTTCTTTCTTAACAGTAAGATTTTTCACACATACCCACATATCAGATATAGAAAGTATGTCTAACCACATAATCAAATATTTGCTTTAAAAAGAGACACAAAAAGGGCTGGAGTGATAGTGGTAGTTATTGAAAGCTGTTGACCCGGGATGAACCTGGGTTGAATTCCTGGCATCCCACATGATCCCCCGAGTCTGCCAGGAGTGATTTCTGAATGCAGAGCCAGGACTAACCTGAGCGCTGTGAGTATGGCCCCCCCAAAACCAAAACAAAATAACAACAACCAAAATAGTTACAAGGAATTGGAGAGATAGCATAGTGGGTAGAGCGCTTGCCTTGCACATGCCAACCTGGGATCAATCCCCAATATCCCATGTGTTCCCCCAAGTCTGCCAGGAGTGATCTGAGTGAAGAGCCAGGAGTAACTTCTGAGCTTTGCTGGATGTTGGCCCCCACAAAAAAAATAGAAATCTGCATACTCTATCTAAAGTCACTTTGTATAAAAATCACTACTCATTTTTGGTCACCTCCTGATCCCATCAAGCTACAAGTTCTAAGAAGGACACAGGAGAAAGTGGTTCACACCTGCAAAAGCATTTTAGGTTCACAATATACATGCTGGGAATATACATAGGTTTAAACCTGGGGAAATAGCAGATAGTACAAAGCTAGTTCAGGGGCCCGGAGAGATAGCACAGTGGCGTTTGCCTTGCAAGCAGCCGATCCAGGACCAAAGGTGGTTGGTTCGAATCCCGGTGTCCCATATGGTCCCCCGTGCCTGCCAGGAGCTATTTCTGAGCAGACAGCCAGGAGTAACCCCTGAGCACCACCGGGTGTGGCCCAAAAACCAAAAAAAAAAAAAACCAAAAAAAAAAAAAAACAAAGCTAGTTCAAACCTAGGGAAATGCACTAAGTAGCAGAGTCCTTCGAGAGGACTTTTAAGAGAGGCTGGACATACAATGTGGCCTGACAGGGATTCAATAACTGTTGAGGGGGCAGGGTGGGGGAGGCCTTATAGCCTCCTGGAATGCAGTCTCAGTTACCATTCACTGGTGCCTCATGAGTTTATGTGCATGAAGCACCGTCACTGACATCTCAACTCAACCTCGGAGGTAGGGAAGGGTGATGACGCCAGAAGGAAAACGCTTCCTTGACTTGAGACTTGAGACAGAGCAGAAGCACAAAAGAGAAACAAAACAGGCATTTGCTTCCAGATGTCAAATGGTCGCCAATCTATGCCACAAAGAATCGCTGGCACATGTTGATCTAGAACTTTCCATGATGAACCCTTAAAAGAACTGTGTGTGTCACAATGGGGAGGACGTTGGACATGTATGCAACTAAGCCTGGTTTCATCCCAGCATCCCATAGGGTCCCTGTGCATGGCCAGGAGTGATTTTTGATGGCAGAGCCAGGAGGAATCCCTGAGTACCACTGGGTATGGTCTCCCCCCCAAAAAAAGGTGTGTCTGTGCAAAAGCATAGATTAAAAAAAAGTTCCTCTTGTATAGACCAAGTGGTGGGTGCGAGGCAAAGGACTGGGACAAAGGGTGAGGGAAGTGGACACTGGTTAAGGATCAGTGTGGAGACACTGTATGCCTGAAACCCAACCACAATTAACTTCGTAATTTCACAGTGACTCTATTAAAATAAAAGTATGTGGGGCCCGGAGAGATAGCACAGCATGCTTGCCTTGCAAGCAGCCGATCCAGAACCTAAGGTGGTTGGTTTGAATCCCAGTGTCCCATATGGTCCCCCGTGCCTGCCAGGAGCTATTTCTGAGCAGACAGCCAGGAGTAATCCCTGAACACAGCCGGGTGTGGCCCAAAAACCAAAAAAAAAAAAAAAAAAAAAAAAAAACAACAACTAAGTAAAAGTATGTGTTTAATTCCAGAATGGAACTTAAACCTTTCTTTGTTTCTTTCTTTCTTTTTTTTTTTTTTGGCTTTTGGGTCACACCTGGCAATACTCAGGGGTTATTCCTGGCTCTACGCTCAGAAATCACCCCCGGCAGGCTCGGGGTACCATATGTAAGGCAAACGCCTTACCGCTGTGCTTTCTCTCCAGCCCGAACTTAAACCTTTTTAAAACCCAATCTTATCCCTGCTTATCAACCATATCCCTGCCTCTTCCAAACTCCAAGAGACCCTAATCTTTATGAGCAGCTGACTTAGAGAGAATTTTGGATTTGGGGTTCTTTGGATTTTGGAGGCACTTTGGGAGACGAGCTTGGAGAGGTGGCCTGGGTATTAGTGCTAGTTGGCTGTGGCACTCATCCAAGCAGGGCCATGTAAGAGAGCAATTTCCAGAAGACTAGCAGTAAAATTCTCACCATCAAAATTTCTGAAGTACCAGGGCAATGTCTGAATGAGCATCCTTCTCTCTCTTTGTCCTCTGGGCCTTGGGCACAAGCAGTCACCCAACAATCCCTGACACTGAGGACTCTGAGTCCTCTCCTAAAGCTCTCGATAACTTAGCCCTGGGCAAAGCCCATTGTGACATGTTTACATGTCTAAATGTCTATATTTATTTGCTCTCTACTTCTTGGCTTGATGAAGTTAATTGGGTCTGGAAAAATCATAAAGTTGTCTTTGAAATACTCTATGACTAGTAGTCTAAAAAAAATTTTTTTTTTGAATTTTGGGCCACACCCGTGGCACTCAGGGGTTACTCCCGACTTTGTGCTTAGAAATCGCTCTTGGCAGGCTCTGGAGACCATATGGGATGCAGGGAATCAAACTGGGGCCCGTGCGGTGTTGGCTGCGTGCAAGGCAAATGCCTTGCCACTGTACTATCACTTCAGCCTAATATTTTGTTTTTCTAGGCCACACCATGCAGCACTCAGGGGTTACTCCTGGCCCTGTTCTCAAAAATCACTCCTGACAGGCTTGGGGGACCCTAGAGGATGTGGAAGATCAAACCCAGGTTGGCGCATGCAAGGCAAATGCTCTACCCACTGTATTATCACTCTGGTCCCACCTAATAGTCTAAAACTTGATCACAAGAGCAGGAAGACATTTAGTTTTAATCAAGTGAAACCAGATTTCAGGACCCAGCGAAAGAGAGAGAAAGAGAGAGAGAGAGAGAGAGAGAGAGAGAGAGAGAGAAAGAGAGAGAGAGAGAGAGAGAGAGAGAGAGAGAGAGAGAGAGAGAGAGAGAGAGAGAGAGAGAGAGAGAGAGAGAGAGAGAGAGAGAGAGAAAAGCAAGTTCAATCCCTGGCTCCATATATGGTCCTCTGGACACTGCCAGGAGGATCCCTGGGCACAGAGCCAGGAGCAAGCTCTAGATATGATCCCTGTTCTCCCCCCAACCCTCAAAAAGCAAAAAAATGTATAAATGTATTACATCACAACCCCCAAACACCATGATTCCTCACTGCAACCTTTACACATTTCCTTTTTTCTTTTTCTTTTTATTGGGCCACACCCTGCAGT